>NW_026000082.1:7383968-7414699 GCF_001458135.2 Marmota marmota marmota | reverse complement strand
AGAAGGAGAAGGAGAAGGAGAAGGAGAAGGAGAAGGAGAAGGAGAAGGAGAAGAAGAAGAAGAAGAAGAAGAAGAAGAAGAAGAAGAAGAAGAAGAAGGAGGAGGAGGAGGAGGAGGAGGAGGAGGAGGAGGAGAAGAAGAAGAAAGCAAACTCTTGCAAGGCAAGTTAGATAAAAGGAAATGCAATATAATGGTTAATAACCCAAATCATAATTCAAATCTCAGTTCAACTTTCGGCAAGGCACTTTATTGCCTATGTAAAATGCAGGTAATTATAGTACCTACCTCAGATAAAAGTTGGGACAATTAAATAAGTCATGAATATAAGGCCTTAGAGCAGTTCCTGGCTTATACTAAGAATTTAATAAGTGTTAGTTATTATTATTGCACAATTCTTATTTCATCCAAATTCATCTGTTTCTCAATATTACAAAGTTTAAAATTCTACTTAAGTGATAAATCCAAAGGCCAGTGATTTCCAAGCTTGGGTTTTCTGGTCAAGGCTGATTCCTCCTTTTGAACATAACTGACTGGGCTCCTTGACATTTTGCAGCTGACATGCTGAATACTCATTATTCCAAGGGTCAGGGAAGTAGATGATAACAAGACTCTTTTCTGCCTGGGCTCTTCTCTAGGAGAACTTTCTTTGCCCAGTGTTTGCCAGTGACAAAACTTGAGAGGAAGATTGAGGCGGGTTCTAACATAGGAGTGCCTGGGTGGTTCATTTGTTTGTATTATGAATGTGGGTTCAAGGTTACCTGAAGGGTTGAGCAAGCACAGGTTCCTGTTCACCAGACTCAGCATTTCTTGTAATGCAACTCTTTTACCTCCTTTGTTAGCTGGGGCTATTGATTGCATGGAGTGGTAGGGGGAAACTGTGGAAGATTCAGTACACTAATTAGTAGCCAACACTGGAAATCTTGCCAAAATTTTATTTTTAAATTTGGCCCTTATTTTTATAGCACCAATTTCTTAATATCAAATTGGGAACTCTGTGCATTTCGCTCTTAGCTTATTGACCTCTACCTCTGAGTTTGAAAAACAATAGCCTGAAGTAGTGAGGCAAGGCTTATCTTCCCTACCCCGTGACTTCTGTCTCCTCTTCACCACTCATGCATTCAAGAGTTTACAACTTTTCCAGACATGGATGCAATAGCAGACTTGCTCAGAAGTGATCTGGGAGCATCAGGTTTCCCTGATTCTTTTGAATCCTAGTAGAGATACAATATGCTCATTTGTGCACTAACTTTAAGCCTATATTTAAGATCTTTGATCATTTGATTCAACAGGTTCAATTGCTAACCACAGGTAGAAAGAAACTGATTTTTTAAAAACAATGTTGTAAATCTGCCCAGTTATTCTCTATTTGCTCTCAGATCGGCCAAAATGCACTTCTTATTAGAAGACATAGCCATGTACAGCAATATTCACTAAGAGCGAAAAGCTCAGAGTTCCCAATTTGATATTAAGAAATTGGTGCTATTTTGACATTCCTCTACCAGTTTTCCTGAAGTTACTATTTTGTGGATAATTCTCTGAATTCTAGCAAAAGACCAATGATCCTTTAATCAATTGCTTTTCTCCCACCTCACAAGCATTGCTAATACCCAGCCCCGTGTTATAGAGTCCTTACACCGTCCTACTTTATCTATGTCAGCCAGTTTCACACTGGGGGTCTGCTAGTAGTAAAAGTCAGTTCCATATACATACTTCTGTACTAGTAAGAACTCATTGATTGGAAGTGACAAACCTCCATCTCAAATAAGCTTAGGCAAAGGAATGGATGGTTGGAAGAAAGTGTGAAATTTCATAAACTAAAGAGGTAAAGTTCAGACTTCAGGGAACAGAGACTTGGTCATCCTTGACGACTGCTCCATATCCAAGGCTTGGAATAGAAGATATTCAAAGATCAAACTGCAGTAAAGAAAAGGATGCTGCTTGGCTTTGATAATACCTGAAACCAGCACTTAATGCTTCAGGAAGAGGAAGGAGGTGTGACTTTATAATACCCTTTGGGTTATTTTCCAGCTGTTCTATTCTTAGAACTTCCTCACTCTACCATCTACATGATGCACAGGGCTCAATTCCAGAGAGCCAAGTTCCTAGTCTGTGATCCTCCCTTGGCCAGAGTTGATTGTTACAGAGCTGGTCCCAAGGGCGCTGATCATATCTGTGCTTCAAGAAACTTTAACTGGGCTCAAGATTCAGTCTCTTTTCTGGTGGTTGAATTTGTTATATATAAATATGGATGCTAATGGAAGACTTTCAGAGAGAGAGAGAGAGACAGAGAGAGAGAGAGAGAAACTTATTGTCAATACATTTGAGATCCTACTTCCAGAACACTGTTCAGCTTCTCTGAATCCCAGTACTTGAGTGACATAAAATGCTCCTTATTTCTATAGCATTCCCTCATTCTTATAAACTAGCTTTAGTTCTTTTCTGATACTGTTAACCTCAAATACCTTCCACTAACAAAAATATGAATACTGGAATTCTGAAATTAAACAGATTTGTCTGTTGTCTGTGTCTTAGGGCACGGAAATGAATGAGAAAGACATGTTCTCTGCTCTTTAGAACTTATGTTCTAGCTCACTCATTTGTTAAATAAGAATAGTGCCTTATATTCTATTGTCCATAAGGATTAAATGAGACAACTCATGAAAAATGTCTATGAATGGAAGATGTTGGTTGAATAAACACTAATTCTTTTCTCTCCTTCCCTTTTGTAGGCATCACAGGATGCTGAATGACAAAGCATTGCTGAGTCATCTCAGGCAAATGACTTTACTTTCTGGGTCTCAATCTCCTATAAAATAATAAGGTACTTAATGATTTGGAAAACACCTCTTGTTTGGATGAGATTCTGTATTTCCCTAAATTACTCATTAATCTTGATATATTATGGAAGAGTGGGTCAATTAGATTCTTTCATTTTAAAATAAACTTATGACTGACATCCATTAAGGACTTACTAGGTCTAAGTCCTGGGCTCAATCCCATGATGTTTTCTTTAATCCCACAACTTCATAAGGCAAGTATTATGATCTTCAATTTATATGCAGAAACCAAAACTCAGAGAAATGAAATTTGGCCAAAGTCACCAAGCTAGTCAGAGGTAAAAGTGGTCAGACTCTAAAAGCCATTCTCTTTGCCCTCCACGGCTGCTGGGTGGCTGTTCAGAGCTTGTCCTAAAGCCAAGTAAACACAAATGTGACTCCGTAAATTAGCCAGTACTTCATGTCGGAAAGGAGCGCCTCCTGCCTGGTTCATCCAGGGGAAGATTTAGATCACAAGCCTGGTCCCGCTGCTCCCCAGGTCTTGTTGCTGGTTCCCCACAGGCGCCTTTCCCCTGCCCCCATTTCTATGGATGGCCCCATGTGATTGAGGGGAAACCAAACATTATTGTCAGGAATGATTTTTTTTTTTTTTCAAATTGGACATCTGCTGCTTATTTGGCTGGGAGTTTGGCAAGTGTTTTAATTCGTCGTGGTGGTCAAACCTAGAGGAAATAATTAGGTGGTCATGGCAACCAGCGTCCCAGGCACACCACAGTGACGCCAAGGAGCCAGCATTGAATGGAGTGTCCAAATGTCCACTCTGCTTTCAATGCTCTGGCCTCAGATTCTTCAGCAGGGCCTCTTTACTTTTAGGTCTAAAACTCTGTTGATACAAGATCAAAATATTCAATTCCATACTAAAAGATACAGGTCCTGAGATCCAAGGAACACCTGAAGAGAAGACATGGAGAATATAACCCACAATTAGAGAAGAACTAAAGGGGAGGGGACAAAGTCATGAGCGAAACAGCTGCTATGTGCCAGGAACTGTGCTAAGTGCTTTTCACATCACGGTTTCAGTTGATCCTCACAGCATCGTCCACTGCACAGAGGTGGAAACTGAGGCATGGATAGGTGAAATGGCTTGCCTATGATTACATAGCTAGGCAATAAAAGAGCTGACCTCTAAACCTTAATCTAGTAGATCTTGAAGCCTTGCATCTGTTGAAAGTTACCATCAGAGTCCTCCCTAGGGAAACTTTCTGTTGGTGGAAGATAAGTCTGGGTGAGAGGCACAAGTCCCAAAGATAATGTCCTTGGTTAGTGTGTCCCCTCTTCAGTATTACCAACTTTGATGAGAATTTGTTTTCTGTTGTAGACTCTAAACCATTCTAACCTAAGAACACATCTCTTCCTCACCCCATTATTTTAACAGCCTGTGCTCTCTACAGTATTTCTGTTGAGTCCTGGGCAGTATATCACAGTTGGGTCTGAGCCCAACTCTCTTCTTTACCTTATTGAAAAGATGACAGAATCTGCATGATGCTCTCCAATTCCTGGAATGTATATTTTACCTCTGACTCAGAAATTGGATCAGTTGTTACCTTATAGATCTTTGAAAATTACTATTCCCTATGGACAGATTCAGAAAAGTCCCAATCATCAGAAATTTTTATTTCCTTTCCCATATTCATGAAATTCATTTAGAGTCTCATGAGATATTATCAAGTACCTTTTGCTTGGTAAGGGCAAGTTATCTTGCAACTTCATGCTCAATAAGCTTTAAGAACAAAACTTTTTGTTATTCCCTGATATAGGAACCAGAGGACCTGCTTTTAAGTCTCCTTTCTGCCACTTACTAGCTTTATCACTTTTCTAATAATTTGGGAAGGTCACTAGACATGTGTGTTTGTGAAATAAGAGTTGACAAAATCACTAACACTAAAGGTGTCTTTCAATTCAAGGCCAGTAATTCAAGTCTTCCTTTCAGTAAACAAAATTAAAATTCCCTTTGAAAGTTGGTTAACTTGCTCCTCACTTCAGATGGACAATTCACTTCCCATGCTGATGGGAAAACATGATTCCTTGTTCCCCTTTGATTTTTCTACCTCACATTCTCTCTGAGTTCTGAGGAGGTAACTTATGAGTTTCTAGAGAGCTGTTTTTCTATCTCCAGATGAGCAGAATTTTTGGATGAAGGGCAAATAGAGATGGTGATGATGCCATTGAAGAACATCAACAAGTTAAATGATGCTCTGAAGGTTCTGAAGGCCAGTGCTGCCTGAGCCATGCTGTCCTCACTATTGCTATATTTCACTGTGCTTTGGCTGCAGTGGATAATGGTGTACCAGCTAGGGCACAGCCTCGGATCTGGCTCTGTCACTTCAGTGGATGCATGTCTCGGGCCAGTCACTCAACCCCTCCATGCTTCAGTATTCTTTTCTGTCAAATGCCAATAAAAGTACCTTAATGGTTGCAGTGAGACAGTCAACATCAGGAAATTGAAGTCCAGAGATACATATTTTACAGGTGAAGTGACATAATTTCTGGGATTTGAGCCAAAATAACTGGTAGTGATGATGGTCTACATATTTTCAAAAAGGAAGCCAAGACAGTGTTTTAGTCAGCTTTTCTGAAACTATGACCAAAAGACCTGACAAGAACAATTTTGAGGAGGAAAAGTTAATTTGGGGTTTATGGTTTCAGGAGTTTCAGTTCATAGATGTCTGACTGCATTCCTTGATACCTAAGGTGAAGCAGAACATCACAGTGGAAGGTGTGTGGCAGAGGAAAGCAGCTGGGGACATGGCCTCCAAGAAGCAAAGAGAGAGACTGCACTTGACAGGAATAGAATACGTATCCCAGAGGCATATCCCCAATGACCCACCTCCTGCAGCCACACCCTACCTCCTTCAGTTACCATTCAGTTAATCTTATCAGGGGATTAATTCACTGATTGGGAAAGGTAAGGCTCTCATAACCCAATCACTTCTAAACTTTCTTCCATTGTCTCACACATGAACTTTTGGGGGACATCTAATATCTAAACAATAACAGACCATTTATTCATTTAAAAAAATATTCTTTCAACAAATGGTGCTGGCAAAACTGCATATTCACATTCAAAAGAATGAAGAGGAACCCCCTGTTTCACCCCATACACTATAAGTAGGGCTCCAACTTCACACCATATTAATTCATTATGGATCAAACACCTAAATGTAAGGGCTGAAACTGTAAAACATTTGTAAAAAAAATCATAGATATATGTATTTATTATCATGAATTAGGCAATAATTTCTTAGTTATGACACCACAAATACAAACAACAAAAGAAAAAAATAGATAACTTGGACTTCTACAGAACTAAAAACATTTGTGCCCCAAAGGATATCATCAAGAAAAGGAAAAGACAGCTCACAGAAGGGAGGAAAAACTTTTACACATTACATATTTAATAAATGATTTTTATCTACAATATACAAAGAAATCTTACATCTCAATGACAAAAGATACTCAATTAAAAATGAGCAAATTACCTGATTAGATATTTCTCCCAAAACTACATCCAAATGGCCAATACGAATATAAAAAGATGTCCAAAATCATTAGCCACTAGGGAAGTGCAAATAAAAATCACAAGTTAATATCACTTCATACCCACCATGATAGCTATAATCAAAAAAGACAAATTAGAAAGGCAAAGAAAGGGGGAGATGGGGATCTCATGGAAATCAAAGGGAAATCAGTAGAGGAAAGGGAACAGGAGGAGGGAGGGGGAAGTGCTGGAGAGGGATATGGGCCATATTATATTGTTATATCATGTGCATTGATGAATACATAATAATAAATCCCATTATTATGTACAGCTATAATGTATCAATAAAAAATGTGGGAAGACGAAAAAAAGATAATCATAAGAGTTAAGGAAGATACAGAGAAATCGGCATCCTAATACACTGCTGGCAAAAATGTAAAATGGTGCAGCCACCCTGGAAACCAGTCGGGCAGTTCCCAAGACATAGAGTTACAATATGACCCAGCAAACCCTCTCTAAGACACATACCCAGGAGAAATAAAAACATATCCCCACTTGTGCAGGAATGTCCTTGTACACGAATCTCATAGCAGTCTAATTCAATTCATGATAGCTCAAATATAGAAATAACCCAAATGTTCATAAGCTGATAGATGGATAAATAAAATGTAGTTTATACATACAGTGGCAAATTATCATTAGCAACAAAATTAAATGGAGTATCAATATATGCTACAACATGGATGAACCTCAAAAATATTATGCTAAGTTAAAGAAGCTAATCACAAAAGACCACATATTGTGTGATTCTATTTATATGCAATGTCCACAGTAGGGAAACCTTTAGGGACAAAGGCATATTAGTGGTTGCTTAGGGTTAGCAGGAGGAAGTTATCATAGAGGTGCTAGGCAGAGGGTATGGGATTTCCTTCTGGGGTGATGAAATGTTAAAAAATGGTAATAATGGTTCCACAATTCTCCAAAGATACTAAAACCTATCAAATTATATATTTTAAATAGGTAAGTGTGTGGTATGTGAATTATGTCTCAATAAAGCTGTTTTTAAAGTAAGATAATCTGGGCTGGGGAAGGTGGGCAGCGACAGTGGGAAGACAAATCAACTGATCATGCTGAAACTGGTTATATACAAACTACTCTTTATGAATACTACTTTATGCATACTTCTTTTTATGCATACTACTCTTTCTCCTTTTGTTTATGTTTAAAATTTGCTACTATAAATATAAAGTTAAATAAATACATAAACCAGCAGAACATAACAGGCTGGAAATAAATGACACCATTGTTATTTTTATCGCATAGTCCAGCGCTAAATTGAAGCATTTGTGTACATATCTCTAAATAACCTACCACATATCAGACATTTTTTTTTCTTTTAAATCACCTAAAACTGTCCTTGGCACTTATATTTTCATCCTGGCCCCAGCAGGGCCAGGAAACAACTGGCAATGGATATGAAGATCGATGGTTACACACTTTCTCTATTGTCAATCAGTCACCTACTCTTGCCAATTTTTCATTCAAAAGACTTATTTCCCAACCTCACTCACTGCCACTCACCTAACCCAAGACCTTGATATTCCACCAAGGTTACAAAAGCAGCTGATCTTCTCATGTTCCTACACCATTCCTTTCTCCTGTTTCCAGTGCTCATCTTTCCACATACCTTATGTACTTTTCCTCCATGCTCAAAAAATTTATGGTCTCTATTTCTTATGACATAAACTTTTAATTTTTCTCTCTGGACTCTCATGTTCTCATATCTTCCTATCATTCAAGCATTTTTTTTTTAACTATTGTATACCTTGCACCCATTTCTGCGATGAGCACTTTTATCGTCTATGCTCATGCGGCAGCCATGGGCTTCAGATGAGGTGAATCTTGATTAGTCTTGTCTAGCCATGTTATTTCATCTTCTTCCAGTGATTAGTTTGAGAATGAGTGTACAATGAAATTCTAGACACTAATACATGAGAAGGGGTCAGTTGGGGAAAACTACTTCCTAAAGGAAATAAAATAGGGCTCAGAAAAAGACACGGAAGAAGAGAAAGAGTATTTCCTCCTTCTTCCATCCCTATACTTCTGGACATTTGAGAAATAAAATGTGATGCCTGGAATTGTGGCCACTTTGCGACATGAAGAAGAAGCCAAGAGAATGAGAGACACTCTTGAGCTGGAGCCATAAAGTTGTTGACCTACCCAATTAAACCAGTCCTAGAACTGAGCTAAGTCTGCACATTTTACTGTAAAAAAATAATAGGTGTCTTGTTGCACAAGGTAATCTTACTTTAAATCTCAGTTATGTGAACCATCTCATTTTAAAGTCCCCCCAACCCTGAATTTTGGATTTCCAAACCTTATTTTGCCACTTATTAGCTCTGTGAACTTGGTACTCACCTTTTTGGTCCAATGCTTCTCAAACTTGAGCCTGCATCAAAATTACCTGGGGGACCTGTCAAACCATATAGTCCTGAAACCACCCCCAGAAATTCTTATTCAGTAGGATTTCTGGATAATTTGAATTTTTTTTTGAGAGAGAGAGAGAGAATTTATTTTAAATATTTACTTTTAGTTTTCAGTGGACACATCTTTATTTTATTTTTATGTGGTGCTAAGGATCGAACCCAGCGCCCTGTGCATGCCAGGCGAGCTTGTTACTGCTTGAGCCACATCCCCAGCCCAGGAGAATTTGCATTTCTACTAAACATCTAGGTAATGTTGTCACTCATAGGACCACACTGTGAGTAACATTGTCCCATACCCAAGTTTCTCCCTCCATAAAGTGAACACAAAGGCACTACTTAATAGATTTGTGGAAAATAAAATGATAATACAGGTTCAGTGATTGACACAGAGATTGTAGTTATTATTATTATCTTGGGAAAATGTGACTCTTGCAGTTTAGGGCTTAATTTGTGTGAATTCTTTAGAGTTCTGAGACCTTGTGGAATAGCCCTTCCCAGACAAAAGAGCTGAAAGAAACCTGTTGCCTGGGAATATTAACTAGGTGGCTGTGGGAGAATGACGTGAGTAATTTGCTGAGATTATTGAAAATCATCTGAAATACTGCTAGGCTGAGATACTGACAGGAGGAAAAATGTCTTTCACTGATCAGCCCTCCATTAAAATGGTTTGCAGTGTGTCTTGGTATTATCCAAGTGATTGAAGAGGTGAGACCTTGAAGAGGGATGGGGGTGGGAATAAGACTGGCTGGCTTTAAACGAGGGAAGGCAAATAAAAGATTAGTTATTAAATAAATGAAGTTCAGGAAACGATCCAATGTCTTGGGAGTGTTTAATCACAGGAGATGGGAGCCTTCTAATCTTGCAGAGTCAAAGAAAATTCACAGAGAGGCTGTACACACACCTCAGGGAGGCGATTTGGTGGCAGTATTTCAGGATAAGGACAAATTAAAAAGGCTGAGAAACATGGACTTTTAAAAGGTTCCCTGAGTTCCTTTTCCAGAAATGCCCTGGATATCTCACTTTCTTTACTTCCCAACAATAAAGAATAAAAAATGATTCTATTGCAATCATTCTTTCTATTACAAAGGCAGCCACATATTGGACCCTAAATATCTCCCAGACTTTATGCAAAGCATTTACCAACATTATTTCATTTAATCCCTTTAACAAGTCTATGGTGTAGGTTCTATTTTTATGTGTTTCACAGATGAGTGAAACAGTTTCAGAAATGTAATATAGTTTGGGTTGTATAGCAAGTAAAAGTGACTTTAACCTGGACCCAAATGGTGTTTTAACTTTTTAAATAATATATATCTCTATTTTTATGTTGTTCTCCCCAGAGAGTCAGGTAGTTATTAATATTCCTGTTTTGAAGATAAGGAACTAGAGACTGAGAACATTTACATGACATGTACAAATGTAAACATGGACGTGGAGTTGTGAAATCAGAGACTCAGGGTACTCTCTCCCGAAATTACCGAGAATTGTCTGTAAAGGTAATTTGCATTCTGTACATGTTTATCATTCTTTCCCCTTCTATAAATGAGACAAAAGAATTTTAAAAATATTTCTTATATATGGTTTACCTCTTTTTATTTTCCTTCTCTCTGTTATTTCCATTTCCTCCCTTTTTCAGGGGTTGCTTTCTCCCAAATGCTAGCCTTCTAACTCTCCTGTATTCCCATACCGCCCTGGAGAGCAAGGATAACTAGGGAATAGGTCTTTCTTCTTTTTCGTACCCATTTCCTTTTAACCAATCCTTACCACCTGTGACCCCCGCCAAAGATCAGGTACTATTATTTCTATATTAAAGATGAGGAAATTCCGTCAACAGAAGGGTTAAGAAATTTGTCCAAGTCCACAAAGTTAGCATGGTTCTTTCTAATTTTAAAACCTGGCCTCCTCTATCTAATGCTTACTTTGAGTTGGCCAGAAGTCTAAGTTTAAGAAGCCATAATTTGCTCAGGATCAAGTTGATCTTGAACATGTTTCTTATTTTCTCTGATCTAAGTTTGCTCTTCTGTAAAATGGAATTTCTGTAAATATTAAATGAGATAATATGTGTAAAGTACTTGCCACCATGACTATAGTAGAAGGAAAATTAGGTTTCATATATGTATATATACACATAGACTTGTGTATGTATATGCACACACATGCACCTACATTTATATACCATAATCATCATCTGGGTGTATTATCATTACTCAGTGTGTGTTTCATGAAACTCATTTGTTTTAGATTTAAAGTATGATATTCATACAGAAAAGCACACGTCAGCACAGTTGTGATAGGGCAGTGGGATAGATTGCCAAGAGGCCCAAGAAAATGCCTTAAGATGCCATGTGAGGCATAAAGTTTATTGAAAAAATGCTTACAAGGAAGATCCAGTGGCAACAGGCTGGACAGATAGCATCTCTGTTCAATTGCTGCTGACTAGGTGAGCCCCCTTTTCCTCAATTCTACAGAGCAAATTCAGGAAAGTTACAGGAGGGAGGAGAGTTTTCTAAGTTAGGCTACAGAAGCCATGACATCTTCTGTTTGCTTAGTTTGCTTTGCTCTCTGTATGACCAGCATCCCAAGAATTGGCTGTCCTGGAGTATAAGAAAGCAATTCCTACAGATAACCCTAGTTTGTCCTGGTTGCAAAAGCATTGAGAGAGGGGGGCAGTGTCCTTCAAGATAGTATTTATCTGGACATTCCTGTCTAAGCCCTCTCTCATTGTCTCCTTAACTTGGGATCTGAAAGGGGCATTTAACGAACATGGTATTTTACTATTCTCCTTTGCTTTAAGGATGACACGCGGCTTGATGAATTTTCACTATCTAAACAATCTTAGAAATGAGCACAGAGATGAAGAAGTAAATATGACTCTCATGCCAGGAGCCCCTTTACGGCTCCTTCCAGTCACCACTCACTCCCACCACGCTAACACTCTGGCTTCTTGCCACATAGACCATTGTGTCTTCTTTTGTACTTCACATATGCCTAGATATAGATACAGATAGAGATATAGATGATCCTTCAGTAGTGTACTTTTATGTCTGGCTTCTTTCATCAACCTTATGCCTGTGAGATTTATCCATAGCATTGCATGTAATTGTGAGTTGTCATTCATGTTCACCCACTGTGTGAATATATCTACTTTTATTCATCCATTTTACCCTCTATGGGCTGATTTGACTATCAAAACACTTTTTGAGCATGAAAGAAAAGTATTGCAATCTTCTCTTAATAATGAAGAAACTGAAATTCAGAGAGGCAATTTTATTTGTGAAAGTTCAAGTAAACAGGACCGGAGCCAGACCCAGAACTCTTGCCTCCTGACTTCTTGTGGTTGTGAAATCACAGACACATAACTATGCATTTCCATCAGGAATGTAGCCTCTCCCTCCATACCTCCAAGATAAGCCACCTTGGTGTTCCTGATCATGAGCCACCCTCCAGGTGCTGCTTCAAGGCAAGTTGAGAGGTGTGAGTTTTAGTTGCTTTTCATAGGCTTTTCTTCTGTAAGCAAGAAAAAGCATTGGCCTGGGATTCTGGAGAGACTCACCCCAATGCAGCGTTTGCCACACTTCTGAGTGAATGTGCAGATGTCCTCACTTTGGTGGGCCTTCGTGGAAGGAGAAAATGTAAGTGAGGACCTTCATCATGGGTAAGACAGCAAGGGGAGGGAAGAAGTGGTCCTTACCCTCTCCTGGAATGAAGACACCAAGAATGAACATGCCCTTCAATAGATGAATAGATAAAGAAACTGTGGTATATATATACACAATGGAATATCACTCAGCATTAAAAGAGAATAAAATTATGGCATTTGCAGGTAAATGGATGCAGTTGGAGAATACCATGTTAAGCGAAGTAAGCTAATCACAAAAAAACCAAAGGCCGAACATTCTCTTTGATAAGTGGATGCTGATCCATAATGGAAGAGGGCATGGGAAAAATGGAGGAACTTTGATTGGGCAATAGGGGAGGTGGGAGGGAGGATACTTGGGGGCAGGAAAGATGGTGGAATGTGATGAACATCATTACCCTAGGTACATGTATGACTGCACATATGGTGCAATGCTACATCATATACAATCAGAAGAAATGAAAAATTGTGCTGCAATTATGTACAATGAATCAATCAAAGTGCATTCTGCAGTTATATATACTTAGTTAAAATGAATAAATTAATTTAAAAAAAAAGAATGAATGAAAAATCAACTCTGACTTTCAAGGAGTTCTGCCTGGTGAAAAACATAAAAGTTAGAACATCTGCAATGTGGTGTGGGTACCGCCACAAGGGCCTTTGGAAACCCAGAGCATGGGTATGGACCCAGCCTCCCTCATTGGTGACATCAGGGCAGATGTCTTAGAGGGGGGTGTCTGTGCTGAACTCTGAGGAATAAATTACTAACAGGCTCTGGCAGGTGGGAAATTATATTCTAGAGAAGTGGCTTTCCATTCAGATCATCTGGGAAGCTAAAAATAATAACAAAACATTGATGATTGTGTCTCCCTTGGAGGAGTTTCTGATTTAATTAGTTTCGAGTGCTACCCAGGCACGAATATTTCTGCAAGCTCCCCACTGCTTTTAATGTGCAGTCACGGCTGAGAAGCACTGAGGAAGGCAGAGAAAAATGTGTAAGTGCAGCTAGGTAGCTAAATCACCTTCCTTTTGGGTAAACTACCAGAAGCTACCTGTTGCTGAAACAAGAAAGATAAAATACATAATTATGAGATGGGGGACATAGGCCACATGAAGAAAGCCCTTGCCTGTGAGCTAAAAAAGTGACCCTACCACCAAAGTGGTAGGACAACACTTAAGGGTCTTAAACACGGAAGTGTCACAACAGATTTTCATTTTTTAATTTCAATGAAATATACATAACATAAAGTTTGCCATTTTGATCATTTTTAAGTATACAGGTCCATGGGGTCTGTGGCATTGAGTACATTCACATTATCATGTGACCATCAACACCATTCATCTCCAGAAGTCTTTTATTTTCTCCAGCTGAAACTCTGCACCCATTAAACACTAGTTCCTCATCCTTACCTCCTCCCAACTCTGGCAGCTCCCTTTCTACTTTTGATCTCTGTGATTCTGACTACTCTACGTACCTCATGTATGTGGAATCATGCAGTATTTCTCCTTTTGTTGCAGACATATTTCACTTAGCATAATGTCCTCAATTCATCCAGGTTGTAGCATGTGTCAGAATTTCTTTCCTTTTTAAATGTAAATAATATTCCATTGTATATATGCCACATTTTGTATGTAAATCACGATTGTATATAGACTATATTTTGCTTCCACCTTTTGGCTATTGTGAATAATGCTGCTAGGTACATGGGTGTACAAAACTATGTTAGAGTCCTGTGTTCAATTATTTTGAGTGCATACATAGAAGTAAAAATTCCTGATAATTCAATGATTTATTTTTTGAGAAATTGCCGTGCTGTTCTCCACAGCAGCAACATCATTTTACTTTTATAAACATTTGAATTTCTCCACATTTTCACCAAACTTGTTGTTTTCTGGGGATTGGTTTGATTGACTGGCTGTTAGTTAGTTGATTGGGTATATTTAATAGCCATCCTAAAGAGTGTGAAGAGGTATCTCGTTGTGACTTTGATTGTCCCTAATATTTAGTGGTATTGAGCATCTTTTCATATGCTTATGGATCACTTAGGTATTTTCTCTGGAGAAATGCCTATTCAAGTCCTTTGACAATTTTTAAAATGAATTTTTTGTTTTTAGTTGTTGAGTTATAGGAATTCCTTGTATATTCCGGATATTGATCCCTTTTAAGACACAGGATTTGCAAATATTGTTTTTCTCATTCCACGGGTTGCTTTTCCACTGTTTATAGTATCCTTTGACACACACAAGTTTTTAATTTTAATGAAATCCAACTTATTTATGTTTTTCTTTTGTTGCCTGTACTTTTTGTATCATATCCAAGAAGTCATTGCCAAATCTAATGTCATGAATATTTTTTCCTATGTTTTCTAACATTTTTATAGTCTCAGCTTTTACATTTAGGTCATTGGTCCATTTTGAGTCCAACTTCATTTTCTGCTTGTGGACATCCAGTTTTCTCACTACCATACTGTCCTTTCTCCCATTGACTATTCTTGGAACTCTTCTTGAAAGTCATCTGAACATATATGAAGGTATATTTCTGGGCATTCTATTCTACTATATTCATCTATATCTATCTTTATTCCAGTACTTCACCATTTTGATTACTATAGCTTTGCTGAAAGTTTCAAAATCAGGAAGTTTTCCGATATCATTTCAGCTCATCATGTTCCTTGAAGTGCCATATCAATTTTAGCATGTATTTTGGGAGAAAAATGCTGCAAAAACATCATTGAGATTTTTATAGTGATTACATTGAATCTGTAGATGGCTTTGAGTAAAGTCAGCCCCTTAACAACTGCAAGTCTTCCAGTCCGTGGAAACAGGGCATCTTGCCATTTTACTTGTCTTCTTCAATTTCTTTCAGTAATGCTTTATAGTTTTCAATGGGAAAGTCTTTTGTCTTCTTAAGTTTATTCCTGTTTTACTCTTTTTTTGATACAATTGCAAATGTAATCATTTTCTTAATTTCCTTTTCAGACTATTTATTGTTAATGTATAAAATCAATACAACAATTTTTGTGTATTTATTTTCTATTTAGCAACTTTGCTAATTCATTAATTAGTTCTAACAGGATTTTTTTGTGTGGAATCTTTAGAGTTTTCTACATATAAGATCATGTCAGCTGCAAACAGTCACAATTTTACTTCTTATCTTCCCATATGGATGCCTTTTATTTATTTTTCTTGCTTAATGGCTCTGGCCAGGCATTCCACCTCTGTACTGAATAGAAGTATCCAAAGCAGACATCTTTGTCTTGCTCCTTGTCTTAGAGGAAAAACTTTCCATCTTTCTTGAGTATGATATTAGCTGTGGGCTTTTCATGTTTTCAGCCCTTTTATGTTGAAGTAATTCCCTTCTATTCCTTGTTATCTGAGTGCAGATTCACATTTTTAAAAACACTACTTGAGCTGCTAAGTGAAGAGTGGATTGTATGGAAATGAGCTGATAGCAGGGAGATCCTTCTGGAAGCTGTTGTAATAGTTTAAGCAAAAGTTGAGTTAGGATAGTGTCAGTAGGAGTGGAAAGGAGGGAATAATTATAAGGAACATTTAGGAAGTAGTAGTAGATCCTATTGAGTGATTGGATGTATAGAAGAGTCAAGGATGCTTTCCATGTTTCTGACTTGGGAATCTGAAGAAAGAAAATCCTGGAGAGGGATAATTTTGTGAGGAATGATGATAGGTTAGTTGAGGATGAGGCACTAGGGAACAATCAAGAGTCAGAAGCTTGAAGTGAACAGCATGGATTGGAAATATGTCTTGAAATATCTCCACCCACGTAGTGGTCAAAGCCACTAGCAGAGATGAATCAATCACGGGTTACAAAAACAAATGTCTGGAGAATCCAGTCAGGTAACAGCCACAGTGAATAGGGCTTGATGCAATGCCCTAACGGATCCCCAGGGACTGGTACAAATGAGAATGTATGCTCTCCCCAGAAGCTTTCCAGTGTGGTCAGAGAGGTAAAGCAGACTATTGGTTTTTGTCCAGGCTCCATCCTGCTCCATTGTTCTCCCTTAGGAACCTAAAGGAATAGGTTCCATCATCTCCATGGAATTTCATGGAGTGTGTCAGACCAGAAGGGAGGCAATTGGAGTCAGAAAAGGTCGTCTTTCCCCCAGGGCTTTTGATATCCTTCCAGAAATGCAGATGTGGTTCTTTTCTTTGCAACCAACTCCAATTGGTCCTTTTCTTTGCTCTGTTCCTTAGCAGCTTTGCTCAGAGCAGTGGGCTCTGGGAGTTCAAGTGTAGGAGCCTAGGGGGCCTCATATGGGAGAGCCAAGAAATCCCAAGGTTAAAGCCAATAGGACTGGCTCCTGTTTCAAAACTTGGAAGCCCCTCAAAACATCAACACATTAATGACCTGCTGAAGGCTTGGCTTCTCGTGCATTTGGAAAGAAAAGGTTATTTTGTTGTTGTTTTTAATATATAAATAACACAGTCTGACTTTTTAGCACTGCAGAGGAGGTCTAGGCAGCCAGAATAGGAAGACCCCCCCGCCCATGAGGGTGAATTTCTGAAGTCAGCTCTTGCAGGAGCCTAATGCTCCTAGGGGAGTCGGATCTCAGCAGCCAGAGTTCAGTGTCTCAGCTGCCACTTTTCCCAGGAATGGCAGGCAGGTCATCTATGGCAAGAGATCACGTCAACCCGCCTGGGCTGCTGGGGCCATTTGTTTGATCCTGCTGTATTAAACAAATTTGGTGAGTCTATGTTTTTTTCCCTTTGATGAGAGTGTGGACCAAGTGGAGATCATAGGAAGCTCTTTCCAGTAACAGAAATAATCAACTCCATTAAGCAACCAGCAAGCAAAGGCAGACATTCTTCAAGGCCTGGCTCTGATGTCAACTTCTACATCCAAACCTTTGCCTATCTCATTCCTTTGGGCCTCCAAATTATTCATGCCTATTATGTGCTGACTGGAGTACACTTGGAGCTTCTCAAAGGCAAAGAGTACTATTGTGATTCTTCATGCTCCAGGGCCAAGTGAGGTGTCTCATACACGCGTAGTGATTGAATGAATTAATGCATAGCTTAATTATTTCATTAATGCAACATTTCTTCCTTTGTACTGCCTACCTCCTTTGACTCCTGTATAATCTTTCTTACAGTCATTATATAGTTTCCTAGAGCTGCCATAGAAAATACCATAAAATGTGTGACTTATACAACCAGAAGGTATTGTCTCACAGACCCGGAGCCCAAAGTCCACGATCGATGTGTCCACACATTGGTTCCTTCTGAAAACTGGGAGGAAGAAACTGTTCCCAGTCCCTTCTTACTTCCAGTGCATTTTAGGCAATCTTTGGCATTCTGTGGCTTGTAGTCACCTCAGTCTGATTTATGCCTTCATCTTCACATGGTCTCTCTCCCTGTGTGTGTTTCTAAATTTCCCCTTTCAAGAAGGACACCAGTCTATTGGATCTGGGGCCCAACCTACTCCAATATGATCTCTTCTTAACTCATCGACTTTGCATTGGCCCCATTTCCAGATAAAGTCACATTTTGAAGTCCTGGGGATTAGGACTTCCAATCATGAATTTGGGAAGGACACAATTTGTGGCAGCCCTGTTTCGCACTGAGTGATTTTCAAGTGCTCTCTGCCTCTCGGCCTTCTCGAGCTCCTTATATTCTGAAATTTTTACAAGGCTTATATGTATTAGGAGGAGTTCTGTTAAAAAGAAAACTCATCTTTGCTTCCCAGCGTCACTTTTCTCAAACTTAAAGTGTCAATACACAATCATCCTTTAGGCTCCTCTGAGCCCAGAGATCCTTGGATTGTTCTGGAACCAGAAACCCTCTACCTGCTATCTTTTGGGGAATTCTCTCATTTCTGATTGGCAGCAGACCTAACCATTAGACTACCTTGCTGTCCTTTTGTTAATCTTTCCCATGTCTAAACCCAAGAACCCACCCCTTTGTTGGCCTCACTTGGGGTTCTATGGGTCCAACTTTGTTAATAAAAGTACATATATTGTTGTTGTCATCAATCAATGATTATGTTAGTTGGCTGTCTGTAAATGTAAAATAATACCTGAGATAAACAACTTATAGGAATAAAGATTTATTTTAGCTCATAGTTTCAGAGGATTGTCCATGGTTCATTGGTTGGTTGGTCCCCTTACCTTTGGGGTTTGCAGTAAGGCAGAACATCATGGCAGGGAACCTATGATAGAGCAAAGTGGGTCTCCTCATGGAGGCTGGGAGAAAAAAAGAGAAAAAGAGGCCAAGCTCCCAGTATTCCCATCAGACCTCACCTCCTTCATCTAGGCCCCACCTTCTTTTTTTTTCTTTTAATTGGTTGTTCAAAACATTACAAAGCTCTTCACATATCATATTTCATACATTTGATTCAAGTGGGTTATGAACTCCCATTTTTACCCCGTATACAGATTGCAGAATCCCATCGGTTACACATCCACGTTTTTAACATATTGCCACACTAATGACTGTTGTATTCTGCTGCCTTTCCTATCCTCTACTATCCCCCCTCTCCTCCCCTCCCATCTTCTCTCTCTACCCCATCTAAGGTAATTCATTTCTCTCCCTTGATTTTTTTCCCCTTTCCCCTCACATCCTCTTATATGTAGTTTTGTATAACAATGAGGGTCTCCTTCCATTTCCATGCAATTTCCTTTCTCTTTCCCTTTCCCTCCCACCTCTCATCCCTGTTTAATGTTAATCTTTTTCTCATGCTCTTCCTCCCTGCTCTGTTCTTAGTTGCTCTCCTTATATCAAAGAAGACATTTGGCATTTGTTTTTTAGGGATTGGCTAGCTTTACTTAGCATAATCTGCTCTAATGCCATCCATTTCCCTGCAAATTCCATGATTTTGTCATTTTTTAGTGCTGAGTAATACTCCATTGTGTATAAATGCCACATTTTTTAAATCCATTCATCTATTGAAGGGCATCTAGGTTGGTTCCACAGTCTAGCTATTGTGAATTGTGCTGCTATGAACATCGATGTAGCAGTATCCCTATAGTACGCTCTTTTAAGGTCTTCAGGGAATAGTCTGAGAAGGGCAATAGCTGGGTCAAATGGTGGTTCCATTCCCAGCTTTCCCAGGAATCTCCATACTGCTTTCCAAATTGGCCGCACCAATTTGCAGTCCCACCAGCAATGTACAAGTGTACCCTTTTCCCCACATCCTCGCCAGCACTTGTTGTTGTTTGACTTCATAATGGCTGCCAATCTTACTGGAGTAAGATGGTATCTTAAGGTGGTTTTGATTCGCATTTCTCTGACTGCTAGAGATGGTGAGCATTTTTTCATGTGCTTGTTGATTGATTGTATATCCTCCTCTGAGAAGTGTCTGTTCAGGTCCTTGGCCCATTTATTGATTGGGTTATTTGTTTTCTTATTGCTTAATTTTTTGAGTTCTTTGTATACTCTGGATATTAGGGCTCTATCTAAAGTGTGAGGAGTAAAGATTTGTTCCCAGGATGTAGGCTCCCTATTTACCTCTCTTATTGTTTCTCTTGCTGAGAAAAAACTTTTTAGATTGAGTAAGTCCCATTTGTTGATTCTTGTTATTAACTCTTGTGCTATGGGTGTCCTATTAAGGAATTTGGAGCCCGACCCCACAATATGTAGATCGGAGCCAACTTTTTCTTCTATCAGACGCAGAGTCTCTGATTTGATATCAAGCTCCTTGATCCATTTTGAGTTAACTTTTGTGCATGGTGAGAGAAAGGGATTCAGTTTCATTTTGTTGCATATGGATTTCCAGTTTTCCCAGCACCATTTGTTGAAGATGCTATCCTTCCTCCATTGCATGCTTTTAGCCCCTTTATCGAATATAAGATAGTTGTAATTTTGTGGATTGGTCTCTGTGTACTCTATTCTGTACCATTGGTCCTTAGGCCCCACTGCCATCTCCCAATAACGCCATCAGCGGCAGACCAAGCTCTCCACATAGGAGCTTTTAGAGGACACTGAAGATAAAAACTAGAGCAATTATATTTCTCATTTTGATAAAATTATTTGGAAAATCTTATATAGTTTGTCAATACACATTTTTTTGCTGTGTGAGAGAGCACATTCTTAATTTAATATCTAATAATCTTGAAACATTATCCAAGCTGACTGAAAGGAGTTCACGCAAAGTTGTGAAAGTGATGATTTAGCCTCCTTAGATTCTCTGCTTCATTAAAGAACTCCTGGGCCTAGGGCTGTATGGTATGGATGTGGCTCAGATCTGCTTTGCTCATCCCTCCAGCCACTTTCGTCCTTTGTGCACATTCTCTAGTCACATTACATGTGTATGTCTAGGTGTTTCTCTCGGTGTGAATTACTATTGATATGCATTACCTTCAAGCTTCTGGTTTTTATGCTATCTACTACTGACATGACCTTTTCCCATCATCTTCAATGTATCCAAGACCCAAATGAAATTCTCTTTTGCATGTGCTGCAGTCTGGCTGGGCACAAATAACTGGGAGATCACGAGCCACTTGTAGATTCAAGCAGGAACAAACTTTATTTCCGAACCCACGCGAACGCCACCCACGCAAACTCTCCAGAAACTCCGTGAGAGCTCAACCATCACCATCCTAATGGCTCGCTGGTGCCACCTCTCAACCACTCGCCCTGGCAAAACGCCAGGCGCCATCCCGACTCGGCTGTGGCTCTCAACACCCAAGCAGAACTCTCTTACCTCCCTAAGCAAAACCTCACTCTATCCTCTGCGCTGCCATGATACTATAGTGATATTTCACTCTGGTATTTAATTTATACCTTTATCTTTGCCTTCTACTTTGTACCAGAGCTTTCAACTTCATTACTTTTTAGCTCCGACTCTATGTTAGTTAAATTCTCAAGTCTCATTTGCTTTTTTTCTCAAGTCTCAGTTTACCATACTGCCAACATTGAGGGTAGTTATCGGAATTAAGACAATAAATATGAAGGTACTAGAATGCCTTAGATACACAATAAGTATTAGTTCCCTGTCCCCTTATCACGCATGTTAGGTTTGTGTATTTATTAATTTCTATACCTCCCCCCTTCACCCTCTAGAATAGCATTTGACATTTGCTGGATGATTTATATGAGGCAAATGCATGAATAGATGGATGGTAAATTCATCTGTGAGAAAAATCAAGAATGTTTTGGGCTGCTACCATCAGCCAAACAATACCAGAGTTGAGCCTTCATAGGCAGAAAAGAAAACATAATCTAATTAGTACACAAAGGAATGTGTTTGGGCTTATACTTATAGTCCTTCCTGTACAATAGACACACTTAATTTTTTTATTTACTACTAGTAGGATACCCAACCACATCTTGTCTGTTTTATGCATGCCTGCCTTTCTCCCTGGACTTGACCTAGTGTTTTGTATTCTCTTTTCTCTCTCTCCTCATCCATCAGAATTAACCTATTGCCTGTGCTAATAACTTACAGGTCCAATTATCAAAGAAAAAAGGCCTTTGTTTGATGTCAGGAAGGGCTTCATGGTGTGATAGCCAGCCTTTTCAGATGGCCCCTAATGATCTTTACTTTCTGGAGTTCATGTCCTTCTAAAGTGCCCTCCCACACTAAGGATGACTTGGGTGACTAACAAAATGCTGAGAAAATGATGATGTCTGATGGTTCAAGGCCATGTCTACCTGGGGCTCTTCTTGGGTTGCTCACATGGGCAAAGCCAACCACCATGTTGTGGGGATATCCAAGCAGCCCTGTTTTTTGACTCAAAGAGAGAAAAACTGAGACATCCTGCCAACAGCCAGCATCAACTTGTCAGGTATACAGATACCATCCTGGAGGTGGATCTCCCAGCCCCAGCCAACCTTCCTGATGACCATAGCTCAGGCCAATATCTGAGTGAATCTCATTACAGACTTCAAGCTTGGACCATCAGCCAAGTCACTGCCAAATCCCTGACCCACAGAAACTAAGAATAAGTATAAAAAGGAAAACTCAGCCTAGATGTTGGATAGCTAGCAGAGGGGGTACGGAGGGGAGCTTCCGGGTCACTGATAATGTTCTTGTTCTTGATCTAAGTGCTAATACCATGATCAGTGAACTATGCACTATGATTTGTGTGCCTTTTTGTGTTCAAGTTATACATCAATAAACAGTCATGACTTTTTAAAAATAAATAAGTACACTCAAGAGCAGCATGTGTTTATCAAAGGATCTAGCTTTATATTAAGGAGGGGATTGTGGGTGGGAGGGCATGGGAGAGGGAAAGTTCCTAGTTTCCTATAAACTTGTTCTGGGCTTCAGTTGTTTAATAATAAAAAGTAACAATTTATTACATACTTATTATACCTAAAGCATTATGTCAGAAAAATAAGCATGAAATTTTATGTAATTTCAAAACAGTCTTTTAAGCTGTGTAATATTATACTCATTTTACAAATGCAGAAGCAGAAGTCAAGAGAAATTAAACAACTTCCCAGAGGTACAACATTTACGGATGTCATAGGCTGAATTTGAACCCAGATCTCTGGCTCCTAAAACTTCATTTCTTTTTTTTTTTTTCAACCATGTCATGAACATGTAGAAAAGAAGGAGGGTACAAAATATCTTATATTTCGTTGGTACTCCGTTAGGATCTGTGCATGTTAAGTGTGTGTGTGTGTGTGTGTGTGCGCGCGCGCACGCGCTCATGGCTGCCTATATATATGTGAGTGCACATGAGTGTTCAGGCAACACATTTTGTGGATTAGGCTGTCTGTCCAGTACCAATCTCTAGAAGGAAACTGGGGATAAATGTCAAGATTGGCTGGAATGATTCCAAATACTTGATATTTGGTATTGTGTGATTCAAACATCTGAACAAACTCTGTGTTTTTTGCTCACTACAGGTCTCCATTCACTACAGAATTGATCTCAGGCTCAGTGACCTGGAGGGTGAAGCGATCAGTATCTATTTTCCAAACGCTGCTTTCTTGCTTCTGCCACTCTTGCTCCAAGGTTAGACTAGATAATTCTCCAGTGGAAGCTGGGCACATGGTCACCTGGCTAGAGACCCGTTTTATTTTATTTTTTTTTTCCTTGCAATGTAGTGATATCACTGAGGGTAAGTGATTCATGAAGCCTCCAGGTCACCTCTTTAAAAGCAAAGTCCCTTTTGATGGACTTGTTTTCTTTTCCTTCTTGCAGACTGGAAATCAGATAAAATGGTTACCCAGCTTCAACCAGAGATGAAGACAACACCAAGGTGTGGGTGGCCTCAGTCCTGTGGCTTTCCCTCTTAGACCTCCCTATATGGGAGCTTAGCTGGGAATGCTGATGGCAACCCAGAAGCTGTTCTGTTAACTTGTGCCCTCCAGCTGAAGGCCACCAGGAACATTTGTCCTTGAACAAAATTGAGTTTATTGACTCATTGCAACAAAGAAGAACACATGTCACAGGGAACCCTGGGGAGCCTCAGGTGAGGGTATTAGAAAGGACTCCCTATAGGATGTGATTTGGGGCAGAGTTCAAGGAAAGCAGGGCTTTGGGAGCTGTCAGGAAACAGGGGTGATTCCTATGATGGTGTATCTTAATGAATTTTATGTAGAAGGAGAGAAGACTAGACAGAGGCTAAAGATTTGATCAGTAGTATAGCAGCAGTCACTCATTATTAGCTGGGTGGGGTATGTTTGATATTTTTAATGATTTGAATGGTGACCTTGTTTTTGAGTGTGCTTAGAAAAAAATTTGAAATAGTCCTTTTTGGGTCTCATTTGTAAGATTATTTATGTTCAACAAGAGACTACTGCAACCAAGCTGTGAGTGCCAGGCAGCACCTAATGACTCAGTGCTAGGCCAGTTCATAGTGCTGTAAGCAGTTTGGGGCTGCTTTTCCCCCTCACTTATTTAATCTCCACAACAAAGTTATGGGTTGGGTTCTATTCATATCCCCATTTGACAGATGAGGAACACAAGACACAGAGGACAAGAGTAACTTGCCAAGGCCACACAGCTCACAAATGGAACAGCTGGGGTTAGCCCAGGCAGTGTGGCCTCAGAACTCTTCCATCTTGACCACTGGGATATTCTACTTCCCCAGGGTTTCAGAAGACGAGTCCCACTTGATTCTCCCAGGGTCTAATCCTGCCTGTGGCCCCCTTTGACTCTGGTAGGACATACCTCCTTGTTCCTGGACCACACACCCTTGACCCTCTGGCTGCCTCCATACACACATAGCTGGACTCGAGCAATCCATGGTGTGCCAGATGTACCCTCTGGAAAGCAGCTGGAATTCCTGACATTGACAGCCTGCCTGGATCATTCATTCTTGCCCAGCCCAGACTCTCTGGAAGCCTTTTCTGCCTGCTTCATTGGACAGCCCTCATCACCACCCCTTTCTTCCCCAGTGACCTCCCCACCCTGGTGAATGAGGCTTGTTTGTAGAAGAGTTGGACTCAGGACCTGCCCAACCCCAAGTGCCTGTTGTAACATCCTGAAAGAATCTGATCAAGGCCCCCTGGGGTGTTCGTTAGAGACTGCGTGCAAACTTGGAGGCTGCATGGTCCAAAGGAGAGTGCTGGCTGAGTTCCTACTTAATAGATATATGTACTGTCTGCAAGTTTCCCAGCTGCAAAATTAAGGCAATGGTGTCCTTCTCATATGTTGTTGGAACGGATGGATAAGATCATGTATGTTACATGTAAGATCCACACAGTAGTGGGCACAGTGAAGAGTCATCTCTTACACACAAATGCTCTGTGTGTGATGTTTTGTATTTTTTTGTTTTGGTTTTTGGTTTTGGTGGGAAATGAGGAAGAAATTAAGCTTCACATCTATGTTGATATGGAACAAATGAAGAGGGTGGACAAGGGAGGGCAAAACCAGCTGTAATTGTCCTCTGCAGGGGAAGCCCTCTGCAACTACTAATCTCCTCTTATAACAAAGAAGTAGCATTGGGTTGTAGAATAAACCAGTGGCCCTGAGTACAGAGAGTGGATTCAGAGTTCTATGGTTCAAGTTTTTGTCCCATCTAGTACTAGTTGTGTGACGTTGGACAAATTGCTTAACTACTCTGAGCTTTTCTCTCTTCACAGGTGAAGCAGGAATAAACTGTGCTTTGCACAGATACTGTGAACTTTGCACAAATATTATGAGGGAATTGGTATCTGTGCAGTGGATGGACTGTGACAATCTTCCCTACATCATGGATCCCTTCTATCCCCCAACCCAATTGGTGTGTTTATATTTTTAAAGAGAAAGAGTAGGGAAAGAGGAGTGCATAACTCCAATACAGAAAAAAGTTAGCATAGTAATTTCAGGCTACGGGAAGGCAGAGGGAGGGAAACTTGCCACACCACTGAGTAAACACTTATAAGCAGTACATTGAGGGGCCAGGCCCTGCCAATGTGAGGATCACTAGGGAGCTTCCATCTCTGATGGAGTTAGGAATATAAGACACTGATTGGATTTAGCATCAGAATATCTGCATTCTACACATGTGGCTGCCATTTTGTGGCCTTGGATCAGTAACATAGCTTCCATGGTTTTTCTTCTCTCCTGCAATAACACAAGGAAAAGTTCTATAAACTGAAGACTAAATATTTTATTTCTATTTAGTCTTATAACAACCTTCTCCAATAGGTAATGTTACTATCCTTATTTTACAGATGAGGAGTACCAAGCTTACAGGTGTTAAGGGGTTTGTCCAAAGGCACACAGCTAATGAGTAGCTGGGCTTTGAATGCAGTCCATCAAAATCTAGAACTGGTGCTCTTCACTGTGAGCACAAGCAACATCTTAAGGATCTCATACCTGAAACCCTGGAGAATAGCTGCCCCTCCTTTTATCAAGTGGCACTGACATTAGATGGCCTACAGCTATGACCATGATGTACTTTATTAACTGAGGTATGCTGCAGAGGTGCAACATGGTCCCACTCACTGTGGCTATGGAGAACAGCATCAATTCAAAAGTCCTAAGCAAGGGTGTCTCAGAAATGCAGATTTCAGCTCTAAGTGACAGTCTTTCCACACACACATACTTTTGAATGACTTTGGGCTGTCCTCAGCAAAACAAGGCAGTATCATGTAGACAGTAACTAGATCTTTAAGTATCTGAAGCTCCTGGGCCCAGGTTTCAAGCCTGGTACCCCACTGAGTGAGGTCTCCCCCTCCTCCTCTCTTCTGTTAGGTGCTCTCCACCCACCATTTCCACTTTGGCTAGTGAATTCTGAGGTTTCCCTGAGGTTACCAGAGCCTGACTTGACCTGAATAGAGTTTAGCCAACTTTATCACAGCCTCTGGGGCTGGGGTGGATATGTGAGGAAAACATTTTTCCTGAACTCTGGCTCGGGCCGCTTCAACATCTGTCAAAAACAAGGGAGTTTACCACACAG
Organism: Marmota marmota marmota; assembly: GCF_001458135.2. NCBI lineage: Eukaryota > Metazoa > Chordata > Mammalia > Rodentia > Sciuridae > Marmota > Marmota marmota. The sequence goes on along the minus strand of NW_026000082.1, from coordinate 7,387,964 downwards.
CCCTCTCACGATACAGCACTCAATTAATGTTTGGCTCTCCAAAGTGACCTTTCTAAAGAGAAATATCATTTTAAAATTTTACTTTGTCCTTCTCCATCCTTCTGAGAGAGGGAGTTCTGAGGGCAACCATGGAGAAAAAGTTTGGTTTCCCCCCTGCAGATCCTTGTTCTAATACCTGGAGCCAAAGCATGAAGAATAAAGAATGGACCACTCAGTGTACCCTGGTGTGACCTCCACACTACCTGGGTGTGGCTTGAGCAGGGACTAAGGCAAGGGCTAGCAAGAGAGTAGTGGCCCCGGTGAATTACCCTTTCGTATCCTCATGCTGAGAAGAGAGGAGAACCCTTTTTTCTCAGGAAATGGTACGTGGGAAGAATGGTGGGGAGAGGGGGCCATTGTGGTGCCATCAGGGATTTTCCATCCCTTTGAGATCTAGAGTCCTACCACCCAAAGTGAGGGCCACAGACCAGCAGTATCACCACTACCTGTGAGCTTGAGATTGTTGAAATGCAGAATCCCAGGTCCCACGCCCAATGGCAGAAACAGAATCAGCACTTGATCAGTACCCTCAGAAAATGCTTAGGCATCCTAAGGTTGAAGAAGCACTGATCTGGGTAAGATGGACTCATGTTGCTAGCTATGTTCCATGGAAGATCAAAGCCCAAGAGCACATTCTATGGAAATCCAGATCTCTCCCCACAATGTCTGCGAATTCCCAGGGAATTCACACTCTCATGATCATCTCTGATGACCCTGAACAACTGCTACCTGCATAGGACACTTGATAGCTCCTTTTGATCTCCCTTGCCCACTCTCTCTGTGTTCCATGTCAACCCAAATGGGAAACTTAATCCCTTCTTCAGTTTCCACTCATAAACAACTCACAAGACTACAGGTGTATAGACCTTCCCGAAATTATGCTGAGTAGGGGAAATTGAGTAAAATGACCACTTTACCCATTCTGTTTTGAGCACTGGATATCTCTGCTGACCGCAGAACTGTGGTAGTTTCTCACTGGCCCTTTCACCCCCAGGGTTCCCACCTCTCTGGATAATGTGTCCACCTCTCCTGCTTCACTCCTTTCCTCTCTTCTCTCCCTGACTAATCAGGAGCAAAACTCCTCTTGCTCTGTCATATAAGGCACTAATGACATCTCTTCTATTGTCTTCATATCCTGCTCTCAGGGTCTCCTTTCTGTCCCATGTCTCAAAAAAAAAAAAAAAAAAGAATCTTTCATACCCATACTCATAGTGGCACTGTTCACAATAGCCAAAAGGTAGACACAACCCAGGTGTCCTCCAACAGATGAATAGATAAACAAAATGAGGATCACACAGAATATTGAACATTATTAAGCCCTTGGAAAGGAATTCTGACATATTTCACCATGGATGATCCTTGAGGACATTATGTTAAATGAAATAAGCCAGTCAAGAGAGACAAATACTGTATCAAGTACCAAGAATGATAAAATTCATGGGTACAGAGAGTGGAATGGTGGTTGCCAAGGGCTGGAGGGAAGAAAGAATGGGGAGTTAGTATTTAATGAATAGAGTTCAGTTTTTCAAGATAAGGAAGTTATGGAGATTATTGCATACTAATGTGATTATATTAATACTACTGAACTGTACACTTAGAAAGGCAAAATGGTAAATATTTTATTACTTGTTTTTGTTTCTTAGCCACAATTTAAAATAAAAAAAAAATGTTTCAAAAATCTTCAGGCAAGGCATGTATCCTTTCAAATCTTAGTTTCCTCACTCCTAACTTATGCATGAGTTTGTATGTTCTCCTCTAGCCATAGCTCACAGGGTTGTCTTAAAGTGGATACTGAAAGGAAAAAAAAAAGACAATTCCTTTCCCAAGAGGGATTTCAGCATCCATGGTTAAATAACTCACTTTTACCTATAGTCTGGGTGTTTTCTATTTTCCCTGGCCCACCCTGCTCAGGTCCCTTTCCGAACTCCTCTTCCTCCACCATTGCTGCTAACATGCCAATGTCCATTCTCTTCCTTCTCTCATGGTTCTATGCTTGATATTTTATTGACTGAAGGCTTCAAGTACCATCTATGGGCAAATGAACAATTCCCTGTAACTTTAATTTAGATCCAGATAAGAGTCCAACTGGTATACCTACTATCATTTTTTAATTATTTATTTGTTCTAATTTGTTATATATGAAAGCAGAATGCATTTCAATTTATAGTACACAAATGGAGCACAATTTTTTATTTCTCTGGTTGTACACAAAGTAGAGTCACACCATTCGTGTCTTCATATATGTATCTAGGGTAATGATGTTCATCTCATTGCACCATCTTTCCTGCCTCCCTGCCTCCTCTCTCCCCTTTGCCCTATCCAAAGTTCCTCCATTCCTCCCATGCTCCCCGCCCCTGCCCAATTATGAATCAGCATCCACTTATCAGAGAAAACATTCAGCCTTTGGTTTTTGGGGATTGGCTTACTTCACTTAGCATGATATTCTCCAGCTGTATCCATTTACCTACAAATTCCATGATTTTATTCTCTTTTAATGCTGAGTAATATTCTACTGTGTATATGTACCACATTTTCTTTATCCATTCATCTATTGAAGAGCATCTGGTTGGTTCCACAATATAGCTATTGTGAGTTATGTTGCTATAAACACTGATGTGGCTGTGTCCCTTTAGTATGCTGATTTTGAGTCCTTTGGGTATAGACCAAGGAGTGGGATAGCTGGGTCAAATGGTTGTTTCATTCCAAGTTTGCTAAGGAATCTCCATACTTCTTTCCATAGTGATTGCACCAATTTGCAGTCCCACCAGGAATGTATGAGTATACCTTTTTCTCCACATCCTCACCAACACTTATTATTGCTTGTGTTCTTGATAATTGCCATTCTGACTGGAGTGAGATGAAGTCTTAAAGTAGTTTTGGTTTTCATTTCTCTAATTGCTAGAGATGTTGAACATTTTTTCATATATTTGTTGATCAATTATATATCTTCTTCTGCGAAGTGTCTGTTCAGTTCCTTAGCCTATTTATTGATGGGGTTATTTTGTTTGGGTTTTTTTTTTTTCGTGTTAAGTTTTTTGAGTTCTTTATATATCTTAGAGATTTGTGCTCTATCTAATATGCTTATGGTAAAAATTTACTCCCATTCTGTAGGCTCTCTTTTCACCTCATTGATTGTTTCTTTTGCTGAGAAGATTTTTCAGTCTGAATCCATTCCATTTATTGATTCTTGATTTTATTTCTTGCACTTTGGGAATCTTGTTAAGGAAGTCGGGGTCTAATCCAACATGATGAAGACTTGGGCCTACTTTTTCTTCTATTAGGTGCAGGGTCTCTGATCTTCTAGGTCCTTGATCCACTTTGAGTTGAATTTTGTGCATGGGGAGAGATAGGGGTGTAATTTCATTTTGCTGCATATGGATTTCCAGTTTTCCCAGCACCATTTGTAGAAGAGGCTATCTTTTCTCCAGTATGTTTTTGGTGCCTTTGTCTAGTATGTGATAACTGTATTTATGTAGGTTTGTCTCTGTGTACTCTATTCTGTACCATTGGTCTACAAGTCTATTTTGGTGCCAATACCATGCCAGTTTTGTTACTATTGCTCTGTAGTATAGTTTAAGGTCTGGTATTGTTGTGCCACCTGCTTTTCTCTTCTTGCTAAGGATTGCTTTGGCTCTTCTGTGTCTGTTATTTTTTCCAGATGAATTTCATGACTGCTTTTTCTATTCCTATGAGGCATGCCATTGGGATTTTGATTGGAATTGCATTAAATCTGTATAGTGCTTTTGGTAGTATGGTCATTTTGACAGTATTAATTCTTCGTATCCAAGAACAAGGGAACTCTTTCCATCTTCTAAGGTCTTCTTTAATTTCTTTCTTTAGCATTCTGTAGTTTTCATTGTAGAGTTCTTTCATGTCTTTCATTAAGTTGATTCTCAAGTGTGTGTGTGTGTGTGTGTGTGTGTATATATATATATATATATATATATATATATATAT
>NW_026000082.1:7335550-7383952 GCF_001458135.2 Marmota marmota marmota | reverse complement strand
TTTTTTTTTTTTTTGAGGCTATTGTAAATGGGGTAGTTTTCCTAATTTCTCTTTCAGAGGATTCATCACTGATGTACAGAAATACATTTGATTTATGGGTATTGATTTTATATCTTGCTTTTATTTGTTTTTTGATGAAAGTGGCAATGACCTATTGTTTGGGTCATTCTTGTTGAAATTTGCAATCTTTTTTTGTACAGCAATTATTATGTATTTCTCTATTAGAACATCATAATTCTGCATAGTAGTTGGGTTTATTTTGATAAAATCCTATATGCAAGGAATTTGATTTCAATCTCCATCCCCACTTTCCCTTCCTTCCTCCCTACCCTTATTCTCCTTTCTCTGCTCTACTGATTTTTCATTCACTTCTTTATTTTTGATTGATCCTTTCTATATACATAAAGAGGAAATTCTCCTTGGTACATTTGTATATATACATAACATGATTTTTAGTTAAATTAATTTCATATTTCCTCCCCTTTCCTATCCTTCCTCCCCTTACAATCTCCCTCTTCTACTCCTCTGATTGTCCCTATGTTATTATGATATCCTACCCTGTCTCTTCACTGCCTTCTTCCCCTTATTTTGCTCTAGCTTTCACATATGAGAGAAAACATTTGATCCTTGATTTTCCGAGCCTGGCTTATTTCATCATAGTTAGTATGATGTTCTCAGTTTCCATTCATTTATTTGAAAATGCCATTATTGAATTCTTTTTTTTATAGCTGAGTAACACTCCAGTGTGTTTATATTCCACATCTTCTTTATCCGTTTATCTGTTGGTAGGCATCTGAGCTGGTTCTATAACTTGGCTATTGTGAACTGTGCTGCTGTAACTATTGAAGTGGCTGTATCACCAGAGTCTGATTTCCATTCTTTTGGATAAACAGTGGGGATAGCTGGGTTATATGGTGGCTCTATTCCAAGTTCATTGAGGAGGTATACCTCTACCTACTAGGTTTCTCTGCCATGCACTTTAACTCAGAATACTCAAAACCAAACTCACCATTCTTCACAAATCATCTTCTGCAAGGTTTTTACCCTCAGTGAAGGATGCAACCGTCTACCTGGCTGTGAAGAAAAGAAAGCTGGAAATCAGCCAGTGATTACTCTTGTCTCTTCACACTATCACCCCCTTATAGTTCTACACTCAAGAGAAGGTCTCAAATGAGTCATTTCCCAAAGGCTCATTTCTCTCTGGTACTGCTGGAGGCAGCTGTAGGTTGGATGTGGCTCTGCTCCTTGTATCTCCCTCATTCTATGATTCAAGATGAAGGAGCAGCCTACATTTTAGAAATGCCATTCTTGTGGTAGAGGTAACAAAAATCTGCCTAAAACTTGAACCACTTTGGTTCTATTGGCTAAAACAAGTTATGTGCCCAAGTCTGGTGTCCCATTTATCCATGGTTTTGCTTTCTGTAGTTTCAATTAACCGTAGTTGGTTATAGTCTGAAAATACTAAATGAAGAATTATAGAAATAAACAATTTATAAATTGTATTTAACATTAATTTTGAGTAGGGTCATAAAATCTTGAGTGGTCCTGCTCTGTCTTGCCAAGAATGTGAATCATCTCTCTGTCCAGCTTGTCCATTACTACCCACCGATTAGTCACTTAGTGTCAGGTTGACTGTCATGGTATTTCAGTGCTTTTGTGCAAGTAACCCTCATTTTACTTCATAATGATCAGAGTTTCATTTGTGGTCATAGGAAATTCAAACAGAGGAGACAGAAGGTCCATTTTGCCTGTGTTTGGCATGAGGGATGTGAACTTGGGAGCTCTGAGAACCAGCTGTTCTTCCAACCATTGCATTGAGTAGCCAAGAAGCCAGTCTTTGGGGAGAAAAAGACCAGGTCAGCCCATCAGCCAAACAGAGAAAAGGGAAGCAGGGAGGAGAAGCAGTGCAGATTGAGTTCCCTGCAGTTTTCTGTCCCCCAGTTGGCAATCCTGGGGCTCTTCCCTATAGCTCACTGATGAACTTGGGTTCCCTAAGTCATCTCTCTATATTGTGACAGATTTCTCTATTTAGTTTTCTTTTATAGTTAGCTTTAGTTGGCTTCTGTTGCCTGCAACCAAAAGAAAATTTAAGCAATTCATATTCACCTTGTTTGTTCAGCTGAAAATCAAGATAGTAATGCTGAATCTTAGGACTGAAAAATTTTATGAAAATCAGAAGAAATATTATTTCAGGAGAGACATACCACAGATGGAGCAAAATGACTTAGAGAAAATTTTGTTCTGAACTTGTGAAACATTGCTCAACCAATGACAGAAACTAACAAGCAATATATCAGAATATACCAGATACTGTTCTAAATATTAGTGATCCTCACATCACTTATTTTGAATGGGTTCTGTTCTCATCCCCCACCATGCAGATGAGGAAACTAAGCTATAAGAAGAACTTCAGTTTTGTGGACAGTTTTAAGTGTGTGGCAGTTTTAAGTTATTAGTTTTAAAAATCAGTACTTTTTAATGGAAACAACTTGACCCAAAATCTGTCACAGAATTTTGAGACCCATTAAAACCAAAAGTTTAATGAGGAAAAAAAAAAGAGCTTCAAGGGCTGGTATTGTGGCTTAGCAGCAGAACACTCGCTTAGCACATGTGAGACCCTGGGTTCAGTCCTCAGCACCACATTAAAAATAAATAAATAAAATAAAGACATTGTGTCCAACTAAAAACTAAATATTAAATAAAAGAAGAAGAGTTTCAAAGGCAAGGGCATATAACACCCTAATAATGCAAATGTTTCTTCATCTGTAAAATGGCATGAATGATAGATACTTCAAGAAGATGTTTTGAGAATTAACCAAAATGTCTTTGTAAACATATGGAACATAATAAAAATTAAGTACATAATCTCTTTCATAAGAATGCGCATCATAAATCTATTTCTTTGTTGCATTGGATACAAAGAAAACAAAGCCTGAAATAATGAAGAGATAAACTTCAAATAAATAAAGAGGCAATTAAGTTTATACATCAGGAGTTGGACTCACAAAGCTCATTAACCCAAGTGTGGAATAGACTTGAAAATCCATTGTGCTTATAATGAAACATGGCTGGAGGCAGCCCCAGATACACAACTATTTGGCCCTGTCTTTTCAGGGCAATCAATATACCTATACATGGTAGTACATATTGTCAATATAATCTATTCCTTTCCTCAGCTGTGAGAATGTCATGTCTCAGTTGAACACAAAAGTGGTAGAAGACAAGGAAACTGAGAATCACTAACCAACACTGTATCTTGGATGTTCTTTGGGCACCATTGTATGTTCTAGATCTAAAATGGGGGATACAAGAGGTAAAGTGACAAGCCTTCAGTCCAAAAAACATCAAGTAGAAGGGTAGATTTCAAGTCTTTCTTACCCCAAACTCTCTGCTTTCTTTCCCCCATCTCTTCAGATGCCTCACAGTATTAGGTATCTATTACAGCTTAACAAATTGTCCAATGTCAACAATTCGATACAATAATGAGCATTTGTTATCTCACTGTTGCTGTGGGCCAGGAATTCATGGGCTGAGTGGTTCTGGCTCGGGGTTTCTCATGAGGCTAACAAACAAGGTATTAGCCAGGTCTGTAGTCATTTGAAGGTTTAACTTGGGCTGGAAGATCTGCTTCTATTTGACATGGCTGGCAATCTGTTGCTGATTGTAGGAAGGAGACCTCAGCTGTCCCTCTGGAGGCCTCTCCATGTTTGCTTGAGTGCCTTCACAGCATGGTGGCTGACTTCCCCTGCCGCAGCCCGGCTGGCTGAGCAAAATAAGCGGAGGGGTGACGAATAACTTGTGTACGTTGATACAGCAAGAGTGGAAGCCGTTTATTGCAGGACAGGAGCAGTATTTATACATTCCACACAGCTTATCTAATTAGCATAAACTAGATACATCAGTCAACCAATCAGGAATCTCTACACTTAATGGCTCGCTTTTGTTACTTCTCAAACCACTCCCTCTGGCATTTTGCCAGGCACCATCCAGACTTGTTTACGAACTTTAACATTCCCCTGACAAAATGCCAGGTGTTATTTTGACTTATTTACAGACTCTAACATTCCCCCAGCACAAGCAACCCAAGATGAAGAGGGCCAGGTGGATGCTACCCTTCGCAGACCCTGGCCTCAGAAGTCACATACAATCACTTCCCCCACTGTTTGTTCATTGGAAGTCAGTCTCAAGTCTGACCCACATTCAAAGGAGGGAAATTAGGCCTGACCTTTTGAAGGGAGCAGAATTGTGAACCTATTTGAAGGTTACAACCACGCTTAGACGTGCAGCTCAGGCCTGAGAAACAGATGCTTTCAATGAGCTAGAGGCCTTCAGTAATCTCTAAGATCGAAATCCTCATCATGGCCAACAAGACCATGCATGCTCTGTACCCTACTGGCTTCCAACTCAAACCAAGTCTGTCCTCACTGCATGTGCCACGCCTGGACCGATTTTGATTCTTATAAAATGCTACATTGCCGTACTCCCTGCCCCAAAACTGTGTAGAGATGTTCCCTTGGCCCTCCATGCCCTCCCCAAACCTCCTTTCTCCTTGTCAAGGTGCACTCATCCTTCGGATCCAGTGCAAAGGTCATGTCTTCATCAAACTTTCCTTAATCTCTCAGACTATATCAGATTCTGTCAGATGTTTTATAAATCCTCAGGTATTTGCAAAGTCACCCCTTCAGTTGGTCACAGGTGTGATCATCTGGTTCATGTCTGCCTTTCTCACTAATTTTCAGGCTGTATGAAGACTGCATCTGCTTTTTATTTCCTGTTATATGCCCAATATTTGGAACAGCACTGGGCACATAATATGTACTCACTTACCTGCAAATCTCTGAACGAATGAATGCCCAGACAATGATCTTCTCACAGCTGAAGGTGTGTAAACACAGGAGGAGCCCCTTCTTTGTGTGTTTTAGGGAGATTGAATGCATCCGATAAGGGTTTAATGGATGACTTTTAGGATTCCTTTAGGACAGTCATTGAGATTCGGTGTGTCTACAATTTCACATTCTCTACTCTGAGCAAGCTCTGCCTTCATGGGTAACTCGAGTATGGCCCAGCATTTCTGGCTCCAGGGACACATGCTCTTAAGGGTAGCCTAACTCAAGCTCTGCCCATGTCCTGATACTACCATCAAGCACAAGGAAAAGCTGTGTTGGAACCTCTGGGAGCAGCTGCCTGGGCTCTAAGGGAGCCCTCTGTGGCTCCTTTAAGAAGCTTTACAAGGTTAAGGTTTGGTCTAAAAATAAGCCCACGAGGCTTTTTTTAAAAGCTTCTAAAACCATATGTCCACAACAGCCATTTTTTGAAGGGCCAGTGAGCCTTTAAAAGCTTCAAAAACCACTACTTGGCCTGCCTCCCATAGTGGAGAAAGTTCAATATGTGGTGTGTTTAAAAACAGACCCGCTTTTAAGTTTTCTATAATCTGCACCTGAAACATTCTGCTTCTACCAAAAGGGTTCAAGATGGAGATCAGCACGTACAGGCCTTGTTGCTCCAGAGGCCATAAACTTCCCACAGTAAACAACTATCCTAAATAACTACAGAACTGCAATTACTTGCCTTCTGAGGGATTAGTTCAAGTCTCTTTCCTGTTGCCCCTCTTCTCCCATAGGTTTCTTCATACTATAGCCTACTGTGCAATATTTCAAATTCACACGTGCACGCGCACACATACACAGGAACCATGGTGTGCCCAAGAAAATGTTTACCCATATAGACTGCTTTCAGATGGTCAGCAGCAAACGAGGAAGAGTACTTATGTACTAAATTGTTCTCTTGGTTTCTCTTTTCTTTCGTTCTCTTCTTCTTACCTTAACACTGCCTCCCAACCCTCCCTTCCTTCACTTTTTCCTTCCTCCCTACCTCTCTCTCTCTAATCTTTTGAAAAAATATGTAAGTGCTTATTACATGCCATATATTGAATATCTCTGTTTGACGGGGCCAGGGCTTACAAGTGGGTAGAGAGCAGTAAAAAAAAAATATCTCTATAAATCAGAAGTGCATTCTCCAAAGACATTTTAGAATTTTGTAAGGGAATTGGAAAGGGATGTGAAGTGTGGCATAGCATATTCCAGGCTCCAATTTGAATCCTTCAAATCTCAGTAGGAATCCCTTTTATGTAAATGAAGAAACTGAGACCCAGAGATCCCATGGGTCTATTAGCTTACCGGCCACCCCCCCCCCACACACACACATTTTGTTGCTTTCTTAACAGAAGATATCTAGTTATCCATAAATTGTGATGCAGTGGGGACAGGCTCCATGTTACAAGAGAGGTATAACATGATATGAGATTTCAGATGAGAGAGAGATTCCCTTCCAGCTAAGAGGGTCAGAGAAGGTCCTGATATAGTTCTTTGCACCATGGTAGTATGGATTCTTTCTTTCCCAAACCAGATGGTTTTCTCACTGTACAAGCAAAATATGTTTCTTCACAAACATACATACAGAGGGAGAGAGAGAGAGGGAGGGGGAGAGACAGAGAGAGGGAGAGAGAGAGAGAGATGCCTCTTACACTCCATTTGAATCAAAGCCTCATGTGGAGGGAAGATACCTGTCGTTCTTCCTTCTGTGTCATCTGGACTGGTGCTCACCCAGCCTTGTGTTCACATACTCAACCATCTGCAGTGATAGGGAGCCTATAGCCTCATAGTAGGACAATTCTGGACAATTCAGATAATCACTGAAAGTTATTCTCTGTCCCGCCACCATCTGTGTCATGATGGTTCCCACCGACTGGTTCTATATTCAGTCATTTGGAACATCATCAGAATGGTTGACTCCCGTGATCGCAATTGCCCTGTGATGCATACAGACACTCTTCACAGGCTTCCTATATGCTTCTCTTCATCAAGGTAGACATCCCTGATTCTCCCTCCCCATATGAAGAAGTGATGGGGCAAGGTAGAACTGCAGTGATTCTAGAAATAGACTAACAAGGTTTAAATTCTGGCTTTACCACTCACGGAGCTTTACCACAAGGAGCTTCTTTATTTGCCCAATGGAGATAATGTCATCTATCATAGAGGGCTATTGCAGCAATAAATTGCAGCAATCCACATGGAGGTATTATCAGCATGCCTGAAATATGGTAAGCATGTGAAAAATGCCACCTGATGCGAGACAGGAATCTTTAGTACTCAAATATTTCCCTGTTTGGAGTAAGGAACAAGCAGAGAGTTCATTTGGAAGGTCATGGGCTGAGCAAGTTCTTAGGCACCTGAGACAGTTACAGATGAACTGATATGTCTCAGATGCATTCTCATTACCACCTGGACAACTTTAGCAGTAACCAGAATCATCTGGGGATGAGTGTTAAAACAGAGTGATATGGAGGGAAAGGGAAAGGACTGGGGGACAAAATTGACCAAATTATAATTATTCTATTGTAGGTACCTATGCATATGTAACAACAAATCCCGCTATTATGTATTTAATTTTAGTGCAATCAGAAAAATACATTAATTAATAAAACAGAGTGATGGGTCTTCCCTCAGAATTTCTGATTCAGTAGGTCTGGGGTGCATTTCTAATGAGTCCCAGATGAGGCTGATGCTTCTGGGTCACACTTTGACAAACACTGTTCTAAAACTGACGTGATGGTATGTAAGAAGTTCATAAATAACTTTCCCAAGTACCGTGCACCTGCAGTTTATATCTCATCTCAACCAATCCTCTGAGATAACCACCTAATCAGGTCCTCTTTATAGCTGAAGAAACTAACACCGAAGGCTCATCAACTTGCCCTTTTGACACAGTCAGTAGGAGAGCTGGGGTTGACATCCAATACTGATTGACCAAAAGTCTCTGTTTATATTCCCCATTTGCCAAAGGAATAATCCGAGGCACAGAGAGGTCACACCTTGCCTCGATTATACCTACAATGAGTAAGTTGAATTGGTTTTTAAATCTAGGTCTGACTCCACAAGTATTTAGCTCCAGCTTCTGTGCACTGCAGGGTATGTGGAAGGCCTTATCCATTCTAGCCTGGAGCCTGGGACCTCTCCTCCATCCAGTGCATGATTTTCATTTCATTCTATCTTTTCTTTTTGCTTGATTTCTCTGGATAGTTGCCTCCTTTCTTCAGGCACTCAGTGGTGTAGACTTGGTCTTCCTGGGGATCAAATGACGGCAGCAGGAGAGTAACTTTGAACAGGCAGTTAGTTCTTCATTCTTCCTTCAGAGCCTGGAAAGAAATGTGGTCTCTGCACACTTTAAATGGGACCATCAATTACTTGTGCCTTGAATATGCAGAGCTCATTAGGGCTCTCCTGGCTGCAGGAGAGCACCTGGGCCGAGAAAAGTAAACTTCTCCGCTATTTCAATCCTGCCGCCCCTCCGCGGTGGAGCCCAGACAGGGTTGCCAGGCTCTAATGCGACCAATTATTTCTGTCCTCAGTTACTAGGTCATAAATCCTGCCCTGGCACAGAGTCCCTGACTTCTTATGGAAGAAAATTTGGTCTTAGGAACAGCTCTACCTTATTGCTGTGGGGCTCTGATGCTGTGGTTAGGACTCTTGGACTTGATGTCAGAGTGTTGCTGGGACCTCATTATGGCCCTGTTAATAACCAGCTGTGTGTGGGCATCACATTCCTGTCCTCAGTAATAAAATAGATCCAGTGCCCCCCACCCAGACCTGCTCAAGTGACTCCATGTTTGAGAAAAGAGGTTAGGTATCCATTAGAGGCTACTGAGGATATCTAATATATCTGCTTTGATTTCCTAAAAGGAAACAACTAAAAGGAAAGTGCATAGAGAATCTCAGGCTCTTTCCTGCTCCAGGGCCTCTACCCATTCTGTTGCCTTGTCCAGAATGTTCTTCCTCAGTGCTGTGCAAACCTGGATTATTCAGAATCTTCAGTTACTCCTCAAACGTCACCTCCTCAAAGAGGCCTCTCCCACATCTTACCCAAAGTTTTCCTAGGAAACATCTCTGAAGCCTTGTCCTCTTCTATCTTCTTCGGCCTAAACACAATCTAAACTTACCTTGTTTATTTCTTTAACTGCACAATTGCTATCCAATGACTGCACGGGCTGCCAGGTTATTTTCATGCAACCTTCTGAATAAGCATTTGCCTGCCCCCTGCATGAACTGTACTCCCCTGAGATGGTGAGGCTTGCTCTTTAAAAAATCCATGTCCTCAACTGCTCATCTGGAAATTCAGGTTTTTTTCAAATTCAACAACCAAAGCAAAGTGCAGGATTAAGTTGAATGCTAAGGGTAACACCGAGCTTGCATTCATTAACCTGGCTTTATTGTTTTTATTGACAGTCGTTATGTGTTATAAATCAGGTCTATTGTTTGAAAAAAGCAAGGAAAATAAAATGAGAAAAGAATCCTTGCTTTGAAGGAACTCAGTCTAAAGGGAGAGAGACACAAAGTAGCAGATGATTATAGGGTGATTTGATAAATTTGCTGATAAAGATAATAAAACTATATAGAGTTTTTCCAGCAGGTGGGCAGAGGCAGGGGTGAGGAGCAGGATCTGGGAGCAGCCTGAGAACTTACAAACAGTTCAGCACAGGCAGTACAGAGGAAGGAAATTGAGATGAACATGTGTTGACAGACCTTGGGGAGTCTGTGGACAAACCCCACTGGTGGCTGGCCATCTCCATCCCAACTTTGGGGGATGGCTGTTTGCTTACTTGCCTATTCATTGGTCATCTGGAGCCTAGTCTCTGGATCTGTGGTACCACGTGTTGTGCCAGGCCAGAATCAACACTCAGTTATCATTTGTTGAATGATCTTTAAACAAAGGGGTAGTTCTCAGGGTTCAGGTCACAGGTGCGATGGAAGTAGCAGGTGACAGAGATAGATATACCTGTAAAGTTAGAGACAGGAACCACCAAATGCATAGGAGACATAGAGCACCTTTGATTAATGGGTAGACTTCACAAAGGCTTGGCCCAGAAATTTAGCTAAATTAACACTGAAGTGCAGAAAGAATCATCCTAGTTTTACAGGCAATAACCAGATAACATTAAAAATCTGATAGATAATTAATAAAGGAAAGTTAAAGTTATTTTTTATGATTTTCCAAAATTTTATTATTATGGCACTATCCATAGTTAGTTGTCTACCAAAATATAATATATTTACTAATAAATGAGTAAATGAAAGCAAGAATTCTTTGGTAATGAAGGTTAAAAATACAGGGTTTGAAATTAAATAGATTCAATTTCTGAATAGAGATCTGCCACTTTCTATGGGACTTTAGAATATTAACTTCTCTGAGCTTCAGGTGTCCTTTCATAAAATAAGCTAAACATACAAGTTTTATTGAGGTGATGAAATGGTGTGTTTTTCCATTATCTACTGCTGCCTATCAAACAATCCCAAAACTTAGTGGCTTAAACAATAGCCAGGTGTGGTGGCACATGCCTGTAATCCCAGGAGCTCAGGAGGCTGAAGCAGGAGGATTGTGAGTTCAAAGCCAGCCTCAGCAAAAGCAAGGTGCTAAGCAACTCAATGAGACCCTGTTTCTAAATAAAATACAAAATAGGGCTGGGGATCTGGCTCAGTGGCCGAGTGCCCCTGAGTTTAATCCCCGGTACTCCTCCCCCCACAAATCAAAAACGATAATGATCACCTCTCACGGTTCTGTGGGTTGCCTGGACTCAGCCAGATGATGCTTGCCAAGTTTCCTAGCTGCATCCAGAAGTCAGCTGGAACTGGAGTCCTCTGAAAGTTAACGGCTGGATGTCCAAGGTGGCTCTCATAGTTGAGGTCAGCGGGGAGCTTAGCTAGGGCAGTCAACTGGAGCACCTAAACATGGCTTCTCCATGCAGCATAGACTTCCCATCCTACAGCACCACAGCTATGATCTAGGAAAAAGCAGCCTATAAGTTAGTACAGTCATCCTTTAGTATCTAGGACCCACCATGAATACCAAATCTGCAGATGCTCAAGTCCCTTACATTAAATTCAAGTGGACTTCGCTTTTTGATGTGAGGGGTAGTGTGCATATACAAAAAGGGAAGGAATTGGGAGCAGTCACCTTCAGAGACTATCAACCAAGAAGGTCATGGCATATTAGAGACACACAATGAGTATCAATTTACCACTCCCCACCCCACATTTTCACAGTAATTCATTCTTTTTTAAAAAATGTTTTTAATACATATGTATATACACATATATACATATGCATGTATACTTATATATATTTAGCAAGTCAGAGCTCAGTCAAATGGGGCTTTAGAGATGATCTAAGAGAGTCTTCTCTTGTCCTATAGATTGGAAAACTGGGATCCAATGGAGGAAAAATACTGTATCAGGGGCTTCTGTCTCCAGACTACTTTCCAAGGTTTCAACATCATAGGTTCCCAGTGTTTTCTCATGAAACAAATGAATCTGCCAGTGTATGTATGCCTGTATCCAGTGATTCAGGAGGCTGAGGCAGGAGGATTGCAATGTTGAAACCAGACCTGGCAACTTAATGAGATCCTGTTTCAAAATAAAAAAATAAAAAGACTGGGGCTGTGATTCAGTGGTAAAGCTCCCCTGTGCCCAATCCCTAGTATAGAAAGAAAGAGAGAAAAGAAAGGGAAGAAATTTCCAGAGAGCCTTACTGTTTTTAGAGTATTTCCACATACACAACTGAGAGCCAAAGTAAGGCAATGGAAATTTCCTAGACATTAGAATGAAAAGAGCAATGTCAGAATTCCAGCCCTTCTGATTACTTTGTGATTTTAGGCAAGTTGCTTAACTTCTCTGGGCTTCAATTCCCTTAACTCTAAAGGTCTGTGAAGCACAGCTCACCAGGACACTGTGTGAATGCTGAGGTCACTAATGTTGAGTAGCAGATACAAAGTAGGTGCTCAAATTACTATTCAGCATCCACATTTATTTCTCATTAAATTTCACAAAAGCCCTGTGAAGCAGGCTTTGGAGTCCCATTCCCAGACTGGGAAACAGCCTCAGAAAGAATGAAAGATTTGCTTAGTATAACCAAGCCAGCACATCACATCTCAGGGGCTTAGAACTCAGCTTTGATTCAACCCGGGAAGCACCTTCCTCTCCATTACCCCCACCCTCACACATCCAGCCTTGAGGTCTTCAGAGATCCTGGGCAGCAACAATTTGTTAAAAAAATTTTTTTTCCATAAGAGGGAGGGAAATCTCCAAATTTAATCTACCCAATAATCTAGTGCATGGTCTAGCATTTTAGAGTCATTGACGTTTGCATGTTTCTTTGATCTTCAGTAGCACATGAGAGACAGAGGAAAGGCAAAGATGACCATGACTATTGTAGATAAGGAAACCAAGGCCTACTTTCAGCAAAATGACCATGGCTTCCCTTTGTGCTCTGGGGAGAGTATGTCCATGGTGCTATTGGAAAAGAAAATTAAAGGGAGCCCAGAACCACCTTTTGTAAAACCAGCTGTGAACCTTCTCAAAAACTGTGATACCCCTGGAAAGTCGTAGCAAACAGTGAGTAACTGGAACAGGAGTGAGGCTGAAGCCCCGAGGGTGGGTGGGGGACCAGCTCTCCAGTGGACAGACTCAGGCCAGCCCCCAAAGGAACCTCCCCTCAGAGCCACTGCACAAAGGAGGTCACGCCCCTGTCCCCCACCCACCCCTTTTAATTGCTGAGCCTGGTCTCCATGCGGATGTTGACCTCTGCCTTGGAACTAGACACAGGGCCATTACTGGGAAGAAATCCCCTCCCATCAGTGTGTGGCACAGGTTTTAGAAAGGTTATTTGGAGAAGAGCATATAGATCCCATGAGAGATTGACTTGAGAGGAAAAGTATTTTTGTTGTTGTTGATTGCTTTTTGGGTTGCTTTCCTCCCCAAATATCACCCCTCCCCTACTACTCAGAAAATGCACTTGGGAGTTTTCCATCTTTCCTCCCCTTTCCTTGGAGCAAGATTAGTATTTTTGCACAATCCATCTCCAAAAGGTAAAATATAAAATAAAATAAAAAACAAAACACACAAACAACAAGAACCACAAAAACCAGCAATGGCTGGATGAGGAACTCTAAGGACTGAAAGAAACCCAGCTTCTTCATAGAAGATCTATGTATGCCCTGTCACCAGAAAGTCAGAAGACACAGAACACAGTTTTAAGGGCAGCTCAACCCCTTTATAAGCTGTTGCCTTTGGACAAATGCCTTACTGCCTCAGAACTTTACTCACCAATAACATGAAGGATGCTCCCCAGAAGAATAAGATGATCTGTGAGATGCCACAGCAGCCACATTTCATAAAAGGCTCCCCATGTAAAGTCATCATGAGGAAGTTGGCACACTACTTTTCGACTTTGGGGTTTCTCTCTCTTCTCCCTGCCACTTATGCTTGAATATGCCCATGGAAAAAGTATATTGGTCCCAAAGATAATAACATCTCTAAAAAGGCATACAAAGCAATGAAGGGAGGGAAGAACAAGTCTCTCAAATTATAGCAAGTGGCCAATCTTGAACCGCCTTTTCTTCTTTAAATTCTATGTCACACTAGCTGACACTAGGAACCTGTTGGAAAGAACCTTGCCCTGGAATCCTGCAAAATTAGACCTGGGGATGGACCTTGGGCAAGTCACTCTGCTCTCTCAGAACCTGACACTTCTAATAAGGGGGCTAGACCAGGGAATCCCTAACAAAGAGTGTGGTATAAGATGAACTCTCTAGACCAGGCAGAAGCAACCTCAAATCTCAGTTCCCACAGCTGAGGACCTTAGGATAAGTCTCAGTTCTTCACCTTTGTAGCAGGGTTGGTGAAAATGCCTATTTGACATGGCTGTCCTAAAAATTAAGTGAAATAAATAATATAAAGGATCTAATACTGCTTGGTTTATAATAAGTTATTTAATGAAAGCAAGTTGCTATATTATTAAAACTTTCATCTTCCTTACTATGGTTACTCTAAAACTGTTTGGATTTCAAAAAAAAGTAAAGCTCTACTCCCCCCCGCCCCCGCAGTTCTTCATGCTCTTTAAGCGGAGGTGAGTCTTTGCAGGGGTGGGTTTTGAATGGCTGCCTTCTTTCAGGGGTCACACAGTGCCCCTGAAGAGAGGGCACCAAGCTCATCTGCTGCACAATTTGGGAAGGTCCATCCTGCCCTCCCATGTCCTTTCTCTGGCCTTCTGTTTTTCTCCTTGTCTTGCCCTCTCTGGCCCAGGTCTGAGAACTAGAACTGCTGCACTCTGGGTTGATACTGGTCAGGCAGCCAGAAGGGAGAGGAAACCAGAATAAACATGTTTTGCAAGAGCAGGCTGGTTTAAGTGAAAGCAATTCTAAATAAGGACAATAGAGTCTTATGAAGCCAGCATGTTGGCCGTTGGCCGCTTGTCGGCAGCTTCCTGCATGAAAGGGTTTGCCATGGAAAACCAAAGGTCAGAGACTGATAAGCTGGAGGTGCCTGAGCCAGGCTGGAAGACCTCCTCACCCAGCATTTAAATTCATCATCAGCCAGAGGGTGGGAGTCCAGGGCAGGGGGAATCAGAGGACCCCACCAGCCCTCCAATCCCACTTCCTGTGAGTTTATGCATCAGATTACCCATCTATCAAAAAGATTCTTTTTTTTCCCCCCAGTGGAGACTGTGTTTATGTTCTCACGAAAATAAAGCAACCATTAAAGTGATTTGCAAAGCTCAAGAATTCAAACTAGATTTTAATCTCAGCTCCACAATCTGTTAGCTGTGTGACCCTGAACAAGTCAACTTACTTTCCTGAAGCACAGTTTCCTATTTTGTATGTTTCATACCTGTTCTGGATTCTAATGATACCAGCAGCCATCACAGAAGCAGAGTATAGTAATTTAGTATACTACTTTCCTGTGGCTGCTGTAAAAAATTT
This sequence comes from Marmota marmota marmota, assembly GCF_001458135.2. Taxonomy (NCBI): domain Eukaryota; kingdom Metazoa; phylum Chordata; class Mammalia; order Rodentia; family Sciuridae; genus Marmota; species Marmota marmota. The sequence goes on along the minus strand of NW_026000082.1, from coordinate 7,369,143 downwards.
ATCCAAACTTGGATGTTAAAAAAAAAAAAAAAAAAACAGAAATGAATTTTCTTATAGTTCCAAAGCCCAGAAATCTGAAATCTGTTTTACTGGTTCAAAATCAGACACTGGAAGCAAGAGCCCATTCTTGCCTTTTCCAGCCCCTGGTGGTTGCCAGCATTCCTTGGCTTATGGCTGAATCACTCCAATCCTTGCCTCGGGTCACACTGTCATCTATTCTGTGTCTAATCCTTGATTCCATGTAGGATTCACCTGGATAATTGAGAATAATCTCCTCATCTCAAGATTCTTAACTTTATTGCCTCTATAAGTCTTTGCTATATAAAGTAACATTTACAGATTCTGGGGATTAGGGCCTGTTATCTTGGGTGTTCCATTATTCAGCTTGCTATTAACTTCTCCTTGGCTATTGAAGAGATGGGAAGTCTCAGAAGGATCCCATTAACAACTATCTTGTGCTTCAGGCTGAGAATTAGGGACTCTTGAGGCATTCCTGATGATGTTGAAATTCTTCATATTGTCTTGGTTGCACAGAACCTCATCTTAATTGCCTCTTTATCCCAAGCAAATGATCTAGCAGAGTCATGGAGCTTTATGAATAGATAATTGGATGCCTAGAAATATTTCTAAACATTTCCATTTCATTTTGAGTATAACAGAGTGGTAGTATGTATAGATGGAAATCAGATGACCTGAGTGGAACCTTTACCAGTTGTGAGACTTTAGGCAAGTTACTTAGCCTGAGATGCTTCAGTGTTCAGTGTTCTCATATATACAATGTAAATAATTATTGATCTACCACATTGGGAACTGTAAGGAATTAATTATCTACGTCAAGGATTTGCACAATGCCTAGTATATTATAAACACTTGTATAACACACACACATATATTAACTATAAAGGTGTTTCAAATTTAATTGAACATACTCTATGTATATATCTATAAATTGAATTAATTTGGAGGGGAAGAAATGATGGAGAAAGGGGGGGTCTTAGAAATATATCTTCAAAATTGTATTTAAGAGTGAAAGGGGAGCCAGAAATGTGTTTACAGGCTTATTCTAAAGAATTCTATGAATTGTTTTCCTCTCTCTATTCAACCCAGATTCCCACTAGGATCAACATTGGGTTCTACCACTAGATTTTATTTCTTGGTAAGAAACTGATGAGCTGAGATTTTTTTTTTTTTTAGTAAGTTCTTCACTAAATATTTTCTAAGCACCCATGACCAAGAAGGTCTTTGAACTCCCTTCCTCTGGAGCTGGGGTAAAGTGAGCCTGGACCAGCCACTGGCACCCCAGGGTCCCAAGTCACCGAATGGCAGGGCTCTGAGCACAGCTGCGGTCACAGAGTGGGGTAAGGCTGAGAATGGGAATAAATAGAATAATGTCTTCATCAAGGAGAATTAGAAGAGATATCAAAATTTGGATACCAAAGCCCAAGGGGTCAGAGGGCCTTGAGGATGACAGGAAGCTGAATGAGAAGAGACACCTGGGATAAATGTTGCTGTGGTTGACTTTTATGTACTTGATTTGTGAGCAGCGTATTTTTAAAGAACCCAATTTAAAGGATTGTATGCTTTACTTTTTAAAAAGTAAACATGGAACAGTGGATTTAAGATGGACCAGAAAACTGCAGTTTTAGAAGTGCCACAACAGGGAGAGAAAGCAAAAATTCCAGCTCAGCGACAGAGGGCAGGCACCAGTTAGGGAAAGTGTTCCAAACAATGTGACACAGTGCTGCAGCGGGCCCCTGTGACCACAGGCCCTTTTAAAACATACTTTGAAGAACCAAATGAAAGAGACCTCAAGAGGTTATCTGGTTTAGAGCTCTGCCTTCAGGGCCTGCTTCTCCCCACTTTATAGATAAGATTGCTGAGGTCCAGGGAAGCACAGGAAGTGGTGGTAGGGAGAAAAAAACGATAACATGGGGTTTTTCTGCTTGTTAATACTTTGTACTTGTCAGATGGGACACATAAGGAGAAGAGGCAGCTTTTAAGTTTGTAATTGCTAGATCCCTTATATGATCAGTAGATGGTGTCAAAAATTGAGATAACCAATGGATTCAACAGATATAAATATATTTGCATTATGAAAAAATATCTAGAGACATTTATACATAGTGTTTGTTAAATAGCCATAAATTAGCAAAATCTCATATGTCCCATCAACAGATGGAAAGATAAAGAAATGTGGTACAGCTGTACCATGGAATATTATTCAGCCATAAAACATGCTGAGTGACACAAACCGGATGCAAATGATCACATGTTGTCATTCCATTTTGTAGGAAATGTCCGTAAGAGGCAAATCCATAGAGGCAGAAAGCAGGCTGGTGGTTGCCAGGGACTGAGAGGCGGAGGGCATGAAGGTGATTGCTTAAGGGGATGGTATTTCCTTTGGGGGTGATTAACATGTTTTGGAACCAGATAGAGGCGAGTGTTGCACAAGATAGTGAACATAATAAGTACGGCAGAATTGTGCACATTACAACGGTTCATGGCTAATTTTGTCATGTGAATTTTGCCTTGACTTGAAAAATAAAAAATAAATCCAGAGGCAGGTAATTCAGAACTGCTAGGCAGCTTCATGCAAACTTTGGAGATCCAGTCTCCGTCTATCTTACAGTTCTGCCATCTGCAGCTTTTAGCTTCTAGATCATAGTGCAAAAAGGGTGCTCATAATCTGATAATAAGAACTGAATTTTAGTCATCTGGAAGGAGAAAAGAACAACAGGGGAATTAAGGAAAGACCCTGAAGAAGTGACATATTAATTGAAATTTGAAGAATGTACAGAATTAGCCAAGGGAAGAATTGCAAGAAAGAGCTTTCTGGAAAGAAAGACTGCATAGGTCTCAGGTTTGGGAGTTTAGTGGATGGGGGAACAGGAAGACATCCTGTGGGGCTGGCACATGGGGAATAAGGAAAAGAGCATTGGAGGGGTGGGCATGAAGGGGATTACCCAGCCCACCATGGGCTATGGCTGGAGGTGGCAGTCTGCCATCTTTCACCACCCCAGTATTCCTCATGTTACCACACCATCCTCCGGAGCCTCAAGGAAATGGATTCAATAGAAATAACCAAATGAGAGAAGAGTCAAGAGATGGCCTCTGGAATGCACAGAAGCACAGTTTATCTTCCAGGCAAGGACTCTTTGAAGTTATTTACCTTTCCTAAGCAGCTGCCAAGGACCCCATGACTCAAGGGTTCTCTTCTGCCTCCCAACGGCACATTTTACTGCTGCCCTTCCAGAGGTCCTCTCCATTGTCTACCCCTTTAATGACCTCATTCTCAGTGCCACTGAGAGCCAAGGTAAATCGTGCAGACTTACGGCCAGGGCCAGCTGCAGACATGTGAACTGGTTATTTGTCTCCCTGGGTCCCAGGAGAATGGTGTTTGGTGTAACAAGGAGGAGGAGGAGGCTGTTGCTTTCCGTCACCACGCCCACGGCTTACTCTGTTTTGATTTTGATAGGAGCTGGGGCACTATGTGCCAAAGGAGCACAGCTGGGGCCAGCCTGCCCTGGCTGAACCGCTTATGGCTAAAGAGGGAAAGCAAGGACCTGCTGACTTCAGCTGGGGCTCCAAGACACTTTGGTGCCACCATTTGTTGTGATGTCCGAAAAGGGCAGAGCTAGAGATCTGAATCCTGAATGAGTGAGATGACTTCCCAAGGGCAGACTCTGAAGTTCCAGGTACCTCGGTCAGCTCAAGAGGTATAGGTGACATTACTTAATGTCTTTTTGGCACTCACCTCCCCAAACTCCTTCCAAATTGCTGAATTTTGGCCAGGAAACCTGAGGGCTGAGAGATAGAGAAAAGATAAATATGTAAAAATCTAAAGAGTGGAAACTTGAATACTACCTTGTACAGGAGGGTATTTTCCAGTGTGCTCTCATTTGGGAATAATAATTGCTGCCAGTGGATTGCTCAACCATGTGCTTAATTCTAAGTGCTTCATATGTTACAACTTTTTTTTGCCTTTGTCCAAATGCTATAAAGTAGTTACTTTATCTCCATTTCACAGGTGAGAAACTGAGGCTCTGAGAGGTGATGTAAATTTGCCCAAAATCACCCAGCTTGTATCAAAACACAGTTGTGTATGACCTCAAGGTCCATGCTCTTAGTCCATAGTTAATATCTTTACTCTTTACCTTTAAATTCTACTATCCAGCATCTGCCTGTTTAGGCAGATGGGGAACCATTTCTCTAGCACTGGAAAAGATTTGAAGAAATCACCAAACTCCAACTTGATTAAGACCAAAAACAAAGTAGATGAAGATGTGATAGCAGAATGAAGGCTGGCAATTGAGAGAAGTTCAAGGAGAAGCAGGACCTTCTTTCTACCTTCTGCCACCCTGCCATGATATGCAAAGTTCCTGCTATGGGCTGGTGTCACTCCCCCCCTGCATATCCTTTCTCCCTGCACTCACCTGCCACACCAGCACTCCCCCTACTCATGGAAGGGGCTTGTTGCCTCCTCCACTGACCATGCTGTACTGTGAGTTCCCTGAGAGCAGAATCTCATGATTTGGGAACTCACCTTGGAATTCCTGTATCTTAAGGTAGAGCTGTTCTACCAGGTCTCAGAGGTCCAGGAGCCAAGTCTCCATAGAACTCATCTGCCCATGGCTTCCAGCTGTGTTTGGCCAGAGGTGAAGGTTGTGAGGGGATCCTCAGGAGATCTGAGGGCGAGAGAGAGGTTAGGGCATGTATTGCTGGCTCCATCCTATGGAGTCATGGTGGGGTGGGTTCCTCCCATCAGCTGCCCCTCTGCTGAGGCCACAGCACAGCCCTGACCATCTCTATGGGCTCTGTCACTTGCCAGAGCTGCTTCACCCTTCCATGTGTTTCTCTTGGCATCATTCATACCTTTGTTAACGCCCCTTTGTTAATCTCCTCTCAATGAAGAGTGAGCCGTCTGCGTCCTGTTAGGACCCAGGACAATTCAGTACCAGAGCTTTAGGTCTGAAAGGGATGTCAAAGTCTTCCATTCCTGCAGTTCTCAAAACTTCATTTTTACTTACAGAAATCTAGTAAGAACCCCTGTTATAAAACCTATAAAGTTCTGGAGGACCATGGAACCCTGCCTAAAAGCTCTCCTCCAGGGATTGTAGGACACACGCCATGAAGCCCCGCTGACCTGGTCCAAACCCTCACTCCACATGAGGGGAGAGGCAGCTGGCAAAAGTTCCAAGTGCCCCTTGACAGCCCGAGTGGGTCTGATTTATGCCCTGGGCCTTCATCAACGGTTTGCCTCAATATCTTCCAAAGTGTAAAGTCCCGTAAATCTTCCCTGGGAGCGAAGACTCGACCACCAGCCCGTGTTATACAAACACACAGAAATGTCATTAAGGCAACAAACAGCCCCACTGGCCCTGCAGAGGCCTTTTCTGCCAGGCTCAAGTTACCTAAAATCAATATTTGAACAAGGACAAAACCACATGTTTTCAAAACCAAATTAGAGGGACCCAATACCAGGCCTGGAGATGTGGTTATGGCAGGCGCGTTCCAGCTGGCCCTGGGGATTCTGCCATCATGCCTAACTGGTCTGCCCTGGCTCTCACAACCTCACACAGTCCCTGGACTTATCCTTTGTATCTGATCTCACCTGACAGGTGACATTGAGGGACAGAATGAGCAAGAAATGTGAGCTTTTACAGAGCCAAGCATGGGAACTGAATTGACAAAACAGAGAAGTGTTTTCCTTCATGCACCCTTCAGTTCAGGATCTGTACCAGCTCAACCTTAATACATAGGAGACTCAAAGTAAGTCCCAAAACTGTGAAACTCAGCTCTCAGAAAACTCACAGTACAGCATGGCAGGTGGAGGAGATAATAGACTACTTCCATACAGTAGGGCCAGGGCCAGTTCATTGCAGGTGAATGCAGGGCACATGGAGGTATACAGCAGGGACAGATGGCCCAGGCCCCCAGCACATAAGAAGGCTTCCAAGGCAGATATGCTAAAAGGCATCTTATCTAACCTATTCTTGTGACTTTCTATGTCCATAGCCCCAGCAAAGGGGGAACGGGGAGCTGACAAGAAAGGAGAAGACCTTGTCTTCTCCCAGAAGGGAGATGCAACCTCTTTGAGAAGAGCATCTTCTCTGATGGGCTAGTGGGGGAGTATAGAGGAAGTATGCCCTGCTCAGCTTCTCAGAGGCCTCTCTTTACAGAACCAGCCTGCCCCACAGTCACCCCACCTCCACCACTCAAGGTAGCATACATCTTGGTTCAATCCTCAGATTAAAAAAAAAATTATTTCATGCTCTGCTTAAGTAGAGGTGGCCATGAGAGCAGGCTCCAAGGTGTAAGTCTCTGGCACAGCCCACACTCAAGTAGAATTCTCTCTTAACCACGTCAAGCTCCTCTGTGTTCTGTGTTCCATGACTGGGCAATGGAGTCGCCATCTTCCTTAGGTTGGTGCTTCCATGGTCCTGCTATGACTGTCTGAACTCTCTGCTTACCCAGCTTTACCATGCTTCTTGACATGTCTTTCCCTGCAGAGTTAGCAAACTCTCCCATGTCTCTATGCCTGTGTGCACCCAGTCAGCCCTTCCACTGGAAAGGCCTTTCCCTATTGACATGTCAAAGGCATGATCTGCCTTTAACCCATGAAATCTCACATTCTCAATTCTGTGTAGGACGATGGGACCTAATTAGGATTCAGCTTAATATCCCTTTTCCCAGGATGTGATGCTCTGTGTTTTTTCTTCTAGACAAACTGGACACACTCTGCTCTCTATGCTTGTTTAGAATTCAGCTATTACAGTACTGGGCCCTTTGCTCTGGAACTGCTTCTTTACCTGCCTCCCTTTGGAATAAGAATCACACTCTATTCGTTCATTTGTTTCTTTAACCATTCATTTCATTCAACTGACATTGAGCTCTATTCTGGGATGTGTACTGAGCACTGGGGGTACAAAGACTCTGTCTTCCAAGGTTTATTATATGAAACAAAAAAATTAATACATATTTCTCTTCCACAAAACAAGGAGTACTGGAAAAGAATCTGCCTAAAGGAGCAGGAAGGGCTTCCCAGGAGAAAATTTCATTTTAGGGAAGGTAGAATTTACTCAAGTAGATATAAAAAAAAATTAAAGACAAAAAAGACCTAGACAGAATTAAATAGAGTTTATAATCTAAAGCTTGAAATGGTCCATCCTACTTAGGAACTTGAAAGTGTAGTCAGGCAACACATGACATTTGGATCCTTGATGGGTTGCATGCAGAATGGTGGTCCCATACCATCACAAGGGAGTGAAACATTCCTATCACCTAGTGATGTCATAGACATCATAGCACAATGCATTACTCAGGTATTTATGGTAATGCTGCTGTAAACAAGCCTACCATGCAGACAACCCTATAAAGTATATCACCTACAATTATGTATAGTATGTTATACTATACATTTTATCATTGTTTTAGAATATATTATTTGTATTTATACAAAAATGTTTAGCCTAAAATAGTATTCTATGCTACATCAACAGCAACCTCATGCATTTCACATTCACAGTATCTCTTGAAAGCATCAAGAGGCCACATCAAGGATGGATTTGTACCATCTATGTTGTGTAAGTCCACTCCATGATGTCTGAATTGTGATAAAACCACCTAGTAGAGCATTTTCAGAATGTGTCCCCATCATTAAGCAGCACATGGCTGTAGTTCAGTATGACCAGAACACCAAATGAAATAAAAATGACACAAAGGGGCCAGGTGAGATGGGACTAGAATGAGAAGCCAGATAGTGAGGGTCAGGTATGGGCCAGGGCATGGAGGGCTGTGCATGCCATACTTAGGAAGCTTGTACTTTATTCAGTAAGGAACCACATATTGTTGAAAGGTCCTAGTTAGAATTGTGGGTAAAAGAGATGAGTTACCTTTGTTTTTCCAATGATTAAAGAACATTTGATGCTCAATTTGAACATCCTCACCTGTTTCAGGGTGCTCCAAGATCCTGGAGGTCAGTCTGCCCTGAAGTAGAGGAGCAGCCTCTTTCTCCTGCAGGTAGTACTTGCCATTAACCACCTGAGTCCATTCAAAGTACTGTGAATCAGCATCTAGTCCTCACCTCTCATTATGGTCACCTGTACCGTACACAAATAAGGGTAGGCATAACACGTACAGACTTTCCCCCAACCCCCATCCACTGGACAGAACCTGCAATTTCCATCTGTTTATCTCCTGAATCAGCTCCTTCTTCATCATCGGGATGTCCCTTCTAAGACTCTGTGATAAGTATATTGGTCATGTATTTCCAAAGATGCAGAACTAATAGGAGAAACAGATAGATAGATGAATAGATAGATAGATGACTGATAGATGTATGTGAGTGTGTGAGTGTGTGTGTGTGTGTGTGTGTGTGTGTGTTGTGGGGAGAGAGAGAGAGAGAGAGAGAGAGAGAGAGAGAGATTCATTATAACTGTGTATACAGTTATGGAGGCTGTCTGCAAGCTGGAGAGCCGGGAAAGTTGGCAATGTAGTTTGGAATGCCTCAGAGACACAGGTCCAGTTGTGCAGATTCTAGTCAATGTCAATGTCTGAAAACGACGAGTATGGAAGGCAGGGGATCAACATTCCAGCTCACATAGTCAATCAGAGAAGTTGTCCATTCTTTCTCTGATTTTACTTCTTTGTTCTCTTCAGACCCTTGGAGGAATAGATCACTGGAGAGGGCCATCACTGGAGAGGGACTTTGCTTGGTCCACCATTCCAAATGCCCGTCTCTTCTGGAAACACCTTCAAGACACACCCAGAAATACTTTGTCTAGCTTCTCGTGTCCAGTTAAGTTGGTACACAAAATTAACCATCACAGGCAGCTTCTGAAATGGTTTTTAGTGATCCCTTATATTAGTTAACTAGGGCTTCCATAACAAAGTTCCACACAAATTGTGTGACTTACACAACAGAAAAATATAGCAAGAAGTCTAAGATCTTCATAGCAAGAAGTCTAAGATCAAAGTATTGGTAGGGTTGGTTCCTTCTGAAGTCTGTGAGCAAGAATCTGTCCCAAGCCTCTCTCCTTGAATTGTAGATGGTTATCTTAATGTTCATATAGCATCCTTCTCTTATGTATGACTATCTCCATATTTCCTGTTTTTATAAGGATAAAAGTTATATTGAATTAGGGCTTACCCTGTTGACCTCATTTTAACCTGATTATCTCTATAAGGTCATTTTCTGAAGTACTGAGTGTTAGGACTTTAACATATAAATATGATTGGACATATGAGCAGGCTTGAACAGAGGGAGAATTTGAACCTTGATGCATGGTTGACCAAGACTCAGCCAACCCAGCAAGGGGCACTAGAGTTAATTGTCCAAAAGTGAGGTCTTCATCTAGCAATGCTAGCTAGGCCTTTATGCACTTGTCTTGCTTAGTACCAACGACTGCAAGTGTGTGATTTGAGGCAAAGCATTTTTCTGCAGGTCAGGCTGACCCTAGAGGAGCAAACAGCTGGAGGCTTCCCAATAACTCTACTCCTGGCATCTGGGCAAGCCTTTACTTGAAAGGGGATCTGCATGGCAGATCTCCATCTATCACCATGAGTGGGCACATAACTCAGAGAGGCATACTAACGACTTTTAGGAGAAGATGACTCTGAATCCTGAAGGAATAGGAAAATAATATTCAAAGTTGAGAGCTAAACTCAAGAATTTGGATGGAGAAGAAGAAATAGATAAGAAGAAACTAAGATGAATAGTGTCTTAGGCCATTTTGTGTTGCTACAACCAAATACCTAATCTGAATACTTTATAAGAAAAATAGGTTTTATTTTGGTTCACGGTTTTAGAGGTCTAAAACCATGGCATCAGTGTCGGCTTCTGGCAAGGACTTCCTGGAGGGAATGTGTGTAAGAGTGAGAACATGGTGGGAGAAGAAGCAAGAGACCAGGGAGGGGCTAGGCTATCTCTGTTACAAAGACCCACTTTGGTGAGAAATAATCCAGTCTCCCAAGGGGGATGTCAATGTCTTTCAAGGTGATGCCCCTAGGTTCTAACTATCTGCCTTGAAGTCTCCACCACTTGTTATATTGGGAGATTAAAGCCTCAACATAACTTTTGGTAGAGAGAAATTATACTCTGACCATAGCCATAGCTACAACAGTACTTGGATTTTCAGCAGGACTTCCCAGAGGAGATGTGGAAGAGTTGAGTTTTAAAAGATGAGTTTGAGTTATCCAGATAATGAACAAGTAACAAGAGAAAGACTTAATAGATGAAGAAGAAAAAAAGGAGGAGGAGGGGGAAGGAGGAGGGGGAGAGAAGAAGAAGAAAAAGAAGGAGGAGGAGGAGGAGGAGGAGGAGGAGGAGGAGGAGGAGGAGGAGGAGGAGGAAGAGAAGAGGGAGGGAAGAAAAGAGACGTAACTATTCGTGGCAAGGAAAGCAGCATGNCATGCTAGGCACTGAAACTATATTCTGAATAATATGGAACCCATCGCATTCCACAGAACTATGATCTTAAGTCACTGAGATGGAACTACTGGAATTTCTTGGATGGCTCCAGAATCTTACCTCTGGGTCCTAGGCTCTGATGTTTGGTGCAAATTTTATGCAGCTTTTGGCTTCTTGTTCTGCCTTGGGATCAGAGACTGACTCCCCTGGCTCACAGGATGGGCTTATTTTCATGGTATTGGTCCACTGGGTGGAGCCTCTATAGGTGGGTCCTTCCAGAAAGGAGCTGTACACGCATGATGTCAGAGGGGTAGGGCTCAGGGAATGGAGTGGGGTGTAGCAGCTGCTGTGGCAGTCTCCCTCTCCCCACCTCAGCAAATGCAAACAAACCACTGCTCAAGCCTCTGAGAAAGGAATCCTTTCACTTTTGGAGAGATTTAACTTTTCCTAAGACCTAAGTTGTTCTTAGAGACTGTCGGGTTGTGAAAAGACCTCAGGCTTTATTGTTGAATGGATCTAGAACTGGATCCTGGTCCTGTTACAAGCTGGGAGAACTTCCCCTCAGTTCCCTGAATTGTAAGCAGAGATAATGATGTCTCTCTCACAGGGTTACTAGGTACACCAAGGGGTGAGGGGCATGCATCTTTAGCAGTACATGTTCTGCCTCCAGAGAACTTTCTTCTTTTGAACTTTCTCTTATTGGGCATCCAGGGCCAGCTCAGTTCAACATTTGTGCCCCAATAACAGAGTGGGGAAAAAAATTATGTGAAAGCATGAGTTCCATTGGCAAAACTAAGAAAATTGAGTAATTTCCTCAATTATATTAGTAAATGATACTAAGCTGGGGGCACTGTAGATTGATGAAATCAGGCTGCAAAAAGCCTAGGACTCAAAATAGCAAGACATGAGCTCCTATCTCTATTTGTGCCTTCGGTCAAGTCAAAATAAGATCCCTTCCAGTTTCGATGGTTTCCAGGACAAGTTCATAAAAGATTAGATGCCAGCAAGTCAGGCTTAGTGGGGAAACAGTAGTGTCTCTTCTTATCTGTTCACAAAAGTTCTATGAGTTTCCATGCAGGCCTGCAGCTAAGGAAGAAGAAATTCTTCCACGGGAAAAGAGTTAAAAAGTTCATGCTTCAAGAATGAATCATAAAATATTCCAAGAATGTCAGAGAGAAATATGACATACCCCAGGGGACCCCCGGGGAGAGTGAGAGAGGAGAACAGCTGGAGCTGCCGCACACTGAGCCCTGCACAGTCTGTCTGCAGCCCGGATTACAAAGAGTTGAGTATGGTGCAATGCCAAGGTGGGCCTTCTCTCCATTGCTTCTCTCCCTGCTTTCTAGATACAAAAGTCCTCTCCCAGGGTGAGCCCACGGACACTGTCTCCAACTTCTGCTCATTGGATAGGATAACCACCTTTGGAATCAAGTAGATCTGGATTTGAAACCCAATCCTGCTACTTACTGTGTGGTTTTGGCAAGTTAATTTATCTCTCTGAACTTCCATTTCTTCATCTACTGAACAAGAATAAAAATATTAATTACCCAAGATTTTTAAAAAGACTCGATGACATGATGCTATAGTCTTTCACCCAGTATCCTAGGAGGGGCTCCATCAATGACAGCTAATATTCGGGAAGAGGTCGGTTGGGTGAATTGGCCATATGCTCCAGGCATGGCTCAGGCCCTCTCTGAATCACCCGGTCTCAAGAGATATGTTCAATTTATCAGACTAGCTTTCGTCTGCAACCACAAATCTAGAGATCTCTAAAGTAGTGAGTGAGAAAGGAGGGGCATAGACCTCTCCAAGCAACACAGAGGAAGAAAGGGCATTTCCAAGAGGCAAAGTGGCCAGACGAGCAGGCCTGGCTACTGACATGGATGACTGATATCTTCCAGGTACTACTTATTTGCATGATTCATAGAAGTCAGCCCCAGGATTCTTAAGAAAGGCACCAAGCCCAAGGACTGGTGAGGAGCAACAGGTTGACAGTAGCTCCTAGGAAATCTATCCCTGGGTGGGCAGCAGGACTGACTGGGGGAGCAATTAATTCAGTTGTTGGAGGTGGAGGCACAGGTTCTGATTTTGAACAGCCTGATTGTGAGACTTGGCTCTACTAATTGCAAACTGTGGGACTTTAGAACATTACTAGCTTCTTAGAGGTTGGGTACATACTAAGGACTCCATGATCAGGATAGGGGTCCAGTCCTGGATTCAGAGGTGAGTATAAAAGGGCAAAAGACACTGGGGTTCATGGAAAGAAAGAAGGACAATGTGATTCTAGTGGTCAGAATCAAGTACAAAAGCTAAACACATTTAGCAGCAGAACAAACATAAAAAATATAGACCCATAGACAACTTAGTGTAGAGGAAAAAATGGGGAGAGTCAGGCCAAAGTGTAGCTAGTAATAGCTCATCCTAAGTGAACACTTACTTATGCTAAGCTTTGTGTACATGTTTGAGACATTTGATAAAAATACAGTTCTCTGAGGTAGGCATTACTATCTTTCATTTAACAAATAAGGAAATTAAGACTTTAAGAGATGGAACTGATCTAAAGTCAACCAACAAGCAAATTATTTTGAACCTGGATTTGAACCCTGATGTATCTAATACTAAAGCCCAGGTTCTTAACCATAAGAACCTGTTCTCCCCAAACCCACTTGACCTCCCCTCTAGCAGATTGTTTACTTTTATTCAAGTAGCAAAGATGTTTAAAGCATCCATCTGTGGCAGCTGCTTGTGACGGGCTGACCTGTACTGGAGTCCTCAATTACTCTTGTCAACATAGAGAGGAAGTTGCACCCTTAAAGGAGCTCTGCCTTGGGGGTCAGAAAGACCCAAGTAACCAGTAAGACAATGTGGGGATGCTGGGCAGTTTTCGACATCCTGTCTCCTCAAGTCTACCTCAAAGGACACCTAGCTCATGCACATGTGGGCATGTTGACTTACATTGAAAATGGTACCACATATGGAATCTGGGTCTCTTGAGTCAGAAGACCTGGTTGATGGTCTTGAACTGATCATTTAGGTACCAGAGCCTTAGTCACCTATGGCAAAACCAAGGCTTAGGACTAGAAGCCTATAAAGGCCCTCTTGAGATGGCAGAATGACTTTGGCATTAAATTAAATTTCTGAGCTCAATTCCCACCTTTACTGCAATCTTACTCTGTGATGGGACTAAAAATCATCGGGTGTCCTCCTTCTTGCGTTCAGTCCATTGTCTCTCCTCTCCCCAAAAATTCTCCAGCTAATGTGTGTGTCAGATCTCTCATCTGGAAGAACGAGGACCTCACTTCTAAACAGGGCACTTGGGGTACAATAGTACAACATCCACTACACTCTGAGTGGTACATTATCGTTGTACGACTCAGATCCACTTGCTTTTTATAATAAGTTCAATCCAACTGGGAATAGAGCTTATGGGATTCTGATTGTTTTCTTTCACAAGGAAGCTTATAGGAGGAAGAGAGTAGGAGGAACTAGTCCCAGACACTTCAGTTGATCTCCTTGCTGCAGCAAATACTCATAACTTCTCTCTCCTTACTCATTTTATATGTCTCTCACCTGCAAGCACCTCTGCTGATCTGGGTAAGTGTACGTGGGGGGACACAGGTAATCCAGACCCTTATTCATGATGTGTCTGAGCCCCAAATCATCATATCCATTTACTGTCAAAATTGGTCAAGGGGATACCAAAAGATGACCTATTGAATCCCCAGGTTGCCAAACTTATATCTTCTTGCCCTCATTGCATAACAAAAACCCCACTCTCTACTAATTATTAGTCAGTGAACCCTGGCTAAGGTAATGATTTATTTCTTTATTGGTTGAAGATAGTGATAGCTTAAAGTTTAATGGGATTCTTGAAGTGAACCTGGTAGAAGAGTTCTTCTTTGGGACCCAGAATATCCAAATTTGCTGAGTCCAACATAATGGAGATGAAAAGCACAAATTTCCTTAGATAGATCATAAAAGTAGTGGTAACTGAGATATCTCTACTTCCACTCCCTGGTTACTGAACCCTCAAATTCTTCCTACTGGGAATGTAGAACTGTATAATGTTTTCTGTTTAAGCCTGTTTGTTGCATCCTGGAAGAGGGTGGTCATCTTTGGTAGGTTCCATTTCAAATCTAGTGCTTTAAATGATTCTTTAAAAAGCCATTTCATCACTCCATCAGAGTAGCAGAGTCTGAATTATGCAATTAATGACAGGACCTATAAATCCTATCAGGTGTCACACTTTACCTCTTTTATTAGGAAGTGGATTCCACAGTGTAATATTTTGTAGAATCTCTTGTTGATGGATCAAACCCTTTAAATCCTTGAGTGGTATTTCTGGACAGAAACCTATAAAGCAGAAAAGGCAAATCTACAAGCAGAAAAGGCAAATCTATCCCCATCATGATGAATCACTGCCCCTTCAAATTTATCCCCAAGTGCTTGGTATGTTTCTTTAAGGAAGGGTTTCTGATGCCATCTGGTTGGACATTTGGCAGCCACACACAATCAGATCAGATCTTATGAATGGGATCCCATGCTGACGAACCAGATTGATGAGTTAAATGGGAGCATGATAGGGGTCACCACCCCTGCATCCCTTTGGTCTTTGATAATTTTATCTTCCTCCCATCTTCTTGAGATGAAATGTTCTTTTTAATTTACTATATTGGCCAGTTGGAACTTAATTTTAGAGGCTTTTGTTTAGCCTTACCTACTTTAATATCTCAGTCACAAGCCAAGGAACCAATGTGAAGGTTTTGCCAACTACCAATTACATCCATTCCACTGATGTACTTAGAGACCAATAAAATATACAGCAGATGGTCTGTGGACCCAGTGGACATACTTGGACCTGGACTTGGGCCAGGACTCCATTTATTTAGTGGTCCCCATATACCCATATTTTCACATGAAGGCCTTGATAATGCTTCTGATTCCTAAGTGAAAATGTCAACCCAGAACCTGTGATCAACAGTCTCCAAAATATCTACATATTCCCCTCTTCCAAGTACATGATATCTCAAGGAAAAGCTGTAAATCCCTTTGGTGAGGTTTTTTTGGAAATCTTTAGCAAATGCACTTCTTTGTTCTTGTAAGGTTCTTTATCTCAAGAGTATGGCCTCTCCCTCATTCAGTAGATTCTGAGCCTGAACGTTAACTCAGGTCCAGAAAATGCAGTCTCCTGATCATTCATTCTTTAAGTCTTTTGCATATAGATTGAATAGGACCATTATTGCCCCTGCATAAAGCTTGCCTCCAGAGACACTGTACTCTATTGACTGTTGTCATGGATTGGGTTTTCCTGACCTTGCTACTCTGACCTTGCTTCCAGTGACTAAGTGTCACCAAATGATCCTTATTATTTTTGAGATTCTATCTTCCCCATTGCTGTCAGGAATCCCAGCTCTGTGACACTATCTCCTAGCACTATCTCAAACATACCTAGGATTAGCTATCTGGGTTTTTCAACAACACTTGCTCTCTGACTGTTCCTTTTCCATTGCTTTGGTAAACAGTGTCCCCTACAAATTATACTAGCAGGTTTTCTGACCATACTTGTATGTCCATTCTAATATGAACACTTCTTTTTAATCCCTTCTCCCATCTTTCATGGCTCTCTGTCAATCCTACCTCATCTTATGTTGGAACTTTCATGAAGCTTCTGTAGTCATTACAGTAGGATGTTAGTATCCTCTCTCAGTGTCCTTCCCAGGGTGTTAAATCCTATATAATGGCATATTATTCTCATTCCAATAAATGAACTACTTTATGCCCTGCTTTCCTGATCCATCTCTGTTTGGATCCAGATTCAAACATACCCTTCCAGATCCACTAGTTTATTTTATCTGGATCTTTTAGCTCTTTCAGGGTATAATCTCTTCTCTCTTAGTAGCACCAGCACTTTCTCAGCTTGGTTTTATCATGACTTGGTATAATTACCAGCCTGTTGGCCACAAGAAGTGGAAGTGGATAACAGAGGTTAGGGATGGGGTCGGGATTTTACCTTGCAATGTGAGGTGTCTGCACTATCTTCAAGTAAATATAGAGTATTATTCTTTTTTTCTCATAATATAATGTTTTCCTTTTTATTGGTTCTTTTTAATTGTACAGTACATTAGGATTAATTTCGACAAAATTATAAAAGTATGGAATATAATTTGCTCTAATTCAGTCCACACTCCTTCTCCTTTTCCTCCTCCTATTCCCTTCCCTCTACTCTACTGACCTTTCTGCTATTTACTTATAGTTTTTTTAACTAGTATGTTGTGGATGTACATGATGGTGAGATTCACTGTGGTATATTTACATGTGTACATAGGTCAGATTCATCTCACTGTTCTTTCTTTATCCCATCCCTCCTCCCTCCCTTTCAATCCCCTTCATCTACTCCACTAACATTTCTTATATTTTTTATCCCCCCTCTTCCTTATTTTGAATTAGCTTCCATATATCAGAGAAAGTATTCAACCTTTGACTCCTTGGGACTGACTTATTTTACTTAGATAGTATCCAGTTCTGTCCATTTACCAGAAAATGCCATAATGCCATTCTTCTGTGACACTTAGATAAATCACAATGGAGCACTATTCTTTAACAAAGAAGAACAAGCTGTTTCTAGCAGCCAAGAGCTATTCAGAGACATGTGGGGATTCAAGGTTGTCACATGAAATCAAGATAGATGTTCCCACTCCAAGTCTTAGGCTCTTAACCCTTCCCAGTAAGGAGCCTGACCTTGGTGTAGCCAGCTTACAGTGGTTGGGAACTCTATCTTGTCTAGATCTCTTCTACCTTTATAGTTAATTTCTAGGCCTAAGACTCAGTTTTCTTTGCCCCAAACTCTAGTAACAAATGTTTCTTTATATACTACCCAGAAGTACTTTCACATTGTGGACAAATTGGTGATTATTCACCCCCAGTCTTTATTATATTTTTTCCAATACATTGATTTACTCAATTGTCCAATTCCATTGTCCTTGTAATCACTCTTCTCCTAAATCCCTTTAACACATGAGATAGTGCAATGGTGAGTATATTTTCTCCTACTGATATTCCACCCCATACACTACTGTTACAGATTTGGATCTTAAATGTTGCTCCAAAGTTCATATGTTGAAGGCTTGTTCCATGGCTTCTGGCACTACTGAGAGGTGGTGGAAATTTTAAGAGGTGGGGCCAAATAAAAACAAGTGAGGTCAATGAGGGTGTGTCCTTGAAGTGGATATTAGGACCCTTTCTTTTATCTCTCTTTGCTTTCCAGCCACTTCTTCTGCCGTGTTCTTCCCAATATGCTGCACTGCCTCACTCACACAGGGCCAACCAACCACAGACTGAAACATCTGAAACCAGGAACCAAAATAAGTCTTTCTTCCTTAAGGTTGATTACCTCTGATTTTGTCACAGCCACAAGTAGCTAACTAACACAACTACTAATGGAAGTGGTAACAATTGTACTGATGGGCACACCAGGACTATCATGCTTAACACGTCACCAGTGACAGGGTCCTTATTGTCAGCTAGAATCCCAGTCAAAAGTTATCCCCAATTAAGTTTAGGAGGCCAGGCCTTTGAACCCTGCATCAACCAGTCTTTGAATATGGACAGCTTCTAAGAGAGGGAGGCAAAGCTTGATCAAGGCAACTCAGAGGCAGTTTTGATGGCAGGTCTCAGAAGCTGAGAGGATGAATACCTTCGTCTTGATCTGGGCTCCCTGACACATATTTCACTGTGATACCTATAGGGACACCCTCACTATCACTGTCCATCCTGTGTCTGCTCAAACATCCTCATATCAGTAAGGCCTCTCCTGGGAACTCTCTTCTTCTTTTCTCTGCTTTACTTTTCTCCAGAATTTATATCCTCTGGAATCCTCATTTATCACTTAACTCTCACCAGTGGATGATATGCCCCAGACTCTGGTATCACATCACCTAGAAGAGAGCCTGGCCCAAAGTAGAGCCTCAACAAATTAAATGCCAAATATATTTTAAGTGCATACTGCATGGATATCACCGGAATTGCTCTGAGGACTAAAATAAATCATAGGTGAAGTTCTTACATAGATACAACACTATAAAGAATATATATAACTATCCATAAATGGAAACAAAGAAATATTTGTGAACATGTTCACAAACACATATATGTTGTGACTACAGAGCTGAGGCTTCCTGAGAAACTGAGGCAGCACAAAACCTCCTTTAAACCTCAATTTTTGACATCAAGTCAGAAAGATTTCAGATATGTTGCTCAGAGTAACAAGAATGAGTTTATTGGAAGGGATAACAAAAGGGAAAGGGGACACTCTCTAGGGTCCACTCAGAGGGGAGTGGGACAGCGCACCTTTCCTGCATTCCAGTTTTATTGGGGATCCCAGAGAAGTTTCCATATAGTCCCACCTAGATCCACCTCTTGATTTTTGACTGACAGCAGGGTGACTTTCAAGTCCCCACTGTTATGGCAATTCTAGGTCACCTTGGTCCATGCTCAGGGATCCTAATTAGATTCTTAACCATACACTCTTACAGATTTTTTGATTAGGAGGACCTATCCTTATCTCACAAAGTTTCAGGATCTGGTCCTAAAAGTCTCCTGAGTTCCTCCCATTGATGTTATCTTGGGCTTTCATTTCTCCTGCAGTAAACAGGTATTTTGCTAAGGAATGTGACATATCCTGTCCACTTAGGACAGGCAGGGTTGCAGGCAAACTGCTTCTTTGAAAAGAAATCTTTGTGGGTAAACATAGTGGGCCCATTTTATAGAATTATTTTCTTAACCTCATGTTCTCACCATCTTCATCTGTCTGTCCCTTAACAAATATACTTCTATAAGTAGCATTTGGTATCAGGAAAAGAACTTTGTCTTTTCAGGAAAAAAAAATACTGAATTTAAGCAATTCAGCATCAGGGAACAGAAATGAAACTTCTTACCTAAAGCTTATGGGCAGTTCTTTGATTCTCAGTAAGGAAGAAGGATTTAGGACTTGCTTTTATTTCTTGCAGCACCAGCGTTTAATTGCAGATTTAACAGAGGCTTAGGCCTATAAAAGATTCACCTTGTTTCTCTGAATATATACATTATTTACTGTGCAGCCTTTAAAATATTTACCCATTTTCTCAGCTGGCTGCACTCTGCTCAGCCTTAACTACCTCACTGTTGTTCAAAGCTGACCAAACAGGCGGCTGGCGTTGTTCCAAAAATGGACCAAGCAAGCAGCTGGAAGGGGACCATATTTTATGCATTTGTCAAAGCACATAGCAATCAAGGGTGCTGAAAGCCTTTCTGAAGATACTGGGGTGGGAAGAGGGTCTTTAAGTCCTTCTTACCTCCACCTCCCACCTCTACAATGTGACTGTCCCTGCCAGGTCCAGTCTAGTCATTCACGCAGGGTACACTTCAAGAGCCCCCATTGTGTTCTCTAGATCCTGGGCAGATGGGTGGGAATAATGCAAATTACTATTCCCTTAAGAAAACACACCCCATATATAGTTCTCTCTCCTTGTAATTAGCATGTGCATAACACATGGCCTCATGAGCTAGATTTTGGGGTTGGAATTCTGTCTTACCTCATCACTCATGAGTGTGTACCCTTGGTCAAGTTGCCTAGCCTCTCATTGCCAGAGTTTCCTCAGGATATTAATATGGTAGTCCCAATTTTATGGGATCACCTAGATGCTAAGAGCTGAGTATGGGGCTGGGCATGTTGGAAACACTTGATAAAGGTTAGAGAAGGAAGGGAGGAAAATCTTCATGACAGTTCATGTCAGTAGATGTGTTGGGATCCCCATTTTACAGATGAGAAACTGAGACTCAGAAAATTAAATACCTTGTCAAAACTCACTTATAACTGAACCAAGATTCAAATTCCTTTCTGCTTAATTTCAAAGACTATACTGGACTTCACTGTTTACACACAAATACTTAACATACACATAACTACATGCTAAGACAAACACACATATGTATGAAAATGTGGCCTAATCCTCGTGGATACCATATTTTGAGTGATACTTCCAACCCAGTGATGTCATATTTCCTTGTTATCTGCCTGTAAAGCACTCTTGGCATTGCAATCATCAAGATTGCAATAATTTATTTGATCATTATTTGCCAATGTCTTGAATCCTTCCCCGAATTGTGTATGGGCAGGGGCTATGTTTATCAGCACATATACTAATATTTTGTATATATTGGTATTTACTCTTTGCAACAACATTAGGATGTAAGGAATATCTTCCTCACCATTTACATTTATTTGCTAACAAAATTGAGGCTCAAAGAAACAAAACTCTGAAAAACACACAGCTAAGAAATGGAAGAACTAAAATCCAAATTCAGATTTAATCCAGCAGTCTAATTCTAAAACCTGTACCCCTTTTCTTGGGCCATACTGTCTCCCTGAGAAGAGAAGTCCAAGGGAGAGGAGAGAAGAGCAAACTCCTATTATTCAGGACCACAGTGTTGGGCATGATGCTGAGATTCTTGGTCACAGCGTCTTTTACTCCTCACCCAAAATCTGTGTTCAGAAGAAGGTTTTTTACCAAAACAGGATTTTTTTTTCAAATTCAGATGGAATGACCTGGCAAGGAGTAAAAAGAGGCTGGCACTGAGTTTGAAGTTTATATGAAAACCAACAAGGATACCTCTTCTCCCCCATCAGCCCTATGCAAAAAATAATAAATAAATAAACAAACAAACAAATGAATAAATAAATTCCAGCTCAGGTGAATGCCAAGCCAGGAGCCAATACAGGTTGAAGAAGGGAAAGAAGGTGATGCGGAATGAAGCAGGATGTTTTGGTACCACTATTTGGACTCTGACTCATGTTGTACCACCTCCTTGCTATCCTAATGCTCTCTCTTCTTTACTCTGGAAAATCATACAGGGACCATTTATCTCCTCAGTCTTTTATGTCCAATGATCATTTGTTTCCTAATAAACACCACTGGTAGAAATATTTAGTACAAGATAATGACAGTGGACAAAAATCTCACATAGCGTAATGTACTATTGACTACAAATCAACAGAAACAGCAACTCTTTTTAAAGAAGAATACATTTTGATACTGAATTTTGTGAAATAAATGGTCACGAAAGAGAATTCAAAGTGCCAGAAGCTATAATTGGTTCAATTTGACTTGGGAAAAGTATTGATTACTCAATAAAATATTAATTTTATAACTTATAATGATATTTTATGCTAATTAAACTAGTAAGAACAACTCAAAAACAGTAAACTGCTATGCACAGTTTTATAAACTGGATCAATAGTATTTGCTCCAGAAAACATTGGTTCCTTCAACGTGAAAGTAATTGTTTCACTAAAGTTCAAGCTTAGTGTCAGGTCAAGCCAAGTTCTCCAGACCTTACTTGCTTTGCCCAGGGTCAGAGGGTGTGCATGTAGCTTTACTCGTGTTATTTCTAATCCTTATGATGATATTTCATTGCAGTATCATAATCCCCCAATTCATAAATGAAGAAACTGAAATTCAGTAAAGCTCAGCAATTTGTTTGTGATCACAAATGATTGAGTACCAGGGCCAGGATTATTTGGCGATCAAAAGAAATAGTCTAAGCATGGGGTGATGGCATGTAGGACTTCCTTCCTGGAGTTCAGAACAGTTTGCAAGGGGTGGGGGAACTATTCATCATCTCAACCTCTGCAAAAGTGTTGAACTAGGCATAGCCCTGTCTCTCTCCCTCTCTCCATGAGGAAACCCTGAGGATCTAGGAAAGAAATGGACTAGCCTAAGATTTCTAATTGTGTGAAAGACTGGAGTTCTGTCTGGTCCCTAGTCTACCATTCTTTTGTCTTGAAGAAATGACCTAGTCATTAGTTTCTCAAAAAGAACAGACAGAAAAATTCTTCTTCTTCTAGATTTTTTTCTTTCAATATTAGGGATTGAACCCAGAGCCTCACACATGTTAAACATGTGCTCTACCAATGAGCTACATCCCCAGCCCAAATAATGATATTCTTAAAAGGCAAACAAAGGCAGGGAGCTGTATGAGATGCAAAGAGATTTACTCATGGCTGACGAGAATTTGGGGAATTTGTCTTTCTGCCCCAAACCCAAAGTAAAACTGTCCTCCAAAGATATCCAAAGTAATATATCCTTCAAAGAATAGTGTAATCCCTGAACTAGCTATTTAACACTCTGAGAATGAAGGGAAGGGGCCAAAGTTGACCATTATAACCTCATAATTCTGTATAGTTTTTTTTATCTTATCATTGGTTTCTCCAAGACACTGTCTATTTAATATCCATCTAAACTTGGGGGTTCATGAAGAAGAGTGTCAGACACATTCCATGTCCCCAGGGAAAAGAAATAAAACATTTTCAGCAAGATCTTAATTTTCTTTAACCTAAATTAATTTTCTTTACCCTAATAAATCTTACTGACTTCATTTATGTATCTGGTATGGCTCTGTGTCCTGTGATATGGGAATTATTTTATAGGACATCTTTGCTGACCATTTACCCAGGTTTGATCAGAACTGAAGGGTTTCCCAAGATGCTAGGCTTTTATTTTTAAAATTAGGACAGTTTTAGTCCATCAGTCTTGAATAGTTGGTTACTATACTTGCTGACCATTGTGTTACTAGCACCCAGGTCAGAACCTGGTATGTAAAGAACTTCTGCCACTCCCATGGGATTTCTCAGAATCTTGATTTTCTTCCCTATAGAATGGGAACTAAGGAGACATATACTGTCATATCTCATTCATAGTTTTTTTACTATATAGTAAGAATGAGAGAAGATTATTGCTGTTATTTATTTCATTGTTATGTCTTCTAGTAAATGAAAGAATTTAAATAGTCTCTGAAAAATATGATCTAGAGCATCAGCTTCTTGAATACTGGAACCACATCTTCTTATAATGCAGCACGCGGTACACTGCCTGGAAGGAAGAGGATGCTCAAAAACTTGATTGGATGAATACAAAAATAAGTAATGGATGTCTAGATAAGTAGTTATGGGAATGAGCACAAAGTGATTCACTAATTTGGAAGGATTCTTTTCAGAGCCAGAGTTTATTTAACCCAACCCCTACATTTTTTTTCAAGCCCACATTTAAATAGTAAATTCTGAACAGGGTCAATATTAAAATCAGGTCAAGAACCTGAAGCAGGAAAATCACAAATTCAAAGGCAGCCTCAGCAACTTAGTGAGGCCCTAAGTTCTTAGTGAGACCCTGTCTCAAAATAAAAAATAAAAACAAGCTGGGGATGTGGCTCATTGGGTAAGGGCCCCTGGGTTCAATTCCTAGGAAGGAAGGAAGGAAGGAAGGAAGGAAGGAAGGAAGGAAGGGAAGGAAGGAGAGAAAGAAAAGAAATATCTTAACTAATTTTGCCTATTTTTACAGAAAATCTTTTTTCCCAGTACAAGAACTTCAAGTCAACTAGCAGTTTTTTCTTCAGCCAAAGCCCAAAGGCTTCTCTAATAGTAAAGCAACATGGTCTGAGCCTCACAACCCTCCTGACCTGCTCTCATCCAAATATTGGATCTTGAGTTGAACTCTGAGATCAAGAACTGAAAAATCAGAGGGGGCCCCCAAGCAGCCTGGGTCATCCACAAACATTCCCAATGCCATTGAGAAATGGCAAGTTTGTTGTGTCACAAGCTTGACTAAGGCAAGCTACAGCTCCCTGCCAGGTGTAGTCCCTTTTCCTGTCCTGCCTTTTCCAAGTGTGGTCTCCTACTAGGCCCCAGTTCAATTCTCTTGTCTCCATGACTCTTTGGCCTCCCTCATGGTTGAGATTACATTGGACTATGGGAAATTTGCACACGGGGACCTGCTTATTCATCTCTATATCCTACATTTAACAAAGTAGAAAACAGAAGCTCAATAGGTGGAAGAATGGATGAATGAATCAAGGTTTTTCTGCAAAGTTCCAGAATCAACCAAGTGTCATGGCATCTGTGCCAGCCAAAAGTGTAGTGTCAAAAGATGTTGAATGAATGTGTGAAATAATGAATGAATGATTGATATGAATAAATATTATGGATGGACAATTGATGATTATGTGCCAGATACTGGGTAAGAACTTTTATAAATCATGTAACCTAATAATTTCAACATTAATGTATCTTTTTCTCCTTAGTGCTTAGCACTATGTAACATGTCACCATCTTACTTATTTACTTTCTCTACTCTCTGTCTCCCACATAAGAACTTAACTGCACAAGGACCAATATCTTTCTTTGTTATGCTCATTGCTTCTTCTCCTACCAAGAGGAGTACCTGGTGCCAAGTAGATATTCAATATATATTTGTGGTGTGAATATTATTATTATCTCTACCTTGAATTTAGCATTTCTTTTAAAAAATCTCTGATTTTATGTCAAGCACACCACATGATTTTGATAAAAACTGGAAACTACATTGTGAAGTATGTTTTATTATTCTACCAAGGTGGACTCTGAAACTCGGGAAGGTGGGGTCACTAGATTAAAGCCAAAGAGCAGCTCCCCTGATAAAGGGCTGCATCAAGATTCAAACCCTGGGTAATGTCACTACAAACACTTGTTCTCCCCATGATTTCAGTCTGCCTCAAAACGAGAAAACAACCTGACCCTGAATCAGAATATTCATGAAGAAGGTATTATTGCACATCTGGAAAAATTTGAGAACCCACTACAACTCCAATCTGCTTAGAAAGTCCTCAATGAACAAAGAGCATCACTTTAACATTAATAACGCAATAAATGCTAAATGCAGGAGATTAAAACAGTTATTAGGAGGAGAAAGACATGCCAATGTCTTTAACTCTTAATGAAACGCCCACCATATCTTGGAGTAAGCAATTTCCCCAAGTATGTGAAAGGAATAGTAAGGAGCTCTTTAGTGGCACCCAGACACATCCTCTTGCATACACACCTGCTCAGGGTTCAGCTAAAGACAGCGCGTAAATGTCTGGAATATTACATAAAAGCCGTCTGCCCAACCAGTCAAAGCTATTAAAATCCATCTTGCTGAAACGAACCCTGAGAGCAGGTCAAACAAATCTAATTTTTATTGTTCCTTAAGGAGATGGCTGTGTCGGAGACAAAGGAGAGAGGCAGGAGGCCAGTTAGGAAGAGGGGGGAAAAAAACCTTAAGAGGCCTTAAAAAATTAAATGTTCAAAAGAGCCGTGGCAGGCAAGATAAATGATATATTACAGTGCTGGCTTAAACCTAATTGATGACTAATGTTGTAATGCATCTGAACCTACACTGATCTATTATCCGTCTGGTCCAGGCTGAAGGGACACTGCAAGGAGAAAAATTGCTAACTGTTTTAACCTGATGGAACTTTAAAAAAAAAATAACCAGTCTAGTTACTTTAAAAGAAAAATGGCTGGGTGGTGACCTCCTAATGTATATCAGGGTCTTGCAATGCAAAATCAAATGTTAATTAAATAGAATCCAGTGCAAGAACAATGCAGAAAGAGTATGTTTTAGAGCTCAAGAGGCCAGAGGGAATTGTGTTGTTTGGGTTCCTACAAAATATTTCAAAGAAACTACCAACGGGGAGCCAGTAATGGGAGACCACAGAGTAGTCATTGAAAAAAAATCAAATGTACACACAAACACCATCTGGAAAACACCTACATACAGGTTTTATATAGTAGCATGTGGGCACAGCTAAATCACAGGCTGTGAAAGGGCAGGGTCACCACTACAGTTGGTTATATTCATGTGCATGGATTACAGGGGCTTTATTTTCTGGTTTTGCAACAACCTTGACACAACCTTCAGAAGAAAAAAATAAGCAAATGATACAAGAACGTGTAAAAAGATTTGAGAAGCCAACTTGAATGGGCTTCCAATGGTCAACTCTAGAATAATGTTAGCCATAAATTAATGAATGTAATAAGTTATAACCAAAGACTAAACATTACCAGTAATGGGACAAATGGATATAATGTGCTTCCTGAAAAAGTGTGTTGAGAAGTATATAACATAATATCTATGATATTCCTGCAAAAAGTGTATGGCAGGATTTAAGTTTGAGTAAACATCAGACTAACTGAATAGCATACTACAAATTAGCTGAACAGTTCTTCTCCAAAGTATCAAGGTCATATACACAGTAACCAAGTCAAAAAATTACTCAGGAGATGTTCTGAGTTAAAGGAAACTAAGAAGATAAAAAACATTAAATATAATCTTTGATAATAAACTGGCTGCTGCTGGATCAGGAAAAATAGATATTTGTGGGACAACTAGAGAAATTTGCATTGGGCCTACAGATTACATACTGATATACCAATGTTCTTTTTATAAATGTAACCATCATACCATGGTTATGTGGAAAAAAAAAAAGTGTACACATTTGGGGAATTTGAGTACAAGTTAAACAGATTTTTTTTGTGTGTTTTTGAAACATATTTGTAAGTTTAAAATGATTTCAAAATTAAAGCAACTAATACAGGAACACCTTTGTTGTGCTTTCTTTTGAAAGCAAAACCAAATGTCAATTAAATAGAATCCAGTGCAAGAAAGAATATGTTTCTGCACCTAGCCACAATACTTCAGGAGTGGCTCTCTTCAAAGGTGCTAAGAGACATCACCAAAGTCAGAATGTCTTCACTCAGTTTTAAAGAAGGGACTGAACCAAGTGCAGAAAAAGGCAATCACTTGATCAGGTTCATTAGTGAAGATCAGATCCTGTTGCAGAGTTGAACAATTGCAAATCAGCTTTGCCTGAACTGCAAAGCTGTGGTCTGGGTACCAGGATCTGCAACTGGCCCTACTGAGAACAGGTCTTTTTTGACACTGTCTCAAGAGAGGAGATCGTCCTTTATTATTATGATCGTTAGCCAATATTATTATAATTATAGCTTTCATTTTGCATTTACTCTGAGTTAGTCTTTGTGTTAATGTTCTTAGTATAGTATTTCTTCTAATTCTTATAAAAGACTGTGAGGGAGATATTGTCCACAGACATGGAGAGGAGGAAAACACACTTATTCTCTAAAATAGGGTTGCACTGCTAAATGAGACATTTGGCATTGGATGGAAGTATCAACTCCAGTTTTAGCTTATTACTCTTAGCCCCAGTGGAATAACAGCCTCGACAAGAGTGCCGAGTCCCCGTCCAAGTGACTTTCTAAACTGTCACCAAATGTGAGCTATAGCTTGGGTAAAAGTTGAAATGGAAAAAGAAAAAAGAAAAAATAAATAAAGATAGGGAGGTAATTTCTCGACCAATTACACAAGGCAAGATCACTGCTTACGGCAGGGCAGGACCATTTCACCTAACTAACACACTATGATTTCTAGCACTTGGGCAGAATTTCTCCAATTTCACGAGAACAACTAATATCCTCAATGAGAATAATCCTCATTTGTTTTCTTGTATAAACAAGAATTTGTGAACATTCTTTATGCAAAAAACAATGTCGGGACTCCGAAAGATAAAAAGAGCAATATCTCCCATTTAGACCTATGGAGGGCAAGTCATTTTAGACCCTCCACCTTTCTCTGTTCCTCCTCTTCCCCCAAGACCCTATTCAAGACCCTGCTAGGGGTTCTCCACTCTTTTAAGCCTTGCTAAAACTTCCAGTTAAAATTCTTCTCCCCCTCTCCCTCTTCTTCATGGAGATATTAAATAGGTAGGCAGATAAACATGAGTCGGGTGATGGGGAAAGGTGGAATAGGGCTCAGGCTCCTCGATCTTGAGTGAGGAAGGATGACTTTACCTTGGTACTGGAAAAACCTGCCCACAGAACACCTCCATCAGGGTCATAGGCTGCCTTCTTAAAGCTGAAGGAACTGGGTGTGACCAAGTTTAAAGGATTTTCTAGCTTTGGAGCATGTGGAGGGCACAGAGGCACTGTCATTTGGGTGACCCTCGGCTCACTGTAATATCATTTACATTGTGGTTTTGACTTCCCCACGGGTTTAACTTAGGTACTGGTGGGGCCATTTCCCAACATGGCAAAATCAGCACAGGCACTAATCCAGGGCAGGAAACTGCAATAACCCTCCCAAGTACATAATAGGTAAGAGGGGAGGTATCAAGGCCAAATATAATAATCTGTCATGTGGAAAACCATGGGCCACCCCTTCCTCTTGGTATAGCACTTCACATTCCCTGAGGTGTACCTCCACTTCACTAAATAAACCCTCTATGGTTTTTCTATGTCTCCCGAATGAAAATCTTAGAGAAGACAACAATGAGGAACCCATCACCTAGTAACAGAAACACAGATTGAGGAAGAATTTATTTTAACTGGAAGTTTTAGGAAGACTTAAAGAATGGAGAACCTCTGAGCAAGACCTGGAACAAGGAGTAAGACTTTGATATGCAGCACTGAGAGAGAAAGCTTTTCAGCAAGGAGCTCACTGGAACTAAACTATACTGGTGGAAGAGTTCATGGAAATAAGAAATGTGTGGAATATTCAGAACATAAAGTACCTGGGATAATAAAATTGAGGAGTAAGAAACAAAGAGCAAGAAGTGGGAGTGACAAGTGACAAAATTAATAAATATTTATAAAGGTAGATTCAAGTTTATTCTTAGAGAGGCCGTGAATTCTCCCAGGAGGAATCTGCATTTGATTTTCTGGACCCCAGGAAGCTGCCTTGTCACTACCCAAGATTTGTGCCCTGTTTCTAAAGATCCAAACAAAGTTTTTAAAATTTTCCAGGAGAGTCTGACAAGCAAATACTAAAATGGCCCTATGAGACCTCTTCTTGGGCACAAGTTCATATTATTGCATTTCTTTTTAAGAATGATATGTTATATAACTATCTGTTGTCCTTCAAGATTCCCCTATAATCTGAACCTTTCGCAATATAAACTGATTTTTCTCTCTGCTTTGTAACAATCAGTAGGGTTTACTCATAATGGCCCCCTTTCCATGGTAATTTTGATTAAAGTGGATGATATGCATTCCATGGTAATTTTAATTAAAGTGGATGATATGCATGCCCAAAGGTAGCAGAAGACAAACACACACTTCTAGAAGAAACTATTAGCTGCCCTATTGGTGTGGAAGCTGACAAAGACACAGAGGTGCTGGCCACTTCCCAGGCTGGCCATGGCCACTCAAACTCGTGTACCATTGGCTGGAAAGGTCAAAGTTATTCTTTATGAAGATCAGCTAGTTTGATGAAAATATCTCATTCAAAATCCTCAAGTACTCTCCAAATAGATTTCTAGGGCTTTCTTAAAAAGTTTACGAGAACACCATGGCTTAGAACTAAGTTGTATGATTAAAAGGACCAGAATACACCCTTCAGAGGGATGTGTACATCTCTTTGCAGATCTGTGCTTAACCACCCAAGTGACAAAACAAGCTCTAGGGTCAGGAAGACCTGGGTCTAAATCACAATCCTTCCATTTACTGAATGTATGCACAAGCAAAGTACTTAGTTATTCTGAACCTCAGTTTCTTTATTATTATAATGCTTATAAGGTTATTTTGAGGGCAATTAATCCCCTGGATATCTACACAGATTATGACCACAACCTTTAGGTCTTCGGTCAATTGCCCTCCCCAATGTGGGTGGAAAGCCCACTCTGGGAAGCCCACCCTCCCTATTCAATATTACAAACACTTTCCCAGGAGCCTCCAACACTTACCCTCTTTTTATGTTTTTTTTTTTTCTCCCTAGCCCTTATCACTATATAACACACTATATGTGCTACCATTTTTATCTTCTTAACTTTCTGTCTCCAACACAAATATTTTAACAACACAAGAGCAGATAAGTTTGCCTATTTTAATCTCTACTACATACTTTGTTCCTATGACAGTGTTTGGAACATAATAAATGCTTGATAAATATTTGTTGAATGATTGAATAGATGATTAAGTGGTTAGTCAATGAGAAGATGCCTGGCCAGAATTTCTGGTCAAGATGGTTTGATGAGTTCATGCTTCCACTGCCCTTGAGTGCCAAATTCACATAAATAAGGGATAAGTTGCAGAAAAGAAAATATTTAAAAACTTTCTGGGTTGTATAAAATGTTAACATGAGAGGAGGGTGGGTGAAGAACATACTTCCCAGATTATCTCTGAAACTCTTCAGTAAGTTCAAGATTATTTCAAAATAAAAAGTTAAAAAATAACCATTTTTATAAAGTCAGATAAGCATTTCTATAATCCAGAAATAAACCTAAACACACAGCAATAATCGGGGGCTAAAGGTGTGGCCCACTGCACTCTCCACCCTGCCAGCAAAGACAGCTGACAGTCAAATTTCTGGGGCAATGAGAACTAAATATAGCAGGGGATCCTCTTGAACCTCAAGCATTAAAACTGAGAGTCTGCAGCAGCACTCTCCTGTCCATGAAGGGAGGCTTAAAGTCGCCCACCTGTTGCCCAGGGTTGTGGTTTCTAAAGAGCTCCAGGAGGGAGCAGAACAGCTGCACAGCTAGGACATGGGCCAAGCTGTCTGCTAGTGGCTCACTTCCAGAGAAGGGTCAAAAATCAGTATTTGAAAAGATGATGGATGAGATTTTTTCAACATGGAAGATAGACCATAGGTTTCAGATTAAAAACACCAGCGGGCCAGAAGATGAAATTGGAGTTACACTTCAGAAAACGTGCATGGTGTCATGGATACAAAGAAGATTTCAAAGCTGTTAGAGAAAAAGAACAGAACAGCAAGGCTGGTAGCAGTTAACTTCTTAGCAGCTATTTCTTCCAGAAAGCAATAGACATTTTCAAAATGCTGAGGGGGAAAAGATTTGTCTTAGATTTCTATCCCTTACATTAACATTCAAGACCCTGCTAGTCCTCTAGTACTGCCATAACAAAATAGACTGCCCAGCTCAAACAATAGAAACAGATTTTTCTCACAGTTCTGCACGCTAGAAGCCCAAGATGAAGGTGTTAGCAGGTTTGGATTCTCCTGAGGTCTCTCTCCTTGGCCTACAGATGGCTGTCTCTCTCCTTGGCCTACAGATGGCTGTCTTCTTGTGATATTCGCATGTGATCTGTGCCCATACATGCATGGTGTCTTCTTGTGGGTCCAGATCCGCTCTTCTCATAAGGACACAGTAGATTGCATTAGGACCCATCCTCACTATCATTTTTTAAAACCAATCACCTCTATAAAAGTCTGATCTACAAAGATAGTCACATTCTAAAGTACTGAGAGTTATGGTTTCAATAGATGAATTTGAAGTTTAAGTGACACAATTCATTCCTTAACAAAGACTAGGAGAAATAAAGACATAATCACACACAAAAAAATAAGAACACTTATTACTTATGGATATTTGCTTCAAGAACAATAAAATGTTATTCATTACTAAGGAGGAGAAAACCCTACAAAATAAAGTAGTAGAAAGACATTGAAAAAGTAGTAATGAAATTAATTCTAAATAAATTAATTCATCTATTAAAATCTGGAGATTATCACATTGGATTTTTAAGATATCCAGCTATATACTTCATGAAAAAGACATCCAAAGAAAGATAGCCCAAAGATTGAAACTAAATGGATAAAACAATATATAACAAATAAATAAAATAAATCTGGTAACAACAATATTAGTATTCAATCAAAATAATTTAAGAAAAAAATTCATAAAAAAGAATACTAGATAATAATTAGAAGAACCTTCTCTAAGAAGGAACCTGTATTTACCTGGATAAAACTGTATAAAACAATTATATATCAGTAAATCTGCAATCATGATGAAATTCAATCTTGAACATATTATATATACACACATGCATGCATATATTTTGTATGAGTATATATTTTTTCTGTGTGCTATATATGTAAATAAATATGTTTACACATTACACATTCACACAGATTTATGTAAGAATCTAACATAGAGAATATAAGCACTTCTCCTGGGAAGTTTTCTCTGCCTTGTTAATATAGCATATACCTTTTAAGCTTCAAGACTGAATTCTTCTTAGGTGTCTTCCATAGAAATACTCATTACAACTCTAGGTTCTTATTATACTCCATACACCTCATATAGTTCTTACCTCAGTCTATGTAGAAATATACCTGACTAGACTTTGTTGGTAGCTCTGGTGTGCTAACCATCTCTAACTCAGTGCCTAGCTTATAGTACATGGTTGATAATTGCTGGGTGAATACGTGGAGCTCTAGACTCTGCCCTTAAGAAATTCACTAGGTAGAAAAACAAGGAGTTAATACATTGGAGAAAATCCAGGAGCAGAGCACTACTCTAAGTGCTTTATGAGGGTGATCCTGTGAGTTACCACAGCATTCCTGCAGGGAAGGTGTTAAGACTGTTTCACTTTACAGAGGAAAAGAATTGAGACCAATGATTTTTGTGACTTTTACAAAGGCACATAGTTGATAAATTACAGAGCCAGAATTTTGCTCCAAATTCTCTGAGTCTGAGCCTTTCTATCATCATACTCTACTCCCCATAGTTTTTTATATGAAAACTCAACAGCTAATAGAACACAAACTGCTAAGCATCCATTGGACTAAATAAACAAATCCAACATTATTATGCTAAAAAAATTTGATGTGCAAATTCTTATCTTGACAAACTGCCTTTCTTGTATGGTGCCCTCTCTGGAAGGATACTTTGGGTGGGAGATGAGGAAATAAGTCAAGGGGTCACTTTCCTTGGAGAACAGCTCCTTTCTGAGTCTGTGGAGCTATTTCAAAACTCCACTAATGGGGGCTGGGGATAGCTCAATGGTAGAGTGCTTACTAGTATCCACAAGGCCCTGGGTTCAATCCACAGAGCCACAAAAACAAACAAACAAATAAATAAACAAACAAACAAAAAACCCTCCAGCAGGAATTCCTGAGTGGTGCTTTATGACTCACAGACCCATTGGGCTTGGGCTTGATGCTTCCCAGTGTCCTCAACAGGAACAGGAGGGATGAGTTGTACTGAAGACCCATGTAGACAGATGGACAGCTGCTTCTCTCCTCTTTCATATCACATTATTTAGAAAATTCAGCTGCAGGTCCAAAGATGGATTCTGAGAAAAACTGGGGCAGTGTTCAGAGAAACCCATGTTTTTTTTCTCAGACCTATGATCCTGAAAACATTGTGATACTTCTAGATGCTTGCATCACATGCATCGTGAACTAGCATTTATGCACAAGCGGAGGCAGGGATAATGATTGGCATCTGATTCCTCTGAAGAAAGAGCCAACAAGGAAACATTGCTTTACTTTATATATATATATATATATATATATATATATATATATATATATATACTTCT
>NW_026000082.1:7330018-7335531 GCF_001458135.2 Marmota marmota marmota | reverse complement strand
TATATATATACTTCTCTGAGGCCTTTCTGCTCCATCCCAGGGCCACTGAGAAATTATTACACAGTTTACAGTATCCATTGTATTTGTTTGATGGTATACAGGACCACAGTTTATGAGAAATTTACCACTGAATATGTTTCACCCAAATGTAGAAGCTGGAGGCAGTAGTTTATTTCATGCCTAACTTCAAAGATGAAGTAGTCAAAGGTTGCAGTTGAGCAATCAAGCAGTTGGCAGGGTGAACATTGTAAAACCTTTCACTGGAGAACTTGGTGTATAAATTCCTGGTCATTAATTGAACATCCCATGATCCCTTTAAGAATTCATCACACAAAGCCCCTTTAGTTTTTGAGATAGATCTCCTGAGCCTCAAAGTTAGTGAGAGAAACCTTAATCAAAATAACAATACTAGTTTGGTTAGACATAAAGTGTCACAATGTTTGACTCATTTAATCCTGAAAACAAAATTCCCAGGAAAGAAATACTTTATCTAAGAAAAATCATAGTTGTGAAACTATCTTTTCTAATCTAATCCAATGCCCTTTGCAGTCCAGCAGCACATCTCTGTCTTGCTCCATACCCCATACTCTGTGGTTCTTTCCAACTGTCTTCCGATGCAAGTCCTTCGCCCATGGAACAAGAATCTCTGCTGTTTCACAAGACAAGGACAATCAGAAGATACTTGAGCTGGAAGAGACCTTAGAGATCATCTGATCTTATCCTCTTTCTTTAAGATGAGAAAACCAAGGCCCAGAGAGATGGGGTGAATTAATGAAATGAGAACCAGGGTCAAAAGGAGAGCTCATGGCCAGTCTTTCCACTACTCCCTAAAGCTTCATCAGAAATATTTGGCCTCAAAGAGCTTGAAATTGTATTTATTGACTCAACCTACATTTACTCATCACTTGATATAGTACAATTTGTGGTGTGCTCACTGAGAAAAAAAGATTTACACTAAAGAAATTCATAGTCTTTTAGGGAAGATAGATGCACAAGCAAGTATACATACTAAGTCAGAGGTTTATACAGATGAAATAGATTAGCCAGGAGTCACCATTAATGAGGCCTGGGGAACCAGAGGAGACTCCACCAAGGAAAACAGAGTTGGTTTTCAAGTGAGAGAAGTTTTCTAGCTAACTAATGGAGAAAGGAGCCTTGCATGAAGAGGGAATTATTTTTGTAAAGGAATTAGGTCTTTGAGCCAACACTGTGAGAAACAGTCTTAAATCTTTAAGTATTGCAGATCACCCCCACCCAGAGGGGAATGATATGAAAAGAGAGTGGGAACCAGGGGCGATAAGAAGGTTTCGTATGGCACACCAAGACAGGTGGACTTTCTCTGCAAATACACAAGGAACTATCAAAACACAAAAGGCAGCAGAGTTACTTTAAAGAAGTGAGTAATATTATCCCCCAAGTTTGAAGATGTGGAAACTATGAAACTCACAGAATAAAAACACGCTTAGGAACCCAACTTTTGTGTGGGAAATTGCCTGAACCAAGACTCTGGGATTCTGAATTCCAAGTTCTGGGTTCTTCATATGTCACCCTGCCGCCTCTGAGAATAGCCATTTTTGAAACTGAGAAAGTGAGTCCTGAGCTCATTCTAAAATGTAAGGGGTGGTGAGAACAGAGGCCCCAGCCAGAGGACTCCAGCCCCATGTGACATCTGCAGGCCACTGCTTACTGCTCAGGCCTTTTCCCTTGATCTGTAGAATATCACTCATCTTCCCCTGGCTTCTGAAAAAACAAGTAAAAACAATCACACTTTTCTCTGTCTATGACCCTTATGGGGAACCTGTTGATGGCAAGGATATTAAAGTGCACTGGGAAGAAGGGACTGGTTTCTCTAGCCTGCCCTCCAAAGAGCAGTTTCACCAATGCCAGAACTCTCCACGTTCCCAGCTTAACTCTCCTGTTCTCTCCCCCTCCTCCCCTCTATCTTCCTCTCCCCTCCCTCTTGTTTCTCTCTCTCCCCCCTCTTCCTCCCTCTATCTCCCTTCCTCCCTCCCTCTCTCTCTCTCCCCCTCGATTTCTTTCTCTCCCTCTTCCTGAACTCTCCTAGACAATCTTCCAGAAAGAACTTTTCATCCCAGGTGTCAACATTTCAAGCCAGCCCTTCCCACATGATTCCAGGATTCCAACCAAATGTTGTCTACTTTTTATGCTAAATGTGTTTATTCTCTGTTCCACTCTATTTCCTCTGTGATATACTTTATGCTCATTTTTTTGTCATAGAAATGAGAGACAAAGAATGCTAGATCAGAGAAAAGCAATAAAAACTCAGCCCAACGTATTGTACCTACAGCATCTAGCATATTCATTTGTGAACAATGTGTTGATAGTTTTATACCTGGTCCAAGGTAGACACTCAAAAATTGTTAGTTAAACCACTTAAGTGCTTGATTTTCTCTCTAAGATCTAGCAGCTCAGGTAAAAACTGAAAGGAATAAAACAGACATACATATTTCACATACATATGTATTATGTACACATATACAAATGTGTATATATGTGTATATGTGTATACATATACACATGCATTATAATAGCCTTTCATGTACAGTTGAGCAAGTTTCTAAAAAATATAAGAAAATGATTAATTATGAGGTCAGTACAAGTCTAGTTAGAAAAATAGAACCCATGCCAAGTAATTCAATAAAGAAAATTTAATATGAGAAACTCACTTCATATACCTTGGAAGAGGTAAAAGTACAAACAGGGAGTGGGGAAACAATCCAGGGATCTACTGCCACACTTAGGAGTGGCAGGATGAAGGAAAGAAGTGGTATTATCTAACCAAAAGCCAGAGTCACACAGAGAGAGGTGAAACTATTGAGAAGATACAACCACCCTAGAAATGTTGCCTGACAAACAGAGCTGGGGAGAGAAATACCCTGCCTCCCCCTCTCCTCCTCCCACTCCAATCTCTATCTAGTACTTTCCATTACCAAATCCTGATGGAGTGACAGAAAGTGAGAATACATGAGAAATACAGTTCACAGGATTTTTCCTCTGCAATACACGATCTTTCAAAGTAATGAATTGGTCTGAGATCAAACAAGAAAGTGAGACACAGATATTTATAACTTCTTTCGAAGAGAGCCACAACTGATATTTGGCACATTTCTTTTCATCTTATTTTTATATAGTTTTCATTTGCATAAGTAAGTCATGCCGGCTTTGAAAGTTGATGTCCTTCTCCATTCACTCAGTATCACTTCTTGTTTTTTTCTCATCCTTCCAAATTTTATTTTTTCATTGGTTCTTTTTACTTATACATGACAGAAGAATCCATTTTGATATATTTATACAATCATGGAATATATATTATTCTAATTAGGACCCCATTCTTGTGGATGTACACAATGGTGTGATTCTCTATGGTGTATTCATGTATGCATATAGGAAAATTATTTTGCATTCATTCCATTGTCTTTCCTTTCCCCATCCCCTTCCTTTCCCTTCATTCCCCTTTGTCTTCTCCAATGAACTATTCTTTCTGTCCCCCATATAGTGGGTTAGCTTCCACATATCAGCAAAAATATTCAACCTTAGGTTTTTTGAGACTGGCTTATTTCACTTAGCACAGTAATCTCTAAATCCATCCATTTATTGGCAAATGTCATAAAGTCATTCTTCTTAATGGCTTAGTAAGCCTCCATTATATATAGATAACACATTTTCTTTATCCATTCATCTGTTGAAGGACATCTAGGTTGGCTTCATAGCTTAGCTATTGTTAATTGTGCTCCTATAAATGTTGATGTGGCTGCATCACTCTAGTATGCTGAATTAAAATCTTTGGGATATATACCAAGGAGTGGGATAGCTGTGTCAAATGGTGGTTCCATTCCCAGTTTTTTGAGGAATGTCCGTATTGCTTTCCAGAATGGTTGCACCAATTTGCCATCCCCACCAAGAATGCATGAGTATAACTTTTTCCCCCACATCCTCACCAACCTTTATTGTTACTTACAGTCTTGACAATTGCTATTCTGACTGGAGTGAGATGAAATTTCAATGTAGTTTTAATTTGCATTTCTTTAAGTGCTAGAGATGTTGCACATTTTTTATATACTGGTTGACCATTCTTATTTCTTCTTTTAGTTCTGTTCAGTTCCTTTGCCCATTTATTGATTGGGTTATTTGTTTTTTGGTTATGAAGTTTATGAGTTTTTTTGTATATCCTGGAAATTAATGCCTTATCTGAGATTCAGGTGTCAAAAATTCTCTCCCATTCTATAGGCTCTTTCTTCACATTATTGATTGTGTCCTTTGTTGTGAAGAAGCTTGTAAATTTGATTTCATCCCATTTTTAATTTTTATTTTACTTCTTGTGCTTTAGGAGTCCTGTTAAGAAAGTTGGTTCCTAAGCTGAAATGATCTACTAATAGATGCAGGGTTTCTGGTCTAATGCCTAAGTCTTTGATCCACTTTGAATTGAGTTTTGCACAGGGTAAGAGATAGGAGTTAAATTTTATTATACTATACCATATATGAATTATCTGGTTTTCCAGCACCATTTGTTGAAGAGGCTATCTTTTCTCCAATGTATGTTTTTGACCCTTGTCTAGTATAACTATATTTATATGGGTTTGTATCTGTGTCTTCTACTTTATTTCATTCATCTGTTTGCATGTTTTGATGTCAAAACAGTTTGTTACTATAGTTACTATAGTTCTATAGTATAATTTAAGTTCTGGTATTGTGATGCCTCCTGTTCACTTTTCTTGCTAAGTATTGCTTTGGCTATTCTGGGTCTCTTATATTTCCATATAAATTTCATGAGGGCTTTTTCTATTTCTATGAAGAACATCATTGGAATTTTGATGAGAATTGCATTGAATCTGTGTAGCACTTTTGGTAGTATGGCTATTTTGGCAATATTAATTCTGCTTATCCAAGAACATGGGAGGTCCTTCCATCTTCTAAGGACTTTCTCAATTACTTTCTTTAGTGTTCTGTAGTTTTTATTATAGAGATCTTCACCTCTTTTGTTAGATTGATTCCCAAGTTTTTTGTTTTTTTGTTTTTTTGGTTTGGTTTGGTTTGGTTATTTTGAATGGAATAGTTTTCCTAATTTCTCTTTCAGCTGAAGTATCATTGGAATATAGGAATGCAATTGACTTCTGGGTATAATTTTGTATTCTGCTACTTTGCTGAATTAATTTATGAGGTCTAGAGTTTTCTGGTGGGGTTTCTTGGATCTTATAAATACAGAATTATGTCATCAGCAGAGATATTTTGTGTTCTTATTTCCCTATTCATAACACCTTAATTCTTTTTTTTATTTTATTTTATTTTTAATTTTTTATTGTTGGTTATTCAAAACATTACATAGTTCTTGATATATCATATTTCACCCTTTGATTCAAGTGGGTTATGAGCTCCCATTTTTACCCCATATACAGATTGCAGAATCACATCAGTTACACATCCATTGATTTACATATTGCCATACTAGTGTCTGTTGTGTTTTGCTGCCTTTCCTATACTCTACTATCCCCCCT
>NW_026000082.1:7312496-7325776 GCF_001458135.2 Marmota marmota marmota | reverse complement strand
TTTTTTTTTTTTTTTTTTTTTTTTTTTTTTTTTTTTGCCTAATTGCTCTAGCTATAACTTCAAGGACTATGTTGAACAGAAGTGGTGAAAGTGTCATTCCTTTCTTGTTTCTGTTTTAGAGGGAATTCTTTCAGCTTTTCTCTGTTTAGAATCATGTTTGCCTTGGGTTTGTAATACGTAGCTTTTATGGTATTGAGGTATGTTCCTTTTATCTCTATTTTTTCTCATGTTTTCAAGATGAATTCATGCTGTATTTTGTGAAACACTTTTCTGCATCAGATTCTTGTTTTTAAGTCTATTTATTTGATAAGTTACATTTATTGATTTCTGTATATTGCACCAACCTTGCATTCCTGGGATACCCACTTAATCATGCTACCCATTTCAAATTTAATAAACTTGATTTTCATGGGTGCATACTAGTGTATTTTTATGGATATATTATAATTTCTTTATACATTTCTTCACTGTTACACATCAAAAAATGTATTCATTGAAATAATCTAAGAAGGAGAACAAAGCCAGAGGACTAAATCAGGTTTCAAGATTTTTTACAAAACTACAGTAATGAAGATAGTACAATATTGGTGCTAAGTCAGAATGTAGAACAACTAACAGGATGTAGAGTCTAGACATTTACATGTGTAGACTGAATTGATTTAAATTCTGCAATTCAGTAGGAAAGAGACAGACTTTTCAATAAATGGTGTAGGGGAAATTGAATATTGTTGTGGAGGGAAAAAAGAAATTGATTCCTATCTCAGACCAGGCACAAAAGGTAACTCTAAGTGGATTCAAAACCTAAATGTGATATCTAAAACATCTAAGATTCTAAATTAGAGACAACAGAAAAATATTGTCCTGACTCTGGTGTAAAGAAAGATGTGTTAAATAGGACATGAAAATAATTTAAATGAAATTTATCATAAAATAGACTTTATTAATGTTAGAAATTTCTGTTCATCAAAACAAATAGGAAAATCACAGAATAGAAGGCATTATTTATAATACACACATTCCAAAAATAACATATATCCAAAATGTATAAAGATCCCTTTCCAAAAATCAATAAGAACATAAGAGCAACCCAACTCCACAAAGGCAAAATACTTGAGTGGGTGCTGCATAAAAGAAGCTATTCTAATGGCCAACCATGTGGAAAGGCACTCAGTTTCATAGCAACTTTATTTTCAGGGGGAAATTTAAAATAAAGCCACAATGAAATACCACCACAAACCCACCAGAATGGAAAAATTAGTAAGACTGATTATGCCAAGTGTTGTCAAGGATGAGTAATAGCTAACACTTTCGTGCTCTCGTGGTGTCCTTGTAAATTGGTTCAAGCACTTTGAAAAACTGGTTTTTTTGCTATCAATTAAAACTGTGATTAAATCAATTTTAATTCTAGTATTTGCCTAAGAGAAATGAAAACATATATTCATTAAAGAAATAAACAAAAATATTTAGCAGCCTTACTTATAATGGTTCCAAACTAGAAACAATATACATGTCATTCAATAAGAGGATGGCTATGCAAATTATGGTAGATTTGTACAATGGAACAAAACACTGGAAAAAATAAACTATGTAAATACATTAAAGAAAAAATGGATAAGCGTTTTGAAAGAAGTTAATGAAAGAAATTTAATGAAATAATCTGGGGGAAAATGCCTACTATATGTTTCTATTTATATGAAGTTGTTGAACAGCTAAAATCAATCTATGTCATTAGGAGTTAGGCACTGAAAACCTCTGGGTAATTGATAAAACAGAGGCTTGTGGAAGTCAACTGTATTGGAATGTTCTATGACATGATCTGGGAGGTTTTTCATGTGTATATTTATATAAAAAAGTTCATTGAGCTAAACACTTAAGATTTGTACACATTACTGCAAGTAAATTATACCTTTAAGAAGTATAAAAATATCCCCTGGGATAAATAATATGGTAATGCATATCTTTGTGTATGGATCTTAATCCACATATATGGAAAGGCAGTGCAGTGTGGAGCTAAGCATGCCAGCTCTGAAGTCAGACTGCCTGGGTTTAAATTCTAGTTCTCCAAATTACCAGCTGTATAAATGTGGGTAAAACGTATCCAAACTCTACTTTTCTTACTTTCTTCCTCATCAGTAAAAAAGGGAACAATAATAGTACCAACCTCATAGGGACTTAATGAGATTTGACTGTCCTGATACATATAAAGCCCTTAAAATAATACCTGTATGTTATCATATGTGATCAGTTACTATCAGTAAAATTTCTAGGTTAAAGTATCTTGACAATTAGAAAGTTCTTGATACATGTGCAAAAGTTCTTTCCAAATAGTTTTTACCGGTTTACACCTCAATGACCAGTCTTTGGAGGGCATAACAGATAGCTCAATGAAACAAACTATGTTTAGGTGTTACTGAATATTAATGGAAAAAAGCAAGTCCTTTTGGGTAAGCAGCAACCACCTAAACTTGCAGCTTTGGGGAAGTAAAGAGCAATGCTGAAGGAGGTCAAACATGGTACTTTAAAACTAACTTGCAGCTGTAACTCCTTTCACAGATACCACCTTGAAATTCCTGTTGCACCTTTTGTACTTATTCTTCATTTCGAGCCCCACTCCTGTTGACTTTTGCTGTGGTTTGGATATAGTTTAATTGTGTCCCTTTTCAAAGGTTCATGTGAATGGAGTCTTGGTCCTCATGGTGGCAGTGTTGGGAGGTGATGGAACCCTTAAGAGGCAGCACCTAGTAAGAGGTCCTTGGGTCTTGGGGAGGCATATTCTTGGAAGGTGGGACTGTTATCACTTGGCAATTGTTGCCAAAGGTTTTCATAAAGGAGACAATGCTGGCTCCTTCTACTCTCAGCTTCCTGTATGGAGATGTAATCTGCTTACTCCCATGTATACTGCCGCCATTGCTATCTGCCATGAGCTAATGCAGCCAAGAGGTGCATTCACCAGGCCTGTACTATGGCATTTGAACTGTCAGCCTTTCAAACTGTGATCCAAATAAGCCTCTTTTTCTTTGTAAGTTACCCATTTCATGTATTTCATTATAGTGAGAAAAAGCTAACTAATACAACTTTCTTTCCCAATCCCTTTCCAACTTTTGCCACTACTTTACCTACCACCTGACAGTGCACTTGACCAACCCAGATTGCTTGCTTCTTCTCCTCTAGCTGCTAGCCCCTG
Organism: Marmota marmota marmota; assembly: GCF_001458135.2. Lineage (NCBI taxonomy): Eukaryota > Metazoa > Chordata > Mammalia > Rodentia > Sciuridae > Marmota > Marmota marmota. Next base: position 7,322,592 of record NW_026000082.1, on the reverse strand, counting down.
TTTAGCCAGGATCTCAGTGGCCTAGCACTTACTACTCTGCTTACTGGTGATCTTTCTTCCCCATTGGACAGTGAGTGCCTTGAGGACACAGGAAACATTTATCTCTGCACCCTCGAGCTCTAAAACCAGTCCTGGCCTACACTAAATACTTTACAGTTTTGGTCCCCCACCTCGTCTGTAGCATGAAAACACTTATTCTGAGCTGTCTCTAAAATCATTTTTAAGTCTTCCTAAAAAAAACAAAAATGAGGTAGGAAAAAGTATTCTTCCACCATCACCCCACCACCACTCCTTTCTGGAAGAGTTGCCCAAAAGATGCCAACACATTTGCCTTTTCTGGATGCTGTTAAGGCTGCCACAAGGGAAGGAGATGCCTTAGGAAGTCCATATTGAGCAATTTATGTTGGAGAAAAATTGTACCACAAAATATCACAGTTCAGATCAGATTTAATAGACCAATAAATGGTTGCTTAATGAGGACATTTGGTTACTGTTACACTAAGTTTCCTAAGGGACTTTGTTCTGTTCTACCAAAAGGCTGAAAAGGGCTATAAAGCCTGGGCCTTCCAAGCTTGATAAAAAGAAAATCAGTCCTTTTTGGAAATTGTTCTTCTTAAGTGACAGTATGAAAACAAGCCTCAAATGTTTTCTTTTCCAGGCACTTCCTTCATGTATTTTGGAGAAAGTTTGGCCTGACTTACAAGGAAACCCCTTAATTGTCCCTTAAAAGTAGAATTGCGTCATTGTGGATAAGACTTGGTGTTCAAATAGCTCCCTGGGGGCTGGGCTCTTGGAAACTCAGCAGGATTTTAATTGTAAGCAGACAATTTGTTTTGGATGGTATGAAGAGTACGAAAATATAACTGCTATAGGATCTAGCAATGTATAAGGGGGTTGAAGTCTGATATTTTCCCTCGGCTTTACTTCTTGGCCCAAGTTATCTTTGCAAGTGATAAACTCACCATCCAAGGTTATTTGGTATCCTTTTGAAAAGCTGAACTTATCAAGTTTTAGATCTTAAGCACCTTGAGGAACAAGTCTTATTCATTACTCTCTCACCAGGGTCTAACATGATTGCCTAGATCACCTGTGCTCAATAAATGAACTGTTTTATAGATTGTAGGACACACTTCTTCTCATACTTTAACAGCTCTGAGATCAGAATGCTTCATATAATCGATGGTATGTCATAGATGAATCAGCTTTTTATTTCTCAGTGATACGTGAAGTTATAATGCATATTGCAAACAATTCAGCTCAGTGAAATGTGTAATGCCGAGGGCCTATGGAAAGCCAGATTCAGTGTCAAGTCATTTAATGCATTATTCATTACATCATATGATAGAAAATTCTAAGGTAGGTATTATTGTCTCCATTTGACAGACAAGGCTCAGAATTGTGCAGTTAATTTACTAGAGTCACAATTTCTTCTTGGAAAAAATGGAGTTGACCTCAAACTCAAGTCTGACTCTGATGCCTATAGACTTTCCATTAGATTGGAACTTCAGATAAATGTATTTTAGAATCAATATGTTAAAATCTGGGATGCTTCATTGAAGTTTTAATTTTATCTACCTTGGTGATCAACTGAAGCAATAAATGCCATCTCAAAGTACTCTCAAAAGTGGTCAATGCATATCAATGCATTTATATTCTTGGTGACAAAGTGACAGTAACCCAACTCAGACCCAATAAGACAAATATGGGTTTATTGGAAGTATCAATAGATATCTCGAATATCTAAGATGGGGTGAATGTTGAATATACCTGGGTTCCAGAACAATTGGAACCCGAGAGCTGATAGGTTGATAATGTTGACAGAGCACTATCTTATCTGAGTTTCTCTGTGTACACCTATATTCTCTTTTAAAGTAGGCCTATGATTTCCACAAAGCAAAACTCTTACCCTTGACAGATCCAAAATGCCACTTCTTAGAACTTCAGCTATTGAGGCAAGTTGATACAACTCTTTCTAACTTAAATCTAAAAATCTAAAATCCCAAGAAATGAACTCGTTGGCCCAGGCATTCATGTATCCCTTCTAAGGACCAAGCAAATAGGGCCTCAGTTGGAATTAAATTATATTAACAGGACCAGACCCATAATCTTTATGTGAATGAACAGAGAAGATGAAGGCTAAGTCTCCAAAAACAAAAGATACCAGAAATGTCTGTAAATTGTATTTATAGAAGATCAGAGAATAACAGCTAAAGTGTTTCCAACTGACTAGATCGGTGACAGAATTCAAGACAGAAATTGAAGGGCAGCTAGGATCTGACTGCAAAAATATGTGAGAAGAGGGCTTTCCAGATGTGGAAACAAAATGACAAATAGTCTTGTTAAAAAGATCATATCATAACAAAACACATAACTATAAATTGAAATTAGTGTCAAAGAAGAAAATATATAAGAATATAAGAAAGTATATAAGAATATAGGAAATAAGACTTAACTTTGAAGGATCAGGAATGGTTTTCATGAAAAAGCGATGTTCGAGACGTGATCCAAGGATGAGTAGGCAAGAGCAAGATGAAGATCAGGGATGCTGCACAGAACAACTCTAGGCAGAAGAAAAGCAAGTGCCAAAGATCATGTGGTGGGCACCATAGCCATGCGGTAGAACTAAAAGGACCAGCAGCTTCTGTTATCTTTCTGGGTTTCATTGAAAGCCCATGGGAGGCCAGTGTGAGGTTGCTCACTTGTAATCCCAGCACCTCAGGAGGCTGAGGCAGGAGAATTGCAAGTTCAAAACCAGTCTTTGCACCTTAGCAAGGCTCTAAGCAACTTAGCAAGACCCTGTCTCTAAACGAAATGGGCTGGGGATGTGACTCAGTGGTTATGCATCTCTGGGTTCGAGAGCACCCATAGGACTTTTATGCTAACCAAGTCAGGCCATTTACTTTATTAAAACTCTTCTCTTACTGCCTACCACCTAGGGCAGCTCTTCTCAGCTACACTAAGGCATGATGCTGTGCCACATAAGGCTTGCTGGTGGCTAAAGACATGGATCTCCCCAGTCCTGGGCTCAAGCATCCTCCTCCAACTACTTCAGGGTATACTACAAAATAAAAAACACTACAATTACTTTTATGTGTGAACTTGATTGGATCTGAGTAGAGCAAAAAAGTCAAGAAAGGGTAAATTATCTCTTTTCTTAAGCTGGAACATTCATCTTCTGTTCCGGGACATCAGAGCTCTTAGTTCTTAGTCCTCCAGACTCTGTAATTTATACCAGTGGGGGCTCCTCCCACCCCGTGGAACTCAGTCCTTCAGATTCAGACTGAATTATTGATTTACATCACTGGATTTTCCTGGATTTCCATTTTGCAAACAACATATTGTGAGGTTTCTTGGAGATATATATGTATATATGAATAACACATGTACCGTGACATGACAAAAGTTGGGAAGCACTGAAGCACTAAAATTTAAATATTCATGTCTCCTCTTTAATTTCACTTCCAATTCACCCTCCACAATCTTCCAATTCATCCTCCCCATAAAGAGAAGCATATGGGGCTTAATGATGATCAGAGGCAATACAATTAGCTTTCGTTCTTCCTGCCTACTCGCTTTCAGATGACATTTTTAGCCACCTTCCTGGTGATATAGACATTTCTCTGCAATGTCCTTTTTTCCTATGCACATGAGCTATTAAGAAATTTCTCTAATATTTTCAACACTATCCACAATGTCCCTGATAAACAAAATTGTTTTATACCTCTGTTTCTCTGTGCTCTTTACCTCCTCTGGGAATGACTTGATCCAAATCCCTTGGATCACTAGAGCTGAGGGATAGTAATAAGTATTGTAGGAGAAAAAAAATGACTCTATTTGTGAGCAAAAAGACTAGGAAACCCTGGATCAAACAAAATTAAATGGTGCCTTTATCTCAGGATTTCTCAGGGTCATACACATGGTGAATTGCATTGTGGATTTCTAGGAAGGGGATTTGGTATCCTGAGTTTCCCAAAACTACTTAACCACAAAGCCATTGTCTGCGGAACATCTGTGGGACTAGGAAATGCTCCCAAGGTCACAAAGATGAGAATATGTGGAAATATGGGATATGAATTAAGGATCAAGAGAGAAAGAAGAAGGAGCAGAACAGGGAGACAGGGAAGGTAGAAGAGGAAAAAAAAAAAAAAGAAGAGGATCATGAAGACCCCCCCTCTCCAAAATCCAGAGATTACCTACAAGTAATTAGTTCCTCCCTCAATTAAGTACCCCAATGTTGGGTTGTGTATGGTAGGTAAAAAAAAAAAAAAAAACACATGAAACTGCCTCCTGCCTCACTAACCAGGGATCTGTGGAGTAACCATTTTAGTGGGGAAGGAGTGAGCCTTTCCTTTTCTACCAGGTTCAGCTGCAGGAAGAATGGCTAGCCCTTAATGGGTTGTGAAGCTGCCTTTTTCTGTGAACTTCCCTTTCTTATCTTGAACAATAGCTCTTCTTACACTGCTCAGAGTTCACTTAGGGAATGAGATTTCAAAAGTAGGTGGCACCATTAACTTGCTTATTCTACCAAGACTTTTACACCCACCAAGTCAAAATTAGTGTTTTGATCTCTAAAAACAGCAATCTATACTCATATTTATAACCATGTTTTTAGCCACAGCTACCACATATTGTGCATCTTCTAAGCATCAGGAAAAGTGCAAGACGACGTGCATAGTGAATGTTCAAATAGTGGCAGTAAGGTGATGATAAGTTCTCCTTGGTTGTTGTCTTCGTGACTGCATGTCCTGCTCCCTAACATGGGGTGTAATTAAGGTCACATTATTATTATTTAAAATTAAGATTAGCTTGACTCTGACTCCCCTCTCTCTTTTCCTTTTTCCCTTTGAATTGCTGAACTCATCCAAAATCTCAGATCTATTTCTCACACCTCTCAAGGAAAGAACAGGGGAGTCTGGTCCTTAATAAGAAGCTGTTTTCAGTATCTCTAGATTCCTGACGCTAAGGAATGGGGTCATCCTCACAGTTTGGTCTTTTCTAATTATGTTCATTTCACCTTCTGCTTGGTAAAATCTTTGCTGTTTGTTTTAGTCAGCTGTTGCATTGCTATGACCAAAATACCCAACAAAATAAATTAAGGGAGGAAAAGTGTATTTGTGGACTCATGGTTTTAGAGGTTTCAGTCCATAGATGGCTAACTCTATTGCTCTGGGCCCAAGTCAAGGCAGCACATTATGAGGGGAGGGTCCCAGCCGAGGAAAGCAGCTCAGCTTATGGTAAGGTCAGGAAGCAAAGAGATGGAGTAGGGGAGTGAGACCACAGGGAAGATGCACTGGTCTAGGGCACTCCCCCAGTGACCCACCCTTCTGGCCATGTCCCACCTGACTACAGTTACCACCAAGTCAATTCATGCAAATTTGGATGGACCAATTAAGTAATAATTATCATAATCCAATCATTTAATCTCTGCTGATTCCTGCATTAATAAGAACTTTTAAGGGACACCTCATATTCAAACCATAACATTCTACCTCTGGCCCCTCCAAAACTCGTATCTATCTCATATGCTAAATGCATTGAGTTCATCTCCAAGAGTCCCAGAGTCTTAATATTTCCAGGATTGCCAAGTTCACTCCAAGTCCAAAGTATCACCTGAGCCTAAAGGCAAATTCTTGGTTGTGAGCCCCTGTCAAAATAAAAAAACAAGTTATATATATTCGTATACACAGAGTAAACATTCCCATTCCAACAGGGAGGAATAATGGCACAGAAAGAAGGGATGGGAGCAAAACAAGACGGAACCCCAACTGGGCAAAGAGTTTTCCCAATTCCCTATACAGCATCTAGGACACTTGGCTGTAAGAGGTCATTTACAGAGGGTTTGTTCACCACCTTCTCCGCTACTTTGGCCATGTTGGTTGGGGTACACATGGGATCTCTTGTAGCCTGGCTTTCTCCACAGCTAGCAGCTTTTCTCAGCAGATGTTCCATGGAATCGGCATCTCTTAATCTCAGGGGTCTCCACTGTAGCTTTCTGCTTCCTTCTCAAATCTTCAAACATCACCCTCTCAAGGGCTGGGACTCTGGCCCTGCTGCACTTTGCTTGACCCCCAGGCCTTCCTCTGAAATCTCAGTGGAAGCCTTCATGACTTGTTAACTCCAGCGTGCTGCATTCCTGCAGAACCAGTACCACGTGGATGATGCCAAGGTCTACTGCCAGCTTACACAATACCTGGGCCCCCTGGAATTATAGCCTCAGTGGCCTGAGTGCTTCTGAGACTCAGCAAAGTGAGTCTATGTGAAACAGCTTCCTAGGACCCTCTGTGTGAGCAGGGTGCCCTCATGATCTCTTCTCAAAAGGATTTTCTCTTTTGAACCCTGGACCGTGTAGTGGGTGTACACTCACATTCCTGTGGCTCTCTCCAGGCATCTTCCCTGTTGTCTCTGGGTGAAGTGCTTACCATCTCTTTATGGGCTGTAATTTTTTCAATAAGGAAAATGTCCTTGGCCCTGATTTACATGTACTTTCCTGGCAAAATTGCAAGATTTTAAAATCCTTTAACTCTGCTTTCTGCTCCTGATTCTCACAGTAGACCTGGACAAATGCTGCCAATCATATCCATGCCACTGCCTAAATGCGGTGCTGTCTTGAGCTCCTGTACCAGGTTAATTAGTCCATCACTTTTAAATTCAGGTTTACACAAAGTCTCAGGAAGTGGGCAAAATGTAGCCAAGTTTCTTGCCAGAATATAACAGCAGTGGCCTCTAGTTCAATTCCCAGTTTTCATTTTCTTCTGAAACCTTCATTTTCCAGCATTTTGGTTTCTGAGCTCCCACCAGAATCACCCATTAGCCTCTGCTTACAACATTGTAAAGCTTTTTGAGCTTGCACCTCTAAATTTTTCAAAATTCCCCCTACCCCATGCAAACCAACTCCAAAGGTTTCTGGTCACCACATGATTAGGTTAGTCACAGTAATGACCCCACTTCTCAGTACCAATTTCTGTTTTAGTCAGGCATCATTATGACCAAAATATGTGACAGGAACAACTTAGAGGAGGAAAAGTTTGGAGGTTCATGGTTTCAGAGGTCTCAGTCCATAGATGGCTGTAACTCCATTGCCCTGGGCCCAAGGTGAAGCAGCACATCAAGAGGAAGGGGCCCAGGAGAGGAAAGATGCTCTGCTCATGGATAGATGCTTTATACCAGGGCACACCCCAGTGACCCAACTCCTCCAGCCATGCCCCACTTGCCTACAGTTACCACTCAGTCCATTCAAACCAGAATGAACGGATTAGGTTATATTGCTCCCAATCCAATCATTTCACCTCTGAACATTCCTGCATTAATATAGGAGCTTTTGGGGAACTACTCCCATCCAAATCATAGCACTGTTTTAAGCCCCTTCAAAGCTGCAGAAGGTTATTTTTAAGGAAGGACAATACCACTTTCCCAGGGTTGTTCTTGGCTAATGATGCTCCACATAGATGCTTTCAGCTTTCTTCAAAGTGTGCCCACCAGCAGATTCACAGGTCACACACTTGACTGAAATGTCCTTTCTATTGTGATCATCTAAGCATAGGTACCAAACCTGGATGGTATCCTTTTTGCCAGTAGACTTCAGCTATGGCATCTATAGTCAAAAAAAAAAAAACATAATAAAATTGGACATCCAAAGGAAAGTCCAGTCTCCAGGTCTTCTTTCCTGCGCCTCCTAGAATTTTATGCAAATGTGTTAACTGCATCCAAGTGATCCTTTCTGCATAGCAAGGAAGAGAGTCTGCCTAAGCCACAAAGGCACTGTTAGAGAGAATCCTCTCAGCTCTAGTGTCCATTGCCTCGTGTTTGCACAACTCAGAAGGGTCGCCATGCATAAAGATTCTCAAATCAAAGAGAGATGACTCCACTAGCTTCCAGGTTTTGTTCTAGACAAATAAGAGATTTTTTTAAATGGCAACTTATTAAAAAAAAATTGAAGGTTTTTGAATCTACCTAATTAGTCACACCACTCCATTTAGACCTCTGTTCTTTTTCTATTCTTTTTCTAGCTGACTGGCTCTTTTTCTTCATCTTGGTCTCTTAATGTGAGTTCATACCCTCTGCTTTACTTTTTCTGTCTCTAGCATCTAAATATTATCCCCCAGAATCAACTATGTTGGTGACTCTATAAATATTCCCTTACCTGAGGTCTGTTGGTACCACCTACTAGAGTCTAGCACTTGGATTATACAATAGACTTCATTAGAAAAAAAAAAAAGAATCTTATCTCTAAATGTGAAAGAGCTTCTTCATTTGTGGGCCTCCGTTCATTAGAAACAAAATCTATCTAAAACCGAGCTTTGCTTCCCATAGAAAGCCACCCTGTTAAAGTATCATTCTTTTTCTTACTAAGGCCACCAACTTCTTGACCAGACCTCAAGTCTGAGATCACCTTGGACCCTTCCTTTCACCTGTTGCTCTACTCTGGCTGGTTTTCTCATGGTCCCATGGAGATACTGATAGCCGCTACTTCATAGGACTCTTGTGAAGAAGAAATGAGTTAAAATGTAAAAAGCGCCATAATAGCACCAAGCCTGCAGAAAAGCAGTGAATACAGTTATGATTTTTATATTCAGAAACCAAAATTACTACATATGATGTGGTCTGAAACTTCGTTCTGAAGAAGTGGGATGGACCCTCCACCCAAAATGTGGTTTGCACGTCAAGAAAGATGACACCACATGTATTCACTAAGAGGGCATGAAAAGGTCTGTTACATAATGAGGCTTTCTGGGGAGAGCAGGGTGACTTCCAAGCAGGTCCAAAATGGCTTGAGAGAGCAGGGAAAGATGACTTGGTTGGAGTTTTATGGTGGTTGAGGGTGGCTGGGGTGAAGGTTCCTGTGGATGGTTTTCCCTTCCTATTGGTGCTGAAGGAGGGGCTACTGATCTTCTCATCAGTTTGCCCAGACATAAAGAAAAAGGAGAGAAAGAGGATGAGGTTTAAAAACTATCTGCAGTGTTAACAAAGTTCATGGGAGGCCATTATTTTGGCCCCAGAAGACTAGACCAAACCAAAATGGAGTCACTGATGCTAAGTACCATTAATGGAAACAGACCAGGTTTTAAAACCAAACAACAACAACAAAAAATGAAACAGAAGATTCACAGCAACCAATCAGAAGAGGCCTAGTTTATCCAAGCTAAAGGTCAGAGGGTGTCCCCCATTTAACCCTGTGAGGAAAGTCACTTTGAAATGATGAGTCCTCATTTCACTCCCTGTTCTCTGCCTCTGCAGGGTTCCATCAGAACACTCATTCTTTTTTCTAGAATGAAGTGTGGCCTGATTCTAGATTCACAAATTTTGGTCACCATCTTTAAATTAAAGTTGTTATAATTTGGTCCTTTGACAGCAGTCAAACATTTTTTTTTAAATGGCATCAGATTCTATTATAGAGTTAATAATGCAGACTTAACCAGTCACCTACCAAATCAGTCAATATTCCTTCGAATTATCTTTAATATCTGTCTCTTCCCTTCTCTTCCTGTGACTCTGGATGAATGAAGACTAATCATTTCCAACTTCATTTCGCACAAAATCTCCTTTCTGACTTTCCTTTCTCTGTGTCTCCTTGTCCTCCCTGCCCCAATACCCATTTTACTAACCTACTAGCTCAGATGTAAGTTTTCCTTCTCATTGTGAGGTTTAAAGTGTTGCCCTATGTGACATTTTTAAAAATATAGTACAAAATTCTGCAATGCACTTCCCAGAAAGAAGAGGGGTTATCTATGTTCCCTCCCTTGACTCAGACAATGAGGTATAGCAGAAGTGGCATATTATGATTTCCCAGAGTAGGCCAGGAAAGAACACACAACTCTGCCTAGTTTTTGTAGAATGCTGCCTTGAGGAAGCCAACCATCATCTAAGAAGTCTGCCTCCACCATTAAGCCTAACTCCCTGAGGTCACCTCCTCATAGAGGCTGTGTGCTGGGTCTCCTATTGATGGCCCAGGTGAGCCACTGTCACAGTCAGCACCTGCTCCAGCCCTGTGAATGAGCCATCTTGGATATTCAGCCTAATCAAGACTTCAGATTATTGCAGCTTCAGTGGGTGTCTGACTGCAATCATTAAAAAAAAAAAAAAAAAAAAAAAAAAAAAA
>NW_026000082.1:7310054-7312480 GCF_001458135.2 Marmota marmota marmota | reverse complement strand
AAAAAAAAAAAAAAAAAAAAAAAAAAAAAAAACAAGCAACAACTTCACAGTGAGCCCTTCCCAAAATTCTAACCCACAATGTTCTGAGTAAATTAAATGGTTGCTGTTTTACATCATTAATTTCAGGATAATTTGCTATGTAATGTAATAACTAAAACACTCTCATTTAAGCTTTAAAAATAAAACTATTGAAGCATTATTTTTTTAAAAAACATAAACAAAAATAAAGTGAGCACATGTCTATGTTTAATCTAACTCATTAATAAAGGAAACTGCAGGTTAGTAAAGATCATTAGGAAAAATAAAAACATGTAAAACCAATGTCTATATGTGCCAAAAAAATGTTAGAATAAGACTGTCATGTTAAACACAGAACTGGTTAATGTCCTACAAAGCAATAAAACCTCAATCTTTGGGGTCATTTTTCTTCCAAACAAAAATAATTTGCATCTGTGCTGGGAAAAAAATCTATAAGTTATTATGTTCCTTCACAAAGCCTTGGCCTTAAAACAATAGTAAATGGTATGTCAAACAATGGTACATTCCACAGAAAATTAAATAATTCTTGGATAGGCCTATTAGACAATGCATTCCAGTATGATATTGAAAGAACACACAGCTAACAATTTGTCTGAGTTTTCCTTTCATTTATTTATTTAATTAATTAAGTTATTTATCTTGCATTTGTGAGTGTGTGTGTGTGTGTGTGTGTGTGTTGCTGGGGATTGGACCCAGGCCTCATACTTCCTAGGCAAGCACTTTACCAACTATATCCCCAGTCAATTATTTTTCTTAACCTGGGGTTGAAAACAACTGAGCTACAAATGGGGTAGTAGTGGAATTTCAGTCTTGTGACAGAGAGTGGGAAAGATTTATAGGAAGGATGCTATTCTAGGACCTTCAAATCACATCATGCCTTCAGCCACTTCCTTCTTATATTGCCTCTATCATTTAGCAATATCTGTGGTTTTCAAATAGTATGTGGGTTAAAAGGCTAACTGGGTATTTTTCCACTGGAAATAATGGGACTTTTAATAGTGAAGAAGATTATGTTGGGAGTTGTCCTGAATGATGGATTTTCAACCTCTCTTAAAGTCTCTTTCATGGAGTAACAATTCCAGTAGGAAATACATTTATGAAAAAGCAGAACATGCCCTGGACTACAAGTCCTCTTCCCAAGCTAACACTTCCTAACTGAGTCACTTAAACTCCTGAGTATCTGTTTTCCTGATATGCAAAATGTGGCTAGTACATCTTTTCCTAACTCAGAGCTTTGAAAGTAGTACAGTTCTGTTTCCAAGTAAAGGATTACTATTATGACCTATGTAAAGACGCAAATGGTGGAAGAGAGAAATCCATTCAAAGCAGATCACTGTGTCCATGCAGCCTCACCTCATTGGTTGAACCAAAAGTTTTTAGGGCAACTAACTCCTACCCATGAAATTGCCTGAATAAACATGTTGTTTTGACATCTACTGACAGAGGTTGCTCAGGAAATCCCCTCTTCACCCTAGCAGTGACTCATGAAAAGGGCACAGAAAAAAAAAATGTGAGCTGGGGAAGTCTCCTGGGGCTTCAGCACACGGGGTGGAAAACAGCCTCTTGGAAGGGAGGAAGTGCTAAGGCAGGCTTTGGATTCACACAGGAGTGACTTGAAACCCTGGCTCTACTGAGTGGTCATGTGAGGGCAGGAAAGTGGTGTGTCTTCTCTGAGTTCCAATGGCCTATCTCCCAAAATGAAATGAAGATCACAAAGAGTTGATGGAAGATTCGAAATGGGATATGGAAAAAAATCTGAGATTTCTTCATGTAAAAGATTATTGAGGAAAAATTCAAATTCCCATTGATAGCAGAATAGAAAGTACACGGTGGTATATTCACATAATAGAATATCATCAGCAGTGAAAGAAATAAATGACAGTTATATACACCACAGTTGCTGAATCTTGACAATATAATAAATATGTGTGTCTCTGTGTATACACACAAATATACTTAGCATAGATGTGATATGTATGTATAATGTATGTGTATTAATATATGTACTAACAGTATATTAAAAGAAGGGGATAAAATTATAACAAATCATTTTTGAACCCCCCCCCCAAAATTAAAAAATAATGAGTTAGGAAAATAGTTAATTTGGATGATGAGAGAAGGAAACAAGAGCACATGGTAGGGATAATGCCAATGATCTAGTTTTAATGTTTGGTGACAGGTTCAGCAAATACAATATTTACTTTGTTTTTTATAAAATAAGAGCCATGATAGGCATCTGTCATGAACTAAGGAGTATTCAATGTTGTGCAATAACAACACAGTTCAGGCATTCTATAAATATTGTTGTTTCAAGGGTCCTTCTTCTCCTGGAGGAGGAGGAGGAGAAGGAGGAGGAGGAGGAGGAGGAGGAGGAGGAGGAGGAGGAG
>NW_026000082.1:7162497-7310036 GCF_001458135.2 Marmota marmota marmota | reverse complement strand
TTCTTCTCCTGGAGGAGGAGGAGGAGGAGGAGGAGGAGGAGGAGGAGGAGGAGAAGTCAAAGCATTTTCTTTTGTGTAATTTACTTTCTTCACATTATATGCTCAGTCCTCTGTCCCCTAATCAAAGGAAAGTGAGAAAACAGGAGACAGGCAAGTGAGAAATGAAAGACAGAGACCAGGCAGAGAACTTCAGGAAAGTTTATTTGTCAAAGATGACAAATAAAGGCCATCTCTAGCGAGAGGAGAGAGGCTCTGAGATGTATGGATGTTCAGCTTTTGTGGGTAGGGGTTTGGAGTTGGAGTTGTTGCACTATGGGATAGGTTCTGGGGTGCTTGCATTAGGGCTAGGAGAGCAGGATTAGCATGGGACTGGTTTAGGTGGATAGCACCATGGGGCTTCCCACAGTCAAGGGGTTGTGTCCTTCTGGTATTGGCTTGTGGTCACGGTACCATGGGGTAGGGGTGGGGGAAGTTCAGGTAAAAGGAAGTTCAGGAAAGTGAAACTTATCTCATAAGATGGTGGTTAATATTTAAGATAGCTGCTCAGATGTTGAATCAAGACCCTATACCTAAGCCTTTGGTTATACCTGTCATTGGTAGGTATGCTTAAGGTCTCTGACTTTGTACACTGTGTTGATCATAGTTACTTGCGTCTGGTTTCTGTAATCAGTCCATTCCAACTTCCATTTCCCACTTGCTTTTTTAATATTATAGAAGAAAAGGCAGTAATATATTCAAATAATTTAAAAAATTCTCTAATACAGATGAGATAAAGTTAGAACCTCGGAGCCTATACACAAGCCCTTTAATCTCACACCAAACTCAGATTTGTCCCTCGACACAATTTCATTCCTGTCCAGTCAAAGTGAAGGTCTTGCTGTTCTTCAAAGACATCCAGAGCTGTTGACACTTCTGTTTCAGCCTGCCTGGAACGCTGTCTTCATCACCTCTTTTCTCCTCTTGGAAAATTCCTTTCCTTCTTTCAGAATCACACTTCACATGTCACTTCCTCTGTGAAGTTTTCCTGAACACCCACAGGGGAGGTCATGGCTGCCTCCTCCAGGTGCCTATATTACTTGAAAAATGACACCATTACAGCCCTGAAAACAGTTACTGAGATTACGTTGGGTCCCTCTAGCACCTGTCTGGAGGCTTGATACCTACTTTGCCTTTGAAGTGTCTGGTATAGACTGTGGATAAATCTCCTGATAACTGAGAGATTGTTATATTAAATATTTCATACCTCTTCCTCTTGATGGCAACTCTTCCATTGTGTTGTGTCCAACACAAAAGCCAAAGAGATAAATATTCAGTCAGGGAGGCTTCTTGGAGTAAAGGGTTTTATGAAGAGCCCTGAAGGGTAAGAATATAGGAAAGAGGCATCCCTTCTGTTGACTCCATCAGTCTCGAGTTGATTTGCTGTTTTTAAAATTAATTATTAACAGTATAGGTAGCATTTCCATATCCTTAAACATTTTTAAAAAGTTTTATTAACACTTTAAATTGTACATATGTATGGTGTTTTAGTCAGGTTTTTCACTCTTGTGACTAAAAGACCCAACCAGCACAACTGTACAGGAGGAAAAGTTTATTTAGGGGCTCATGGTTTCAGAGGTCAAAGTCGACAGACAGCTGGCTCCATTCTTCAAGGCTTAAAGTGAGGCAGAACATCATGGTGGAAGAGTATGGAGGAGAGAAGCAGCTCACTTGATGATTAGGAAGCAGAGGGAGAAAGACTCCACTTGCCAAATACAAAATATATGCCCCAAAGGCATGCCCCCAATGACCCACCTTCTCCAGCCACACTCTCCCTGCCTTCAGTTACCATCAGGGAATTAATTCACTGATTGGGATAAAGCTTTCATAATCCAATCATTTCCCCTCTGAACATTCTTGCGTTGTCTCACACGTGAGATTTTGGGGGACACCTCAAATCTAACTATAACATACGGGTACAGTGCAATATTTCAATATATGTCTATGATGTGCACTGATCAACTCTGGGTGACTAACACTTCTATCTCCTTATCATAACTTCAAGCCTCTCTCTTCTAGTTATTCATAAAATATATAATGGGTTATTGTGCTGTAGAACACTAGAACTTATTACTTCTATCTAACTGTGTTTTGGTTCCCATGATCCAATTTCTCTCTGTTCTCCTTTCCCTCAGCCCTTCCCAACCTCTAATAATTACTAGTCTACATTCAGATCAACTTTTTTACCTTCTAAATATGAGAGAGAATGTGAAGTATGTATCTTTCGTGTCTGACTTATTTCTCTTCACACAACGTTCTCTGGATCTGTTCATTTTGCTGCATATGCTATCTTTCTTGATCTCCACCCAGAAGACCCATCTCCATCCTAGAAATAGACTCCCTGGAGTCCCAATAAGGGAGGAGATTACTCCCTGTGAAAGAGTTTCACAGGAAACACACAAACAAACACTTGTAGGCACACCTTTGGGTGGCCTGGGAAAAATTCCCAAAGGGGGAGTGTTATAAGGATTTTTGGATTTTGTGTGTGTGTGTGTTTTAAATAACTCTTGCCTAGTGAAATATATTCCCTCTTCTGAAAGTGTCTGTGGATGAAAGGAAAGGGAAGTTAGCATAGCTAAACTCTGGTTCTAAGTGAGGTCAGTTAGTGAATGCATTGGAGCCCCTGTTCAATGAATAAGCACGGGTACGAATGCTGCAGGACATGGAAGACAGATAATCGGATGTTGTGACTACAAAACAGGATCTGGAACTAGACCTGGGCACAAGCCTGTTCCAGATCTCTAGGCAGATTTCCATGGACAAATTACTGTATGTTTTGGACTACTTCGTTTATCATTAATTAAAGATAAGGAAAACATCACTTACCTCATAGGATTGTCAGATTGTTGTAAGATTAAATAAAATGTAAAACCAATCAGTACATCAAAAGTGCTCAGTAAGTGATGGGCAACTGTGGCTCATGCCTGTAATCCCAACAGCTTGGGAGGCTGAGGCAGGAGGATTGCAAGTTCAAAGCCAGCCTCAGCAAAAAAGAGAGACGCTTAGCAACTCAGACCCTGTGTCTAAATAAAATACAAAATAGGGCTGGGGATGTGGCTCAGTGGTTGTGTGCCCCTGAGTTTAATCCCTGGTACCACCCCCCACCAAAAAAACCCAAGTGCTCAGTAAGTGATGGCAATTACTATTATTTCATCTCTCTGAGTCTCTTTTCTGAAGGAAAATAAAGAGGTGAGAGGCAGGAAATGTTTGCTGCTTCACAGAAAGGTTGATGAGGAAGTAGTTACTAAAAATATTTAGAATAGTATTTAATATAAACTCATCATGCAGTACATAGCTGATCAAGAGAAAGATTTTAAAAATGAGGAAAATGATCTGGATTGCTTAAATTTTTTTCAGGGGTGCAGCACTATTTCACCAGCAGGAAGGATGGACTCATATATACTTCAAAATCTGACTATAATTTTAGTGGGCTGCTGCATTATATAAAATGTGGGGTCCTTGGCTGTTTAGGCTTAAAATCTTGATTGAAAGTTAGAAGAGGTTAGAGGAAATGGAAATTTTGTGAGGGCAATTGTCCTTTCCTTTATTTTAAATGTGTTAATCCATTACTCATTTTAAAACTCAGTCAGCTGCGGCAGGCACAGCCCTAAGTGTAAATTAATAAACTCCTTTGGTGGAAGAAACAGGAAACAATGGCAAATATTTAATCGTTCCTCTTCAAAGTTGGACTGGTTTATTCACTGCCCTTTTTGAATGTGCTATTGATTTTAAGCCCCTTTTGGCCTTTTCTTTTGATTAGAGCTAATGGAAATGGCCCCCCATGTCCTCATTTTCCATTCTTCAGCCTGTCTGGACTTTTGCCTCCAAAGGTTACCATTGCTATGAAGTAATGTAGTTTGTCATCACCATTGAGACAGATTTATTCAGGGTTCTCTCCCCACAGATGTCTGTAAGCAGGGTGAATCTGACATCCAGGATTGTCCACTGGGGTTGGACACTACATTTATAGTATCCAAGCCCAAAACGAAACCACAAAGAATCCTCAAAAAAACCCCACAATTTTAGATTTAACTAGAATCAAATGAAAGTATTTTTCAAGTGATTGTTCCAATGAGGGCAGGAAAATGCCTCTGAAGTAAAATAATTAAGCATTGTCTTGTCACAAATAGAGATGAACTTTGCTGAACTCAGTTTTGACTCATTTGCCTTACCCTGGAGTACTAAAGTTAACCTTACTTAACATCCTGGATTGGAGAAAATGTGCAGATTCATGGAGGCACAAATACAGTGGCTTAGAAGGATATATAAACAACGTTTATGTATTCATGGCAAGCATCAAAGATTGATCATGCACAATATCGTATGAAATAAAAAAGATTGCTACTACTAATAGGCTGGGATTGCTATTTCTGGTATTCTAAGGAATGTATTTGGAGAATACCTTTGTCATCATCACTCAAAGGCCTCTTGTAAAGGGGATATCCTAGTAGCCTGTTCCATCTTGGGACTAGAGAACTTTCTTATATCAAAAAGCCAAAAAACTAGACCTTTGGAACTGATTATCCTCATGCGGTCCCCCAGAGCATATCTAATTCTTCTTCTACTTGACAGATATTCAGCAGCTTCTTTAATTAATTGCTTTACTTATATTTCTGGAGCATTAACTATATCCTACACACCATGCCAGACCCTTGGGGCATTGTGATGATCAAGATAGTTCCCCACTGTCCCAGAACTTGGATCTCAGCATGGAAGAGATTTGACAGCCATCTTGATTCTTCTGGTCTATTTAGCCACTCCCAGTTTCCTAAATACTTGTATAAAGTTTCTCTGCTTCCTCTGAACTTTCTCCGATTGGTCTATTACCTATTCAAAGGGTGGGCATAAATAACAAGGAGAAGAGCAAGGCTTGTCATAGCTGTCCTTTCAGATCAAGTACTTTTCCCTGTGAGTTTCTGAAGTCCTCCTGCCAATCGACCTTTGATTTGATTCCACAGCTCCTTTGTGGCATTGGAGATAAGCAATGCCCAGGCAATCTGAAAGATGTGAAGTAGAGGTCAGAGTCATTCTGAGTCCCCTGATAGTCAGTGGCATGCCCTTTGTAGGGGATTCTTATATAGAATTGAAACCCTGTACTTCCAGGTCAAATAAGTCTAGGTTCAAATCTCAGTTCTGCTACTTACTAATTTAAGTAAGCATAGGCATCCAATTGGTCGTGCTGGGGCATGTTCAGAAGGATTCTGAACTTGGTTTAATGCTCTGATAGCTATTACTATCTTGAAATTCTTAATGATTTTTCAACAAGGTGTTCCACATTTATATTTTGTACCGGGCCCTGAGCATTATGTAGTTCATCTTGTTAGTACTGACAAGTTTCTTGTCTGAGTCTTAATGTCTGCATCTAGGAAAATGGGGAAAATGCTGCCTGCTTCACATGAGGAAATGAGGAAATACATCATCAGAGTGAGCCTACATGTGTGAGTCAGTGGCTTGTTATTTAAATTATCTGCATGGACTATTCTGAATTTAGCGTATATTCTGCCAAAGTGAGCCCTTCTAAATTTTGTATACCATTAATTACTCTTTTTTCTTTTTTATAACTCCTCTATTCCCCTAATCAGATAATACATAGTTGGGGAAAGGAAGTTACTCTTTCCTTCTCTCTCTCTCTCTCTCTTTCTTTCTATTACTTTCTTTCTTTTTTCTTTGGTTGTACATGACAGAAACTGTTTTTTAGCTAACTTGTACAAAAGGGAATTTGGGGAATGATAACATGATCTCAAAACAAACAATAAACAATAGCAAGTCTGGAAAATCAGTCTTGAAAATGAACAGGAACTAAGACAGCTTCCACCGAGGTAAAAAGTCTTGGCAGAAATGGAATGCTTGAACTCCTGCCATTCAGTCTGTTTCTTAGTCTGCAGAAGATTCAGATTCCAGTGAGCTTGTGTCCATGACTTAGTGGGTTCATGTGCCCACTCCCAGTTCAGGGAAGAGCAGGACATTTAATTATAGTAATCCCACAGGTTGAGACCGGAAGGAACTCACCATAAGGGAGTCTCACCATGAGGTCCTGGCATGAAGGGAAAATAGATTCAAAAAAATTAAAACAAAACACATCTTCTCCAGAGTGTCTACTGTGTATCTGTCAACCTGCTAAGATTCACTTACACTGCATGCAGTGCTTACTACAAAGTAGGCGCTCTGTAGGCACTGATCAAATCAATGAATAATTGAGTGAGCTTTTAACTCTTATGCAACTCCTGGAGGTAGGTAGAATTAGTGACACTTACCAAGGAAGAAACTGAAGCTTGGAGAACTTAAACAGTTTGCCTGAAACTATGCAACTAGCAGGTAATAAAGTTGAGAGTCATACCTGGCTCTGTCTGATTCCAAAGTTTTTTTTTTTTTTCCTTCTCCATGCTGCCAGATTTTCTTGGGGTATAGGTGAAAGGCTGTTTTAAACCTTTATGTCTTTTGTAATATCCCAAGTCACAGGAGATATAGGCCTGATTGTTCATTGATGGGTTCTAGAAAGTCCATCTGGACTGAGGAAAGTTCATTTTGTGATTCTCCACTAATTTCAGAAGGAAAGGGATCCAAGCCATGTGATCTATGAGCAAGACACCTTCATCTCCTCCACAGTAAATGGGATGATAATGGAATCTTTCTGTTACAGTTTGGAGGTGAAGTGCCCTGAAACTCCTGTTAATGCAGGAATATTCACAGGTGAAAAGATTAGATTAAGAGAGCCATAACCAAACTAGGATGGACTGACTGTGTGGTATCTGCAGACAGGTGTGTCATGACTGGAGAAGGGGAGTCACTGGGCTGCACCCTGGCAGGGTTTGTCTGTGTCCCTTTTTCTTCCCCGCTTCCTGGCTTAAGTCACTGACTAGCTATCCTCTGCCTCACCTGGGGCCCAAAGTGATGGAGTCCATGAATATGGACTGGATCTCTGAAATGGTGAGCTAAAAATAAACTTTTCTCCTCTAAGTTGTTCTTGTCTTGTCCTTGGTCACAGCAATGAAAAACAGACTAACACACTCCCCATGAGACTACTGTGAGATTTGTGGAGGGGATGGCTTTGGCATTGATACTATACATAGAACCCTCCCCTTCACCCCCACCTCACCCTCGTAGGAGGAGGACTATTTATTTGTCTTTAGTCTCACAAAAGTTTAGAGAAACAGAAGAAAGAGCTGGGCTGGAGGAGGCATCAGTTTTCACCGCCATATTTGTCAAACTTAAGACTCCACCAGATGAACTAAGATAGAAAATCCATTGCCAATAAGCCATGGAACAATGTTTTCTTACTACTTCAAGTTTTTGTTTTTAGTTCTGGATATTAAGATGACTTCTTTTAGACTTATTCAAACACACTTTGTAAAGTCGTGTATTGCTTTTGTATATATGTAAAAAAAAGAAAAATATAGCAAAATAATACATTGGTTAAGGTATTGGACTTTTTTACATTCTAGATTGTCTATCTCTTCTGAAGCACTTTTCAACTCAGTTTTTAATCAGTTTTTTTCACAACATCATCAAATGAGCTATCAAGAGAGTTGGGGAATGCAACACTTCTTAAAATAAGGCATTTATTTTCTTGGAAATTTTCTGACAAGTCACTGGTACCAATTCACAAAATCGATGCTGGTGCTATATAAATATATATTTTTTTTAATTTACTAGGAGGTAACAGTGAAAGTTCCCCAGAGATCCATAGGTAGTTTGTTGACTAAGGTATCAAAGACTTTAGTTGTCGAGTCACTTTGTACCAGAATAACAACCATGTTCTTGCAATCAGGCATTGAAACTATGGCTCAGCTTCACCTGTCCTACAATATCATCTGTTGTAAAGGAGAAATATTTGTAAATATTTGAGAATATATGATCAAACATGTCCAGTTTTATATATTATATAGCAGCATTAAAAGTCATATTTTTTTTCATGATATAAAACAAAATCAAATTAATTCTAAGACTCAGATCATGGAGAGACCTGTCCTATCATATCTGGGTATACTTTTCCTCTCACTAACATTTTATTACTATAGATTGTCATCAAATTTTTGATCAATGAGTGAAAAATGAATCTTTGAAAGGGATAAATTTATTTTTTATCTTCTTTCTCCTTAAGTAGAGAAACATTTGTTAACTAATTTTTTATAACAATTTGTCACGTAAAATTGATGAAAGTAGTGTTCTGGTTAGAGATGCATGTATGTGTTAGTCTGTATGTGTGTATCACCTGTGTGGTCTCTACGTCCATGTGCACATGTAACTGTGTGTGAGTGTGCTTTGTCTCTCTCTGTGTGTAGTGTATTAGCTGAGTGTGAGTCAGTATGTATATTTGTGTGTGTCAGTGTGTGTTTGGTTGTGCATACATTTTTGTGGTTGGTGTGTCAGTGTGTTTATTATGTATCTGTATAACTATATCTGTGCCTGTGTCTCTATTTCTGTGTGTGACATCGTGGCTTAGTTTGTATATGTGTAGTACATGTGAGTTTGTATGTTTGTGTGTTTTGTGTTTGTATGTGTGTCTGTATGCTGTAGTGCTGTGATTTAGACGTGACTTGAGAGTGTTCTCCAAGGGTTCAGGTGCTGGAAGCTTGATCTCCATTATGGTGACTTTGAGAGATGGTAGAACCCTTAAGAAGTGGGGTCTTGTGGAAAATGATTAGATCACGGGTATTGTTGCCCTTAGGAGCCATTGATGCTGGTCTCCTTGAGTGAGTTAGATCTCATGAGGGCGGGTTGTTATAAAGCAATGCAGCTCCACACACTAGTTGCCTTCTACGTGAGCTGTTGCCCTTTCCACTTCTCTTCCATGTTGTAACATAGCTGGGACTTCATAAAGTACTCAGCCTCAGGTATTTTGTTATAGTAACAGAAAAACTAATGTATCTACATGTATATGTGCCTACATGTGTGTGCAAATATGTGTATATGCCTGTGCTTATATATGTGCATCTGTGGGTATGCTTGTATGGATTTGTGTATATGTGTCTATGTATTTGAATAAGGCTGGTGGGAAGGGCAAAGCTATACTATGCTATTCTGTGCTTTGTGCAAATTAGAGAAAGTTGCCCTCTCTGGTAGGGCAGGAGTGTCAAAGGCATAGGAGCTGGCCAGCAGAGTAGTAATGGGATTTCAGTCCCACTGGTTCCCCCATCTGGCGTTGGAGCAGAGAACAACTTTGTAGGGGAAAGGCATATTTTGGAAGACCCAAATGTCTATTTGGGCTGTGCATGCCCCTTCCTATAGAACCCAGTTTGAAGACTGCCATTTGGAAGTGACATGATTCCACAGTGTTTCATGATAGACATCAGTTATCCGAAGTCCATGTGCTGCTTTGGCTCCAGAAGGCTCCTCTTTGACTCAGTCTTGAAGGCATTGAGCATGGTTTCCCAGCAGAACTTCTCGTCCATGCCTTTTCACAAGTCCCGGTTAGAGACTGCCTTGTCATCCTGACATGGTCTTGGACTCACTTC
Organism: Marmota marmota marmota; assembly: GCF_001458135.2. Classification (NCBI taxonomy): domain Eukaryota; kingdom Metazoa; phylum Chordata; class Mammalia; order Rodentia; family Sciuridae; genus Marmota; species Marmota marmota. The sequence goes on along the minus strand of NW_026000082.1, from coordinate 7,300,545 downwards.
TGCCACCTGTTGCCTCATTACGAAAAAACACATGTTGGGGTTTAGGGCAGCATGTCCTTGTCATGGCTCATCACGAAGTTTGCACTTTTATTAAAATGACTCATGGTCAAGAGGTTGTGGGATTGTGATCAGGTGGCATGGGGGGGGTGGATACAGATGGCAAATAACTAGTTTTGATGGTTCCAAGGGAGGAGTGGGAGAGCAGTTTAGACCTAGAGGAGAAACGGGCGCTGCAGGTTGAAGCCAGTGGGATTAGCAGGATTTACACTCATTTGAAGCCTTCCTATCCAATACAAGCCGCCCACCTCAGCAGCTCAGCAGAAACTCCCTCTTCAGCAGTTTAACTTGTAGTGTCTTGTGATAGATGACCTTGGGCAAGTTGCTCAACCTCTGGGAGTCTCTGTTTCTTCAGTAATAATCCCTACCCACTCATGTGGATGGTTGGGAGAGATAGCCCAGACACTGTACATGAAGGTCCAGAGTGTAGAGCTTAGCAAGTGTTAATTCAGTTTTTCTTTCCCTTTTCCACTCTCTACCTTGTCTTGTTTCCATTAGCTTTGGGGGACCCATAGCACTTTACCTGGGATTTCAGTGTCGCACTCAGGTACTTAGCAAGTACTCAACACTTAATATATATTTTTTGAGTGGAGAGATGAAGGTAGTCATGCAGGTAGACAGAGGGCAAGTAATAAATGTCAGGCAAGTAATAAAGTAAGCTGAAACATTTCCCCAATTTTGGAAATGAACTAATGGTACCCTTAGAGATGGAGGGTGTGAAAATTAGTGATAAAATGTGGCTCAGGGTCATCAAGGTGGGGGCTCAGCCCGCTCTTCTAGCCAGTGGTTTCCCCTTCTTGATCATCTGCTTGGTCTCCAGTAAACTATTTCAGTTATTTTCCTCCAGGTATGATAGTGTAGATTTAGAAGAGAGGGGGGAGAGAGATATGTGTGTGTGCGTGCATTGGCACTCATTCCTGCCAGAGAATCAAGTTAAGGGGAAACTGAGGGGAATCTAAATTGTGGAAGAAAGAAAAAAAAGAAAGATCGAAGAAAACAAATCTGAATAGAAATGAGGGACCCAGTAAGGGCTCTACCTAAATAAGGGTTGTCAGCAGTTATGTAGCAGTCATTAACTACCTGCCATTACAGAGCACTCTGCTCATTGCTGAGATTACAAAGTAGAAGTCAGAGCTTTTGCCTTCAGAAGCTTCTGATCTAGGAAATGGAATTGGATAGAAGACAAAGAAGTATTGAGCACTTACTGCTTGTTTAGCATTGGTACAAATGTTTAAAGTACGATGTCCATAGACAAGTACTATTTTTCTTTAGGGTGAAACTAAACTTCAAATAAGTTTGGAAATGTCTCCAGATCAAATGAACAATCAACTGGGAGAAAAAACAAGGCATGTCTGGCTGTAATGACCTTGTGCTGCCTGAAGGACTTTGAATAAGGCTACCTACCGGGTCAAGCATGTCAAAGGGAAAATTCACTTGATAAAGATCCTCAGTTCAGTGCCGGAGGAGCAATATTTGATTATTATTGCAAGAATATAGAAGAAAAGAGATTTTTCTGAGGACTCAAATGGAAGGAGAACTTCACACAGGATGTAGATCCTCAACTTGATGACAGTGGTAGAATAGAAATCCAAAAGGAGAAGAATGAAGAACATGGCAGGCTAAGGGAGGCATAGAGTGTACCAGGGTGGGAGCCCTCACCTCTGGGTGTGTATTTTGTAGTGTGGAGTCCTGCAAGGAATACAGTCTACAGTCTGCTCCAAACTTGCTAGTGGTATGGCCCTAAGCCCATCACCGACTTTCTTTAAGCCTCAGCTTCCCTATCTGTACAATAGCTGTGATAAAAACAGCATCGATGAAATAAAAATCAATGTATTTACAGAATCTATTTTCTCAGAATCACTGATTCTTAATGTCTGCTGTTTGTGAAAACAGGGCCAATGTCTATTCATCTCAGCACTGTCTCTCTGATGCTTAGAAAAGTCAGCATTCAGCAAATCTTTGTTAACTGAATGAAAACATAAATGTATGAATGAATAAGTGAAACACAAACAAATAAATACTGATACCTATTTCTTGCCATGACTCTAAGAATCTCTGGGAAAATGTCTCTCTTCTGCAGTGAGGAGGCAGGTTGCTGATATAGGAGAAGGTTTCAGAGAATGCACCTGGCTTCCACAGCTCACTATAGAGAGCACCAGGTCTCATCTCTGCCTCCCGTAGCTGCACAGAACCATCTATGAGCAGGAAGGAAATTACACAAACCTCCAGTTCAGCTGGTTCCGGATTTTCACAACCCAGCTTCTTCTGTCTTGCTTAATTCGGACATATTGCTTTGCTGGTGTGACTCATGGTGTGCTTAGTGCACAATGACACTGCATGATCCCCATGCTGCCCAACAATGACCCCAAGTGATGTCTAGACTTTTCAATAATCAAGTCTTACAATCAAATGCAATATAATAACCCTTTAGGTAGATTTGGGGAGGAGAAAAAGGGGTAAGTTACAAGGCATTTGCTATGTTTTATGAGAGGGGTAAGGACAGGGAACTGGAGGATACAGAGGATGATATATGGCCCAGCCTAACATCAAACAATGTACATATGGTTGAATAGCATTTATAACTTTTCAAAATGTGATTACATATATCATCTTTTCTTAGTTCCCTGGAAAGGAGAGAAGTACAGATAACATTTGCATTATTATTTGTTCTTATTGTATATGAAGAGAGAGACTGGGGCCATTGGAGGTGGTGGTCCAGGATATTGATCTGATTGATTTCAGTGGCTGTCTTACTCCTTTCTGTGCTGCCCTAGAGTACTGGACAATGGGTAACTTATAATGAACAGAAATTCATTTCTCACTGTTTTGAAGGCAGGGACATCCAATATTAAGGCAATAACATCTGGCAAGGGCTTCTTGCTCCTTCATCCCATGCTGAAAGGGGAGAGGGTGAGAGAAGACAAAGGGTAGGGCTTGCCTCATAACAAACCACTACTGAGTCTACAATGTTAATTTATTCATGAGGGCAGAATTCTCATGGCCTACTTACTAAATAGGTCCTACCTATCAACACTGTTGCATTGGGTATTAAGTTTCAAAAACATGCTTTTGGGGGACATTCAAATCATAGCAGTGGCAGACATGAGCTCACAGCTCAGACCTCATGATTATCTGCTAGGTATTTCTTCCAAATCGCACTGTCATTCACCTTTATGTTAGGCAACAGTGTGAGTGTGCCTGGGATGTCACAATAGCGCCACTTTCTGAAATGTGTTCCCAGTGCACTTTTTTGTTGAAATATTAGAACAGAATAATCCAGGACTGGTAGACTAAGGTCCATATGTCACATCAGTCCATTGCCTGCTTTTATAAATAAAGCTTTATTGAAACTTAGTTTTTCCTATTCATTATTTTCTATGGCTGCTTTTATACCACAATGTAGAGTTGAGTAAGTGCAATGGAAACTGGCTCACAAAGTCTAAAATATTTACTATCTATCTGGTCCTTTACAGAAAGTTTGCCACCTGCTGGAGTAGGTGAATGGAATAGAGGTAACTGGAAAAAATTGATTGATTCATTGTTTTTACATAAATGAAGTATAATTTCTCATTCTTCTGACTATACATGATGTAGAATCATACTAGTCCTGTAATCATATATATGCATAGAGTAATAATGCCTGATTCATTCTACTATCCTTCCTAACCTCATTCCCACTCCCTCCATTCACTTCCCTCTACCTAATCCAAAGTAACTCTATTCTTCCATAGCACCCTCCCCATTGTAATTAGCATCTGCTTATCAGAGAAAACATTTGGCATTTGGTTTTCTGGATTAGTTTGTTTCACTTAGCAATATATTCTCCGGCTCCATCCATTTACCAGCAAATGCCATAATTTCATTCTTCTTTAAAGCCGAGTAATATTAGATTGTGTGAATATACCAAATTTTCTTTATCCATTCAATAGTTGAAGGACACGTATGTTGGTTCCATAGTTGAGCTATTGTGAGTTGAACTGTTATAAACATTGATGTGGCTGCATCATTGTAGTTGCTGATTTTAAGTCCTTTGGGTATAAACTGAGGAATGGGATAGCTGGGTCAAATGGTGGTTCTATTCCAAGTTTTCTGAGGAATCTCCATACTTCTTTCCATAATGGTGGCACCAATTTGCATTACCACCAACAATGTGCCTTTTCCCACAACCTTGTTAACATTTACTGTTGCTTGTATTCTTCATAATTGCCATTCTGACAGGAGTGAGATGAAATCTTAGAGTAGTTTTGATTTGCATTTCTTTAATTGCTAGAGAAGTTGAACATTTGTTCATATATTTGTTGATTGATTGTATTTCTTCTTTTGTGAAGTGTCTGTTCAGTTCCTTAGCCCATTTATTCTCTGGGTTATGTGTGTGTGTGTGTGTGTGTGTGTGTGTGTGTGTAAGTTTTTTGAGTTCTTTATATATCTTAGAGATTAATGCCCTATCTGAGTTCAATGTGGTAAAGATTTTCTCCAATTCTGTATGCTCTCTCTTCATGTTATTGATTGTTTCCTTTGTTGAGAAGAAGCTTCTTTGTTTGAATCCATCCCCATTTATTGATCCTTGATTTTACGTCTTGTGCTTCAGGAGTAACCAAATACTAGGCCAACATGGTGCAGTTGGGCCTACTTTTTCTTTTGTTATGTGCACAGTCTCTGGTCTAGTGCTTAAGTCTTTGATCCACTTTGAGTTGAGTTTTATGCAGGGTGAGAGATACAGGTTTACTTTCATTTTGCTACATGTGGATTTTCAATTTTCCCAGAACCATTTGTTGAATAGGCTATCCTTTTTCCAGTGAATGTTTTTGGTGCCTTTTTTCTAGCATGAGATAACTATATTTATGTGTGTTTGTTTGTGTCTTCTATTCTGTATCATCAGTCTACATGTTTGTTTTGGTGCCAATACCATGTCGTTTTTTGTCACTATGGCTCTGTAGTATAGTTATTTTTTAAAATTTTTATTTATATATGACAGTGGAATGCATTACAATTCATATTATACATATACAGCACAATTTTTCATATCTCTGGTTGTATACACCGTATATTCACACCAATTCGTGTCTTCATACCTGTACTTTGGATAATAATGGTCATCACATTCCACCATCATTAATAACCCCATGCCTCCTCCCTTCCCCTTCAACCCCTCTTCTCTATCTAGAGTTCGTCTATTCCTCTATGTTCCCTCTCCCTACCCCTCTATGAATCAGCCTCCTTATATCAGAGAAAACATTCGACATTTGGTTTTTTGGGATTGGCTAACTTCACTTAGCATGATATTCTCCAACTCCATCCATTTACCTGCAAATGCTATGATTTTATTCTCTTTTATTGCCGTGTATATATGCCACATTTTTAAAAATCCATTCATTTATTGAAGGGCATCTAGGTAACTCAACTCAAAATGGATCAAGAACTTAGGAATATAACCAGAGACCCTGCGTTAATAGAAGAAAAAGTAGGCCCTAATCTCCATCATGTGGAATTAGGCCCCAACTTCCTTAATAAGACTCCTGTGGCACAAGAATTAAAATCAAGAATCAACAAATGGGATGGATTCAAACTAAAAAGTTTCTTCTCAGCAAAAGAAACAATCTGTGGGTGAATAGAAAGCCTATATCTTGGGAGCAAATCTTTACCCCTCACATCAGATAGAGCACTAATCTCTAGGGTATATGAAGAACTCAAAAAGCTAAACACCAAAACAACAAATAACCCAAGGACCTGAAGAGACACTTCTTAGAAGATGATGTATAATCAATCAATAAATACATGAAAAAATGTTCATCATCACTAGCAATTAGAAAAATGCAAATCAAAAACACTCTAAGATTTCATCTTACTCCAGTCAGAATGGCAGCTATTATGCATACAAACAACAATAAGTGTTGGCGACCACATGGGGGAAAAGGTACACTCAGACACTGCTGGTGGGACTGCAAATTGGTGCAGCCAATATGGAAAGCAGTATGGAGATTTCTTGGAAAGTTGGGAAAGGAACCACCATTTGACCCAGCTACCCCTCTCCTCAATTTATTCCCAAAGGACTTAAAAACAGCATACTACAGGGACACAGCCACATCAATGTTTATAGCAGCACAATTAACAATAGCTAATCTGTAGTATAGTTTAAGGTATGGTATTGTGATGCCTCCTGCTTCACTCTTCTTGCTAAGGATTTCTTTGCCTATTCTGGGTTGTTTATTTTCCCAAATGGATTTCATTATTGCTTTTTCTAGTTCTTTGAAGAATGTCATTGGGATTTTGATAGGAATTGCATTAATTCTGTATAATACTTTTGGTAGTATGGCCATTTTGACAATATTAATTCTGCTTATCCAGGAGGATGGGAAGTTTTCCATCTTCTGAGGTCTTCTTTAATTTCTTTATTTAGTGGTCTATAATTTTCACTGTAGAGGTCCTTCACCTTTTTGTTAGATTGATTCCCATTCATTCATTCTGAATAGACAGTCTATCATAAATAAAATGGGAACTGGCTTTAGACCCAAGTTAGAATTTCACCTTGGCCACTTAGCTGGATGATCTTGAGCAGGTTATTTATATACTTTCTGGGCTTGTTTCTGCAAGTATCATTTTATAAGGTTGCTGTAAGAGTTAGAAGAGGCAAGGAACATAAATCAGTTATGCATAGGTTTGGTCCTACATGATAGAAAACACAATATTAAAGTGTCTTACACAGGAAAAAATTTCTTTCTTTGATGCAGAGGTCTGGAAATGGGCAGTTGGGTATTGGTTTGGTTTGGTGCTGCATGGCATTAGGAACCCAAGTCCTCTCATCTGGTTGTTATGTGTGGCTTTTATTCCTGAAGTCCTTTCATGGTCCACAATGATCGATAGAGCCCTAGCAATTATGCTTTTGTTGGTATTGATAGTATGATAATAAGAGGAAACAACTAAAAATTCAGATACATAAAGGCCTAAAAACAGGGCTATCCATAGAGGCCAGACAGTAAATCTGTGCTGATTCAAGTCTATCCAAGATGAGATCCCCTGCCATAGATCATGAGGCAACCAGCACATTCCATTCTTGGGACATACTAAGGAAGAGCTGGAAGCATATCTTATATTCAGCATCAAACACGTGCAAAGTATTTTCATACCTATTATTCATTTGTTCTCCACAATGCTTTGGAGAGGTAAGACGATAAACTTTTAATATTATTCTGATAGTACACACAAATCGAACCGTGCTGAGTAGCAAATCCCAGAGTCTCCATCTAGTTCTTTGGATAGCTGTTGGAAATGAAAGGTGAACAATCATGGTAGGAAATAAAGAAAATGATCCCAAACCAAAATATCTAAAAGAAATGAAATGCAAAGATAGTGAGCTAATCCCTTGGCCTTAGCCGTGTCACTTACTGGAAAAGTAAGGTGTGTGAGGATTAAATAAGGTCGGTGTGTCTAGTACCCTCCAGACTCTAAGTCCCTCAAAAGTAGGGACCCATCCATCTTTTAGATTCACAGAATGTCATCCCTACTTCAGAGGGTGAGCCCCAGGATAAGATAAGTAAATTCCTCTAAAGCATCAGGAACAAGAGCTGGCACAAAGTCAGCATTGAAGAATTGTAAGCATTCAGCCGTTTTCACTATTATTTACACCAGCCTACACAACAGACCTGATGCTCCATCAAGGTCCTGGGCTCCTAAGGAGCTGAGTTTTTAGGAAACACATTTGACACACCCATCACCGGCTGCGGAGAGTTTGCCTGGGTGCATTCCGCGAGAGGAACTCCCAGACAGAGACGCTGGCAGCCTGAGCTGACCCAGGGCCTCTTGGTGCCTTTAAACCAAGGTAAGGCTAGAAGAGCCAGGACTAGGCTGTGGTGCTGTCACAGTCCGGCTGCTGGTCTGGGCTAGCCCTGCGAGTCAAGCCCAGGGTCTGGGAGGCGGGGCCGGCAGACGCTGACCAATCCCAGGCAAGATTCAAAGGGCCAATGGGGGTGCGTCTTACAGGGGCCGCGTCGGGCGGGGGCAGGGGCGGGGCCGGAGCCGGCGCGGGGAGGGGCTGTAGCCCGTGCGGGGACAGCCCTGGCAGAGTGCTGCTCGGCGCGGCAGTGCGCAGGCCCCACTAGGTAGAATGTAATTTCAGATTGGACAAGTAAGTGACCCCCCCGCTCCTCAGTCCCACGTGGGCACCAGGGGCTTTTGCAAGCGCGCAGGCTGTCAGCGCGCACGTCCAGGAAGACGGTTCCCCAACCTGTCAGTGCACCGGGTGGGTGCTTGCCTCCTTTATCCACCTCTTCTGGCCACATAAGGCTCATCCCATCCAGACCATTGGCTCTCAAAGACGCTGTAGAATTCCTTGTGTCCTCTCCTGGATGAGGCGTCTGGACACTCAGGGGAAGGGTCGGCCTTAACTGCATCACCGAGGCTACCCTGGAGGTGCCAGGAACCCAAGGTCCTGCCTCTCTGATCACTGTCCAGTGAACCGTGTTCAGTTACTCTCTTTCCCCTACAACCTCCAGTTTTAAGGGTTTTGGAATTTTCTTAACTCAAGTCTGGCCACCTAGGAATTTTTAAGGCCATTACTGTTTGTAGCTTTGGAGCTTCCAGCTGTTTGTGAGACTGTTTGAGGTGTACTTAGTTTTAGATAGGATATGATGTTGGGTACAGATCTGGATAGAAAAGGCCTAGTGGGGACCTTTTCATTTTCTTAATTTCCTTCTGTTTAAGGAATGACATTATGCATAATAGTGAATTTCCCCATTCATTGGCTCTTTTCCATGAAAGCACTTCTTAGGTTTTCACACTCATTTCTTCCCTAAATGAAAGGGTCAGTCATGACCAAGATATGATAGGCCAGTCATCTTAGGTTAAGTTTTAAAGTGTGAGTTTGGAAGGCTTGAAGTGATTGTGCTTTTGAATTGCAAATCAGTAAAAAAGAAGAAATGTCTTCTTTTAGTTTGTGGATGGATTTAAATGGGAGGTTTTGCTTTGTTTTGTTTTTGCTTGCTTTTCTCCTTTTTCCTATGATCTACTAAGTATTATGTCCCGAGTTCTTCTTAAAGATGTTAGCAGAGTCTTCCAGTCAGATGACTGCTGCTTTCTGCCTTTTGGAAGTCTCTTGTTGATGTGGTCTTCATGCCTAGTTCTTGACCTGAAGGCCACTGGCCTGGGTCTTGGAGGGAGGGCCTAGCTGAAGAGAGCACCCTATTTGGAGGCTCAGAAGGAGGAGGATTTGGGGGACAGAACAGTGAGAGTGAGAATGACTTGAAGATTGATTTTGAGGGGAAGGTGGTTGGGAGCCTCCCTGGATGGATTTGGAAGTCAAAATGTGTATTGGGAGAAGGAATAAGCTAGAGGGTGGGGCGCTGTGTGTTTCTGGATAAAGTTAAGAAATTTACTGGGAGGAGACCCGGCCTACTTCCAAGCTGTGTTAATTTTGCTGTGGGCCTTGTGTTTTTCCTGGAATTTGGTTCCCTTTCCCTAACCTTTTACTTAATTTAAATCACACCGAATTAACAGCTGATTTTTAAAAACAATTTGCAGTAACGGGGGTCTTGCCCTTAAACTCCCTGTCAGAAGAGTTCTAACTCCTCCCCTCAAGGGATTTGAAATCATTGCTTTGCTAGAATTTAACAAAAGAGATCCCTAACCTCTCACCTGCCCACCTTTTTATAATAGAGGACACCAGCATTAACCTAGGTATTAGAGGAACTTATTCAATTTAATTCTTTCATGTGTTTCCTCCTCTTGTGGCACAAATCCTGGACCTGACACTGTGGCATGCTCTGGGGAAGTAAAGATGAATAAAATTCAGTTTCAGCTTTCAAGCTTTAATCCAGTATGGCACAGAGTTGATTAGTACAGTTGGGCAGGAAAGGGTGAAGTAGGAACTCTTGGAGGTCTCAAGGGTCAGATTAGGAAAGATCTGATGAATCATCTTAAGGGAGTTTGAAATATATTTGCAGGACAATCAGTGACACACTCAGATTTATGTTTTAGAAAGTTAGTTCTGGTTGCAGGGTAGAGAATGAATTGTAGTGGTGAGGACTGGAGAGAGGATACTGTAGTACAGGTGAGAGATGTGTTAGGGTATGAGTTATGGGAATGGAGAAAGGTTAGGAAATCAGAAAGTTTGGGAATTAATGTCTGATTGAATTTAAAAGATGAAGAAGGATTGTATTAGTCAAGGTACCACCAGCAAGAGAGAAGACATTCTCAACTATATTTTGTAACAGCTTTATTGAGGAATAATTAACATACAATCACAAAAAGTATCTAATTTGAGAAGTTTTGTCATAGGTATTTATCTATGAGACCATCATCACAATCAAGCTAAAGAACATATCTAATACTCCCAAATATTTCTTTTGCCCTTTGTTATCCCTTTCCATATAATTTTTGGATTAGGTTTATATTAAATCATATTAAAAATGAGCTGTTTTCTTTTAATTGAGTTTTTGTAGGTCTTTATGTATTCTTATTTTAAGTTCTTTATCATGTATATGATTTGCAAATAATTTCTCCCTTTTTGATGCTTATCTTTGCATTCTTATAACAGTGTCTTTTTTGAGAGCAGAAGGTTTTTTTTTTTTTTTTTTTTTTTTAATTTTAAATCAGAAATTGAACCCAGGGGTGCTTAACCACTGAGCCACATCCCCAGACCCCTTTTTAATTTTTTTGAGACAGGGTCTCACTAAGTTTCTTAGGGCCTTGATAAGTTGCTGAGGCTGGCCTGGAACTTGCAATCCTCCTGCCCCAGCCTCCCAAGTAAACTCTGTTGGGGTTACCAGGCATGTATCAGCATACCATGGGAGCAGAGTTTTTAATTGGTATGAAGTCTAATTTATCAATTTGGAATTTTGGTGAAGTTTTATCAGTTTAATTTCATATGGATCATGCTTTTGGTGTTGTATGTAAGAAATGTTTGCCTAACCTGAGGTTTCAGTTATTTTCTTCTGTTTTTGGTTTTATATTAAATCTGTGATTTATTTAAGTTAATTTTTCTGATTGGCATTAAATATGGAATGAAGTGTTTTGCACATGGATAACAATTATGCCATCATCACTTCTCAAATGCCTACCTTTTTACATTCAATTGTCTTTGCATTTTTGTTCAAAGATCAATTTAGCATATATATATATATTCACACATATGCATATATACATACATATTAATACAGGCTTATTTCTGCATGTTTTCTTTGGTTCCATTGATCTCTGTCTATTATAATGTCAATACCACATGGTCTTCATGGATATAGCTTTGTAGTAAGTATTGAAATTATTCAGTAAATTCTTTAACTTATTTTTTTAAGTTGATTTGGTTATTCTAGGTCCTTTTTTTTAAAAAAAAACCACTCATAATAAAAGCCTGTTTATATTTTAATTGAAATTTCATTGAACTTATATTTAATATGAGGTGGAATTTGTCTTAAATATTGAGTCTTCAGACCCATGGACACAGTATATCTGTTTATTTCTTTAAGTCTTCCTTAATTTCTCTTGACAAAGTTTCATAGCACTCTGGCATTTCCTTTGCTGAATATGCACATCTTTGCTAGATTATCTGTAGGTATTTCATATTTTTTAATGCTACTGTAAATTATATTGTCTTTTAAAATTTCAATTTCCAGTTGTTTGTTGTTACTTGTGTATTGATCATGTATCCTGTAATCTTGTGAATGTACTTATTAGTTCCAATAGCTCTTTTGTAAATACCATCAGATTTTCTCTGTTGGCAGTTGTGTCATCTGTAAATAAAAACAGTGTTACTTCCTTCCAGTGGGGGTGCTTTTTTATTTATTTATTTATTTATTTATTTATTTATTTATTTTTCTTACTGTGTGCTCAGGCTGGGACCTTTGCTTTGCATTGAAATTATGAAAGCAGACATTTATTCTTGTCCCTTATTTTAGGGAGAGGCATTCATTTTTTTTGTCTTTAAGTTTTTTTTGTATGATATTAGTTATATGTTCTTGGTAGTTCTTTATCAGGTTTAGGAAGTTTCATTCTATTCTTTTTTATTAGTTTATTTATTTTAATTAGGCATATATGACAGCAGAATGCATTTTGATTCATTGTACACAATTGCAGTCCAACTTTTCATTTCTCTGGTTGTACCCAATGTAGTGTCACACGACATGTGCAGTCATACATGTACCTAGGTTAATGATGTCCATCTCATTCCACCATCTTTCCTGCCCCCCATGCACCCCTAATCCCTCCCTCCCCTTTGCCCAATCAAAGTTCTTCCATTTTTCCCATGTCTCCCCCCTCCCCCCTGGATCAGCATCCACTTATCAGAGAGAACATTCAACCTTTGGTTTTTTGGGATTGGCTTACTTTGCTTAGCATGGTATTCTCTAACTCCATCCATTTACCTGCAAATGCCATAATTTTATTCTCTTTTAATGCTGAGTAATATTTCATTGTATATATATACCACAGTTTCTTTATCCATTCATCTATTGAAGGGCATCTAGTTTGCTTCCACAGTTTAGCTATTGTGAATTGAACGCTATGAACATTGATGTGGCTGCATTATTATAGTACGTTAATTTTAAATCCTTTGGGCGAGGAGTGGAATAGCTAGGTCAAATGGTGGTTCCATTCCAAGTCATTCTGAGAACTTTTTATGGTGAATTGTATTCATTTATTTTTTAAATGTTCAACTAACCCTGAATTTTTTAGTAAATCCAATTTTAATCAGTCATGGTATCCTTTTAATATATACTTGGATTCTATTTGCTAAGCTTTTAAGAATTTTACATCTTTGTTAATGGTAAATATCGATTTATAGTTTTCTTTCCTTGTATTTTCTAAGTTTTGTTCTTTAGGTACTTCTGACCTCACCATGAGTTGTAAAGTATTTCTTCCTTTTTGGTTTTCTGGAGAGGTTGAAGTAAATTTGCTATTATTTTTCCTCAAAGGTACTACAGTATAATTCACTAGTAAAACCATCTGAGTCCAGAGTAGTTTTTTTTTTTTTTTGGTAGAGGGTTGGTTTGAGTATAAAGTCATTTGATTTAGTAGTTATAGAACAGTTCAAGTTATCTGTTATCTCCCTGGCCTTATTGAGATATGATAAACAAAATGGTACATATTCAAGGTATGCAACATGATTTTATATGTGTGTACATTGTGAAATGATTACTAGAATCAAGCCAATTAACATGGTCATCTCACATAGCTCTTCCTTTTTGTGATTATAACACTTAAGATCTATTTTTTAACAAATTTCAAGTTTACAATGTCATTATTAACTGTAGCACCATGTTGTGCACTAGATCTCCAAAAATTATTCATCTTATAACAGAAAATTTATCTTTAAGTAACGTACCCTTATTTCCCCTACATCCCAGCCCACAGAAACCCTATTCCACCTTTTGTTTTAATGAGTTGGACATATTTATGTTCCATATAGAAGAGAGATCATGTGTCCTATTGAATATAATCTTTTAGTATCTGTAAGATTGGTTCTTAGGCCTCTGTAGCTACCAAAGCCTACAGATGCTCAAGTCCCATACATAAAATGGCATAGTATTGGTGTAACCTATGCATATCCTCCTGTATACTTTAAATCTTCTCTAGATTACTTATAGTACCAAATATCAATGGCAATGAAAATGCTACATAAATAATTGTCATACTGTATTATTTAGGGAATAATGACTAATGTCTGTTTATATTCAGTACACATACTGTTTTTTTTCAAATATTTTTGATTTGTGATTGGTGGATGACAATTTGGAAGGTTGGCTGTGTTTTTCTGTTTTGCTTATTTCACTTAAAATAATATTCTGGTTCATCCATATTATTGCACATAGCAGGATTTCTTTTTTAAAAAATGGAGTAATATTTTATGCATGTACCACATTTTCTTTATTCATCTATCTGTGGACATTAAAGCTATTTATATGTTTTGACTATTGTGGATAATGCTGTATTGAACATGGAAGTGCAAATATCCTTCCAGATTTTGATTATATTTCTTTGAGATGTCTATTCAGAAGTGAGATGGCTAGATCATTTCGTGGTTTTACTTTGGATTTTTGAGAAACCTCCATACTGTTTTCCATAATAGCTGTATGAATTTACCTTCCCAACTGCAGTGTAGATAGAAAAGAGAGATTATATGGTTTCTCTTTTCTCCACATCCTCACCAATGCTTATTATCTTTTGACTTTTTGCAAGTATTTTTCTCACATCCCCCTTTCATTTTGTGGATTATTTCTTTTGCTGAATATTTGGCCTATGTTTCATTCTAGTAATTTTATAGTTTGAGGCCTGATCTTTACTTCTTAAGTCCATCTTGCTGGCAGTATTTTTTCTTTAGCACTTTGAATATGTCATTCTGCTCTTTGTTGATCTACACAGTTTTCTGCTGAGAAATCCACTGATATTCTAACAGAGTTTCATTTTTGTGTGAGAAGTTTCTTTTCTCATGCTACTTTCAGAATTTTCTCTTTGTTTTTGATTATTGATAATCTGATTATGTGTCTATGGGAAGGCTTCTTTGATTTGAATAAGTAAAAGGTCTTTGTGACCCTTTGAGACTCATGTCCAGATTTCTCCCAAGATTTGATAAAGTTTCAGCCATTGTTTCCTTCAAGCAGAATTCTCTCTGCACTTTGTTCTCTTTCTGAAACTTCTATAATCTATATATCACTTATCTGGAGTGTGTTCCACAAATCCTGAAAATTTTCTCCTTTTTCATTAATTTTTTTTCCTTGATGACTCTATAATTACAAATAATCTGTCTTTGGGTTCATAGACAATTTCTTCTTCATATAATCTGCTGTTGATGTTTTCTATTACATTCTTCATTTCCAATTTTTTTCTTTTTATTTATTTATTTTTGTTGAAATTCTTGTTTATGTATTGCTGTTCTGATTATCTGATTCTCGTTTCATAAGGGGGAATCTTTGGTCATTGATTTGAGACTTCTCTCTCTCTCTCTTTTTTTTTTTTTTTTGTACTGGGAATTGAACCCAAGGTCACTTAACCACTGAGCCACATCCTCATCCATTTTTTGTAATTTGAGACAGGATCTCTCTGAGTTGCTTAGGGCCTCGCTAGGTTGCTGAGGCTGGCTTTGAATTCACAATCCTCCTGCCTCAGCCTCCCCAGCTGCTGGGATTACAGGCGTTTGCCTCTATTCCTGGCTTCTTTTTTTAATTCATGCATTTGATACTATAAATTTCTTTCTTTATTTGCACCCCACAACTTTTCATTTTTGTTCAGCTAAAATAACTTAAAAATTTTCTTCTTTGATCCCTGGGTCATTTAGAAGTATTCTAATCAGTTTCCAGATGTTTGAAAATCTTCCATATATTTTCCTGTTAATGATGTACAATTTAATTCCATGTGGTTACAGAACATCCTTTGTATAATTTGAATCCTTTTGATTTTTTGAGAAGTATTTTGTGACTGAATGTATTCTGTCTTAGGAAATGTTCTATGTACATTTGATAAGGATGTTGATAAGGATGTGTATTCTGCTCAGTTTGGGTAGAGTACATTTTTACCTGTCAGATTGTTCAGTTTGACTGACTGCTATTGACTATTATATCCTTGTTGATTTTCTATATTTTATCTGTCAATTTATTATAAATTATTATATTTCATGATACTTATGAATTTATACATTTCTCCTTGCATTCCTATCAGATTTTGCTTTATGTATTCTGATGCTCTGTTAATAGGCGCATAAATTGGACTGTTTGGTCCTCTTGGTATAACATTCCCTTTATTGTTTTACAATTCTTGATATTCTTTGCTCTGAAATCTATGTAGTCATTGTTCTTAGTAACAGTTTTACTCTAAAACCTATTTCATTTGATGTTGGTTTACCTACTTTGGTTTTATTTTCATTGCTGTTTTATGGAATATCTTTTTCTGTACGTTTTCTTTTGACCTGTTTTTGTATGTGTCCTTGTATTTAAAGTAGGGGTCTTATAGGCAGTACTTAATTAGTTTAAATAACAAACCAAGGACTAATAGTCTCTATCTTTTAATTGGGGTGTTTAACTATATTTATTCAATATAATTATTAATATGATTTTGTTCAAATACACCACCTTGCTGTTTTAAGTTTCCTATTTGTTCTATTTATTCTTTATTCCCTTTCCCTAGCTTTTCTTCCTTAGTTTAGTTTAGTTTCTTTTTTTTAATTGTAGTTTGACACAATAGTTTTCTAGTTTATTTATTTATTTATTTTTTTGTGGTGCTAAGGTTCAAACCCTACAAGCACATTACTGCTGAGTCACAACCCCAGCCCCTAGTGTTTCCATTTTATGCCCTTCATTGGTCTACTAGATATTCCTCCACGGGGCATTGTTTTAGTTTTTGCTTCAGTGTTTATAGTACACACTCTTAACTTATCAGAGTCTGCCTTCACATGTTATTGTAACCCTTAACATTTCAGATAGTTTCTATTACTATGTCTTTAAGGTCAGTTTTTTTCTGTATTGCCTAATAAAAAATTAATTTGTTTTTGCAGTCAATTTTCCCTTCTAGAATTTCAACTAGAGTTTTCTTTATCTTTCCTGTCTGAACTTTTAAGTTCAGATTGTCCTCTAGATTTTTGAACTCATTTTTGAATAAACTGTCTTAAATATCTGCATCTACTAATTCTATCTAGTATGTCAAGTTGAGGTCAGCTTCCATTTATTTTTCTATTTTGGATAGTTTTCTCCTCTGCATGCTTGGTAGACACTGTATTTTATCTTATTGGTGCTGGGTATTTTTGTAAATACACTTGAGCTTTGTTGTGGGGCATGTGCAAGCTATTTGGAAACAGTTTGATCCATTTGGTCTTGCTTTAAGCCTCCTTGGGGATGAGAGCAGTGTTCATCTAGGGCTACTTGCCACCGCAGAATATCCCGATTGCATTTGACCCTGTGCATTGTGAAGTTTTCTAGTTTGGCTGCTGGGAAAGGTCTGTTTCCAGCTCTGCGTGGAGCCTGCTGACTGTTCCCTCCCATGTTTCCTGGTGTTTCTGCCTCAGGTTCCACACATGTGTACAGTGATTGGTGCTCTCCTCAATGCTTGAGCAGTAAGTACCCTTTGCAGTTCTCTGAAATTCTCTCTGTGCAGCTCTCTCCTTGTGCTCTACCCAAAGACTCTAGCCTTCTGTCTTCCATTGACTTCCAGCTCTGTCTCCTCAATGTCGGGAGACTGCTGGGCTTGTCCTGTGCCTTCTCGGTGGACATTTTCTAGGCATTCCACTTGAGCATTGCAGGATTTATCTCAGTTTCTTTCTTCTTATTTCTTTGGGATAACTGTATTTGTTGCCTGATGTTCAATGTCTAAGACACATTTATTTCCTATATTTTTCCTTTTTTAAAAAAATGCTGCTGGTGGTGGAAATATGGTTCCTATTACTCTGCCTTGGCTAGAAGCAGAAGCCTTCCACTAGAATTTTGAATAAAATATAAAGAATGGACTATTTGAGGGTGTTAGGAAAGGATTATGGGATACCCAAGCCCCAGTAATAATGGCAAACTTAACTTCAAAAAACATTTAGATCCATGGGAAAGTACTTATTGTTAAAGCACAGAAAACACTACCTTCTAGTGAACTCTTAAGGGAGAGTACTTGAATAGGATCCCTTCAAAGCCCTCCTTCAAGACACCCAGGCTGCCTTTACTTCTCTCCTCAGGCATACATGTTCTTGTTGGCTATGTGTGATACTGGGCTGGAAGAGCCATTGACAAGTCCCTGCCTGTGTTGCATCCAGAGAGCCTCCAGCAAAGTAGCAAAAAAGGAGGAGACCTACTGTGTGCTTACTGCATGCACTAGCCTAGCATACCTCATCTCCATGGTGTCATGTGGAAATGTAGGTGGCCGAAAATATCCTAGTTAAATACATTAGCTGTACCTTCCCTCTTTTCTCTCTTTTTATTTATAGAGAAATGCCATGGCATGGAGAACAGTTAGAGGAACTAAAAATAGCATAGAGGAAAAAGCCTCAACAGCAGGTCATGAGGGTCACCTCAAAACAGTGGAAGGGACCATCCATGTAGAGGGGGAAAGGCTGTTCAGATGATCCTGTGGGAGAAAAATTAAGATGAGAAGGTAGAAGCGATGCAGTGCCCTGTTGAACTCAGTACAGGAAGACCTTACAGTAAGCTGCTCAGGGCGAAAATTCAGACAGCAGAGTGCAGAAGTTAAATGCCCTCCAAGCCCCGCTACATTTATTTTTCCTGGCACTGCAGTAGTGGGTTTTTGTATATTTTTCCTGAGTCTTACAGGTTAGTCTTTATACAATACCATGGTTCTCACACTTTAGCATCTCTCAGATCACCTGGACTGCAGCCTGAGAATTTGTGTTTCTAGCCTGTTGCCTGGTGATACTGATGCTGATTTTTTCTGAAACCAAACTTTTGAGAATCACTGAGACAATATTCTTTTTAAAAAATAATACACGTGGGGTCATATTAAGGGTACCAAAAGTAAGATATTATCAAAATATCAATTTTAGGGGCTGGGGTTGTGGCTCAGCGGTAGAGCACTTGCCTAGCATGTGCAAGCCCCTGGGTTCCATCTTCAGCACCCCATAAAAATAAATAAATAAAGGTATTGTGTCCAACTACAACTAAAAAAATAAAATAAAACATTTTAAAAAGTCATATTGTTAAAAAAGTTTCAATTTTAATAAGTGTAAAATTATATCTGAGTATTGTTTTGATTTATGGTCCTTGCATTATTTGGGAAGCTGAAGATTCACATTTTCCTTGTATTTGACTTCCTGTGAACTGTAGGTTGTATTCGTTGCATTACAAGAGAAATAACAATATGGAAGAAAGCACCAGACCTCTCTTTGAAGGGTGCTGGCAGTTTTGCAGTGTTGGGGCATAGGGTGCTGATACGGGGAGGGAGGTCAGGGCATGCGTATTGACTGTGGCAGATAGTATCAGAGCTTAGAGGTTTTCATGGGCCAAGAAAAGATTTTGGTCTTTATTTTGAGAAGTAGCATTGGTGTTCTTTAAGTTTATACTTTAGTGTGTTAAAGTTTCGATAGAGCCTTTTGTGGAATGGCAGGGTATCTTGTCTTAGTTCCCCAAGTCTAATGTTTAGTCTTCAAACAACTCCTTCTTAAGCCCTTCCTTTCATCTTGGGCTTTAAAGCCACCTGGTCATGTTTCATAAACAGGTAAACACAAGAATAACCAAAAACCTCATGCACCTGGTCGGTATTGTCTTTGAGGAACGAGTTTTGCAAGATCTCTTAAAAGAACATACTTGGTGGCTTTACCTGATGGGACCCTGAATCCTTCCTAAATTTGCTGACATCTGAGGGCAGTCTACTTTAGGTGGGTGGGTTCTTTTGTTGTTTTAATTTGAGTGAATTTCTGGGAAAAGCTATGGATTTCAGCCAATATGCTAATGATAATGGCATTGCTTTGAAAGTCTGGTTAGTTCTGTAAAGAATCATTTCATAGTTAATTATGTTAGCAAATCAACAGCAGTCTCTTAAAGAGGAAAGCAATGGGGGAGAGACTACATATATACTTAAATTATTCAGAACTCAAAGAAGGATCAAAAGTTCAGTTTAAAAAGAGAAGTCCATGTAAGAATAAATCACTAGGTTTGCATATAATTTTCCGTATGGGTGTAAGTTTATAATGGGCATATAAGGGATTAAAATTAAATAGCTTTGCATGTGGAATTAGGGGACATCAGCCTCATCCTGTGCCCTTTCTAACATTTTTCTGATTCTGGACAGGAGAGTGGGAAAACATCAAATCCAAACCTGGGCTTTTGATGAACTCAGGGAGGTCCACTGGGTTTGAAAGATAGACTGATACTGTTGGGGTTCAGTGATGCTCATCTGGGTGAACTCCCTTTCCGTCTTCCTTCCTGTGCAAGTGGGACTTGTTGCTATGGAGAAAGAGGAGGGTGGTGCATCAGCCACAAGCCATAGTGCTTCTAGACTCTCTAGAGAAAGAGAGTCCTTAGGGTCTTTTTATTTTAATAGATATTTGACTATTCTATACATTAATAGTCTCCTTCTCCACAATCCAGTAATCCCTTATTACTGTGTTACATTACATGTGCTTGCCTGTACAAGGCTATAGGATTTATTGAGACAAAAGGTGATGCTTACTAATCATAGCATGGGGGAGACTTTTCTAAAGTTTGTCTGAGGAGGTTTCATAGGATTAATGGACTGGAAATATCATTCCGTGTGTCCAGGATGAAGGCACCTTGGTTAGTGTGGAAGTCCTCATCATTTCAGGGATGGTAGGTAGAGTTTGACAATGGTTGAGACAAATGAAAATTTATATATGGCCTCTTCCTTCTCTAGGCTTTGTGACCATCAGCGAGAGATTGATCCTGTCAACATTTCAGCTTCTTCAGGTGTAGAACAACATATACCACCGTGAGTGTTATAAACATGGACCCCCCTCTCCCATTCTCTGCAATGGGAGGGGCTTGGGAGGGCAACAGAAACAGGCATTAGGAAAAGCAAGGAGTTTTTTTTTTGTTGTTGTTGTTGTTGGAACTCAAGGGATGGACAGAAGAGATGGGAGGGAGTAAACAAGGTTTTCATGGAAGAAGGTGTGAGTGATCCAGAGTCTAATGAGCTCAAAAAGGATGTTTGTTGGAGGAGTTTGGGCTTTCTTCTGAGGAGAGGGGTTTTCATATGTGATTTCCTTAGGACCTGTGTTGTGCATTTGACCACAGCCATATGATTTTGTATCTTCTCTGTTTTGCTGTTTCTCTATTGCAAATGTGGCTCTTGGAAGGTGTTATTTTTGGCCACCAAACAAGACTGGATTACCACCCATCCAGGGCTGGATTAGTTTTGATCCCTGTGGCTCCCACTTTATGAGGCAGACATGGGGATTTAGGGAAATTTGATTTTTCTTTTGGGATCCAACTTAAAAATTTTAAAAATAGCCAATTTTTCTACTGTCTTATTGATTTAACACTTTACTCTTTGTCCAGTTGCCTTACATTTATTCTTAGAAATAGGCTCAGTACAGAAAATAAAACCCCCCCAAATAGGTCAGATGTGGTGGCACATGCCTGTAATCTCAGCACCTTTGAAGGCTGAGGCAGAAGGATTACAAATTGAAAGCTAGTCTCAGCAATTTAGGTAGACCCTAAGTAACTTAATGAGACCTTGTCTCAAAATAAAAAATAATAATAATAAAAGGGCTGGGAAGTAGCTCAGTGGTAAAGTGCCCCAAGGTTCAATCCCCAGTATAAAAACAAAACAAAATAAAAAAGCCCTGAAAAATATCAGGTTCTGATCTGGTTGATTAGAACTGTTGTAACAGTGAAGTGGTCTCATCGTTGACCAACTACATTCTATCAAGAAAGGTAGTGCTGGGACAGGGTGCTTTGGTCCCTAAAATGTAGATGGCCATGCCAACATGAAGCTGCTGTCCACTATATGCAGTTTTACTTGATGCATTAGGTTTGGCTTGAAGTAGGTATACTGGAAATAAGGAATCACCCTTTGATTTTTAAAATTCAGGTCTTTTTTCAGGGGTGGGTAAGGGGATTGAATTCAGGGATACTCAGCTAATGAGCCACATTCCCAGACCTGTTTTGTATTTTATTTAGAGACAGGGTCTCATTGAGTTGCTTAGTTCCTTGTGGTTGCTGAGGCTGGCTTTGAACTTGCTGTCCTCCTGCCTCAGCCCCTGAGTCACTGGGATTATGGGCATGAGCCACCATGCCCAGTTTAAAATTCAGATCTTCACATTTATCTCACTCTGTTTAGGCTGTTATGACAGAATACATGAACTGGGTGGTATTTATTCTCACGGTTCTTGAGGCTGGGAAGCCCAAGGTCAAGGCTCTGCACATTTGGTATCTGGTGAGGGCTGTCTTCTGGGTTGCTGACTTCCCTGTGTCCACACATGGTGGAGGGAACAAGGAGTTCTCTCAGACGTCTTTCATAATGGTGCTTACACCACTCCTAAAAGCGCTTCTCTTATGACCTAATCAGCTCCCAAAGGCGCCACCTCAATACTATCAACACATGAATTTTGGGGAAACACAAACATTCAGACCCTAGCAATATCTGACTGTCAACTCTTAAAAAAAATAAGAGATCATATATTTTTTTGCTCCTTTTCCCCAGTCTCCTGGCTTAGAGAAGGCACTTCATATTTGTTTATTGGAAATCAAGCTTTTAGATATGGTAAGAACACCCAGGAAAAAATAATACATATTAGAGGATTGTGGTGTCAGGAGGTGATTTATCATTGGAAGCAGAGGTCTCCAGATGTGAGTGGGAATCCCTCAGAGTAGAGAAGGGGGTTTGTTGGTGTGTTTTGTTTTTGTTTGACATTTGGATTTTCTTCTGGGTCTCTGAGAACTGTCAGTTTCATTATCTGTTCCTTCTCTGCATTATGGACTTTTCCTGGGCAGGAAGAATTTGGTGGGTAATATTTGTTGGATAAAAAAATGTCTTCTTTTTCTTTCTTTCTCTCTTTCCTTTCTTTCCTTCTTCCCATTCACCCAAATCAAGGAGTTTCTACTTCTTATTCTCTGAATCATGCAATCTTCTCCTTCCTGTAGTTCAGTTTCCTCTTTGCCCTCTCCCCCCCTTCCTATGTTCCCTCTCCCCACTGTATTTTCTTTTCCCTCCCACCTCTTATTCTCCTTCTCAGACTCTTTAACTTGCTCTTGATCTGCCACAGGCCAGGTCTTCTGTTAGACATGAGTGCCAGACATCAGTGATGAGTAAAATATTGTCTAGCTCCCTTGCCTAGATAAGGTTCAGGTTCAGCTTCTCAGCAGCTGTTTGGGATTGTTTCACTGCTATTCCCTTTCTTTCTTGCAATGCCAGAAAATGTACTGGTCACCCCAAATTTGACCAGAAATATGCTCGTACTGCCACACACAGTCCATACCAGGCCACAGCTATGTCTGAATGGGAGATGTCTTGTGTAGTTGCTACAGACTCCACAAGTTTGGGGAACTCAGCATGTGTTTGGATTTCTTTGGAATCAGCATTGGGAACCTGACAATTTGTAAAAATCTCTCTCCCAAACTGAAAGTCTGAGGAAGGATTGAGAAGGGGGCCAGAGGCCTTTCACTTTAAGAGGAAAACTACCTGTTAGCAAGCCACTTCTTTTCTGCTGTGTGTATTGCAGGTAGAGCCAATGGAGAAGCACTTATTGTCACCAAATTAACTCTTTCCCTTGCATCCCAGCTCACCATTTTAGAGCAGTGAGATTTGTTTAAAGAGGTAATTAATGCTTTCAGTTATGGAGAATGAAGTGGGCAGGCTTATTGCTTCTCTTTGTCTTCCCAATCTTTCCAATCTCTGATTACAGTATAACCAAATAATAAATAAATGTGTGAGGCTCCAGTGTATGAGTTACCACCAGCAGAGTCCAAAGGTCAAAGTTGAAAGAGTGTTGAATTCTTCCTGATTCCTGGGACACTGCTTCTGTAGACACTATCACCAACAAAATCCATCCTGGAGGAAAGACCCTTTAAGAAATAAGATGGAAGGTAAGGTGAGCTCACCCACTTTGGAAGGATGTAATCCTGGGGGAAGATCTGATTGCTACTAGGTTATTTAGGGGGAAAAAAGGAAGAAACAGTCCCCAGGTGGTGTTTAGCAGTGTATTTGTAATGTTTACCCCCTTCTGAGGATTCCTGAGACAGTGTTGCAAAGAAGGGCCTTAATTTCCAGGTCCCTCTTTCCTTTTCTGGAACAGCATTTGAGCAGCTTGCACATTCGATGAAGAATCAGCTGCGAAGTTTGTGGTTTCCTGTGGCACATTTCTAATAATATTTATACAGGCCATTATTTAATGAACCATTTAAATATTTATCATACAGAGCTGTTTTTTGATCATAAATAGGGGCTCAAAGTCAGCACAGCCCCTGCTGGGTCCCCGGGAAGAGAGCCATGTCAGCTCTTTGGGACGTCTGGTAGACTGAGGAGTGAGGTATGTCTCAGGATTCATGTGCTGAACAGCTTGAGTTTCCCTTAGTATTTTACTTTCTCTTGGCTACCCACAGTCTGTGTCCTTGTTTCTCTCTGCCTGACCACCCTTACCTTATCCCTGACAGCTTTTTTCTTTTTTGTATTCATCCATACCTAAAAAGAAGAAAATAGAACTAAATTTCTGACTCTCCGCATTTATAAAGTGGCTTCGGAGTCACACCACCGTGGCCTGGAATCCTAGCCCCTGCCTCTGTGCTGTGTGACCTCAACTAGCTTCATCTCTGAGAACCTCAGTTCGCTTAACTGGAAATAGGCTCCTCCTGGGAGCCCTAAAAGGGTAGCCAAGGAGTCAATCAAAATTGTAAAGTCGTGTGGGTGATTTACAGAGCAAAGTTCAATAAATACGAGTTCTTGCTATATTTGTTGTTGGTGTTGTTATTGAAGAAGTCACCAAAGGATTTGATTTTCAGTTTCAGCTTGGTGTTGCGGAAAGAGTCCCAGACTTACCCTCAGAAACTGGAGTTGAGATCCTGGTCTTGCCGTGTACTGTTTGTGTGACTTTGAACAAACTGCTCTCACTCCACTGGCATAT
This sequence comes from Marmota marmota marmota, assembly GCF_001458135.2. Lineage (NCBI taxonomy): Eukaryota > Metazoa > Chordata > Mammalia > Rodentia > Sciuridae > Marmota > Marmota marmota. The sequence goes on along the minus strand of NW_026000082.1, from coordinate 7,276,001 downwards.
AGAATGGTGATAGGTTTGCCCTCCTGATTGGGTTCCCTGCATGCGGTGAACACATGTGTGGAAATGTTTGACACAATGAGGATCCTAATCCTTTTCTCTTCAAAACAATCTAGAAAAGGCACATTCCTTTCTTTGGTTACTTTCTTTTGTGACTTAGAGGTACTAGTTGAATGGTTTGGAGTCCAGGACACAGCAGACAGTGTTTGTGACCCAGGGACAAAGGGCAGAGAAGGGGAGAACAAGGGATCTGCATTGCAAAAAATCCTCTGGCAGTGTTTTTGTAACTTATGGTGGGATTTCAGGGAAGCTGCCCAAGGGCTTGAACCTCCCTGTTTTCAGGTTCCAGGTGTAGAAACAATCAGAATGAGATTATTTAAAATTATAGTAGTGGGGAAAATGGTGAGCCTGAAAGATTTAATTAGGATCTTTTTTCTTAGAAAAACATGACCTGGGGGATTTGTGGGAACACTGCTAGGAGGGTCTGGTGCCCTTGTTTCTGTAAAGTTGAGTCTTTTCTTGGAGGAACTTTGATGGTGTATTATAGAAATAGAGGTATCCTGGGTTGTGGAGAGGTGAGACTTTCAAGATGGGCAGCGTGTCTCTGAGTTAGCCAGCCTCAGACACAGTATGCATGGGCCCCTACTGGAGATCCCTGGCTGAGTGCAGGAGTATCATAAGACAGTGGAACATACTGAGAAAGGCTGGGAGCTTGGGCATGAGAGCTCTTGGCATACTAGGATCAGTTCAGGAGCAACTCCCTGGGGACCTTTGCAATTCCAGTGGGAATCCAAGAGAGGGAATTCTGAGTAAAGTAAGATGTGTGTAGTTGGTAGAGGGAAGGTGGACAAGCTAGCTGGGTCACTCTTCCTCCTGTTTGTAGATAAAGAAACTGAGGAAGCTCTGAGCCAAGACACCCTCCTTATTTTGTCAGTGACTGTATCCTTAGCAGGGTGCCCAGTGCCTGGTGCAACCAGCATTTCTTTGAGTCTCAGAAGTCACTGACTGTAAGATGCATTGTTTCATATACGACAGAGAAAGAAAAAAACTACCAATTGATTGTAAGATGCTGATAGTTACAGGATTCATTCTGATTTCATGGATGTTAAATGTGAAAAAAAAATTAGTAGTTTTGGGTTGGGGTTGTGGCTCAGCGGTAGAGCAGTGTGAGGCCCTGGGTTCGATCCTCATCACCACATATAAATAAATAAAATAAATGTATTTAAAAAATTAGTAGTTTAGAATTAGTAAAATGTAGTTGTAAGCACTCAAGAAATATTGGCTAATTAGGTGAATAAGGCATAGAGAGATTCGAATAAGGAAAGCAGTAGTATATACATTCAGGTGCTGCAGAGCAGTGATTTGGTAAATGACAGGCTGCATGAAAGACAGTGGTATGCCACCCAGCCTGGGCATATGGCAGGCTATGTCATCTAAGTTTGATTAAGTACACTTTATGATGTATACACAACAATGAAATCACCCAACACATTTCTTAGACCTTGTCCGTATTGTTAAATGACAGATGACTGTATAAACACGAACTTAGGAATTCAAACTATTAAAACATGACCCTGCTCATCCTTGTTTTTCATTGATTCACTGATTCAGTTATTCAGTAAGTAATTATTGAAAACCAATTATATGGCAGACACTGAGCAAGGAGCGGAGGATGTAGAAATCAATAAGTTCATTTTTTGTGTGATTAAGTCAGAAGCAATCACTATTATATGAAGTTGGCTTTTTCCTTCCTTCCTTCCTTCCTTCCTTCCTTCCTTCCTTCCTTCCTTCCTTCCTTCCTTCCTTCCTTCCTTCCTTCCTTCCTTCCTTCCTTCCTTCCTTTCTTAATTGGGATAAATATCCAGGAAGCAGTAACTGAACATCTGCTGGCTGACTTTGTTTTAGAATCCCCACAAGTGTCTTGGCCAAGGAAATGTTATCTTTCTGAAGTTGAAGGGCACTGAATGGCTTCACAGGTTGAAATTGGACTCCAGTGCCGAGCTCACCTGGGGAGCTGCGGCATGTGCACTGGCCGGTCATCTCGGGAACTTGCTGCACTCTATGAAAGGCCGGTCTGGAAAATGAAAGGCCCTTGGAGATTTCTGTGTATCTCAGGCTAATCTGACCAAGGGGAATGAGAACAGCCACCAGGGCCAAGGAATTCCTGAGTGTTTTCTGGTCAGATTTCCTTGTAACTCATCAGGGGTCTGTAAGGAAAACAGATTGTCTAACAAATTCCTAATCTTGTCTCCCCCGGGGCTGCTTCCCAATTCCTAGTCACTTCATGACACGACTGCAATATATTTGCCTCTTCTGCAAACCGATACTGCAAGCTTTTAAGAAAGAAAGGAAAGTGTCTGAAACTTGGGTTTGCACAGATGTGGGACTTTGGGTCCAGGCTGCCTCTGTGTGAGGCTGGGTAAATTCCTTCACTTCTCAGAGACCTATTTTCTTATCAATGTAGTGTTTTATGATTGAAATAATGTACATTTACTGTGTATGAGTGCATGGACCTAGCATGAAGCATAAAGTAACATTCCTCTTGGAGTCTCACCTTGATCACCTGTTCGCTAGAGATTTAAATACGCTTCCCTTCTAGAGTCATAGTGAGGCATAGAGGGAAGCACCTTTCACACTGCCTGGTGCATAATAGATGCTCAGTAGCTAATTTGTTGAGTGACTAGAGATTTGATAGGAATTTTTAGTACCACAGGAACTGTCCTGTTGATTCAGCTTCACTGAGAACAAGTTCTTCTCTATTGCGTCCAGATTCTAAGTTCTCCTACCACCCTCTCTCTGCTCTTATCACACTTGTCACAGGTTTGCTTAGTTAGGTAGCTAAGTGCTTCATGTGACCCCTTTCAAAGAATCTAAATGCCATATCTGAGGCTGTGTCTGACTTGTTCACCAACTACTTAGCTTTGTGTGTCTAGAAACTTCTGTTGGACAAGTCCATAGTAAATGGCCGCTGCTTACATAGCCACAGAAGAATTTTGGTGGTGGTCTTTGTGGATTGGTCCTCATGTTGTGTTTGCACTTGCTCACCTCAGGTGGAGGGAACACAATGTCTGGAGAACAGGAGCCACGAAGCTACTACGTGGGCGTGGATGTTGGAACAGGCAGCGTCCGTGCTGCTCTCGTTGACCAGAGAGGGGTCCTTTTGGCCTTCGCAGACCAACCGATTAAGAGGTGGGAGCCTCAGTTCAACCACCATGAGCAATCCTCTGAAGACATCTGGGATGCGTGCTGTGTTGTCACAAAGGTATGGGTAGAGCTGTGGCGTCCTCTCCTAGCACCTGCTCCCACCCTGAGTGTCCACATGATGCCATGGACCCTGTTGGGGTACCTGGAGATGCAGAGCTGACCCGCACATAGACCTTGCCTCCCAGAAGCTCACAGTGTAGTGGCAGAGACTGATAACACAGCTGAAATATGATGTGATAAGTGTCAGGAGCCAAGTAACAATGGTCGGAGCTAACCCGGAGTGGACTCTGGGAAGAGAGGAGAGGACGAGGAAGCTCAAGATGTGACCAGATGTGGAAGAAGCCACTGAGGATCGTAGCTGAGCTCTACTGTGTTTTTGGGTGTAAAATGTGTTAACATGTATTGTGAGGTGGAACCCGCAGGACTGAACTAGTTAGTATTTTGCTATCCCCGTTTGATTTTCAATCAAGAAGAAATGCAGGTGCAGAAAGTGAGGTAACTACCTAAGTTCATGTATTTGGTAAATAATAGAAACAAGTCAGGAACCTAAGCAGGCTGCACTGTAATGGATTCTTCTGCCTCCCAAATGAACGAGTGTGGGGAACTGCATTTGGTTCAGAGCATGTGCAGGGCATGGTGGCATGAAAACATGGTATGTTCTGAGAGGGCAAGGAGATTGGGTCAAACCAGAGCAGCTCTAATATGTGTTAGATAGATGTTCATCTTGAGTGGTCTTGGATTGTATTGAGCATGCTGGCTTGGTGAAGGAATTGATGCTGGACAGCACTTGTTCACATTTAAAGTTTCACTTGTTGGTTTGACTTTATATCCTGGTAATCAGGAATATCAGACTTCCTTTTATCTTATCCCCCACCCCCCAGAGGGAAGAATAAAGTCCTGGATTCCTTCTTATCCCTGTTCCTAGTTAGCTTCCTTAAATATTCATGAGGTGCTTGGTAATTTGCAGATGGACAATTCACCATTCTGTCCATATCGATCAGTCTGTTTAAAGTTTCATGAGCTCTGGGCTGCTGTTAGTGCCCCTGGAGAAGAAGGCAGAGAGAGGAGTGGGAGGGCAGCACAAGAGCATTGTAAGGAATGGAAGAGGGGTATCTTATCTTCTGCTTGTTTAATTGTCCTCTCCTCCCTTCCTCCTCACCCCCGCCTTGGTGAGAGTCTTCTGCTTTTTGCCCTTGGGTCTCCTTTGTTCTTCTAACATATAGCTTTTCTTGCCATTAAGGAAATAGTCAAGAAGAAAATATAATCCCCTGATGAAAAGCTCCTTTACAAAAGGTCTACTCTAAGTACAGCTTGGTTTAATGGTAGATGGCGGCCAACTCATCATTGGCTAGAGCCTATCAGCCCCATAAGTGCTGGGGCATTTGTCCTTCGTGATGCATCTTGCAACGGCAACCTGAGTACAGCTCTTGGTTCTTGGCCATTTCCCTCACATAGGTTTGTGACCAGATGCCAGAAGCTGCAGGACAATCATGCCACATCTATGGGGACATCATGGCTGGTATGAAGTAGCATGCCACAGGACATACATTCTGAGCCAGACCACCCAGATTGACATCCTCGTTCCAACAGTTGTGAGCCTGTGATCTTGGACAATTACTTCATGTTTCTTTGTGTGTTAGCTTACCTATGAAATGAGAGTGGTAATAGTAACCTCCATAGAGTTATTGTGAGGATTCAATGAATTAATGCATATAAAATGCCATAATGGTGTCTGGAAATGAGCAATCACTGTGTTTCCTATGGTGGTGAGTAGATTGTGGAGGAGAATGGAATAAAGTAACTCAGCCATCAACACCCCAGATCAATCCCCAGAACAAACAAACAAACAAACAAAAGAATGAATTTCTAAGATAAAATCCTGAGTAGTCAGAAGTCCAAGAGGGAGACACTCTTGGGAATATTCACCTATTTCTCTCTGTTTGGGGCTCCTTCTGTATAAGATTTTGAGAAGAACTGTCTTAGGGCAAAGGGTGGCCTAGTACATCCTGATCTGTCTTCTCTTTCTCCAGCAAGTTGAGGGCAATTGTTTACTTCCGGTTCCCTAGGGTGTTCACTTTGTGGGAGGTGATTTTCTCCCTCAGTTAAGATAATGATGATGATGATGATGATGATGATGATGATAATGGTGATGTTGTTGATACTATGATGATGACAATAATGGCAGCTTATATTTGTTGCTCATTGATTATGTTCCAGATACTATGCTGGGTCCTTTATACTCATCACTTCATTTTATCTTTACAAGTATCTTTTGAAGTAGCTTTTATTCTTTGTCTTAAAGGTGAGAAATAAAAGGGCTTTGAAGAGGTTCAGTAGCCAGCAGAGTTCTTGTAAGGAGTAAGAGCCAGTGCTGGGTGCTGCTCTAGTCACCACTGCCCCTTGTCTCTCTCTCCAGCTGCATCCACTTGCATGATGCATGCCTGGGAATTGCATGGGACAACCTGAAACTTGCTGGACTTGCTGCAGGATGGGGCACCTGAGCTGAAGTGCAGCCATGCTAGACTATACTGCCTTGTCCTGGCTGTGTGCTCATGTATGAGACATGTGCCCCCAAAATGGGCAGGTCTTTATTGGGCCCATATCTAGCACACCTAAAAAGTTCTGTAGAAACATGCAAGTCCTGGAGAACATGCATTAGTCCTTGTTTTTAAAATATGCTTTTTGGAACCACAAATCTTAATCATTCAAACAAGGCAGGGAACATTGCAAAGTTAATGTATGATTAGGATTGAATTTTCTTTAGGAAGAAGGAAAAAATAAGCTGGAAGAATCATTTAACCATCAGACGTTTGTTGAGTATCATTCTTTGATTTAATCTGCAAACATTTTTTTGAGCACCTACTATGCACTTAATTCTTCTTACGTTCTGGTACCTATATGGGAAAAGTATACAAGACATTTTCTGCTCCTACAGATTAAACAGCTTTTATTTGCATGAAAAACAAAAACAAAAATACATATGAAGCTAGTGAGGTACCATTTGTTCTGGGTTGGTACCTGCTACATGAGAAATGGTTGTGGGAAGAAGGAGGCAGAAGAGAGAGAAAACACATGGGGTTGAGCAATAACATTAACTTCGTACATTCATAGAATTATTAAAGTTTACAGAGCATCTTCATATCCATTTGACCACATTTGACCATCTTTACAAGTTAAGTATTTATTGTTGTTTCCCTTTATAGGTGAAAAGAAAAACTGAGGGCCAGATGGTTAAGTGACTCTCCCAAGGTCACTCAGATAGTATTTGACAATCCTGGACCCAGACTGGTCAAATCTATGCATTTTCTTCACCTCCAGTGCCATAGACCTTTATCTTTTGCCTAGACTATTTTAAGGCAGCTGATGTCCTTGTATTTCTTTTCCCTTCTATGATCTTTTCTTGGCAACTGGAGTAACTCTTTTCCTTGAATGCTAAATTGATCATATTGCTTACAGTGCCTTGAGAGCATCACACTACTGTTGTATATATGGGACCTGTATATATGGGACCTGCCTTCAGGGTGCTTCCTGGTCTGTCCCTGACCTGTTGTCCTGCTCTTGTCCCGATGCTTCTCTGGGATCTCTGGGCTCTAGCCACCCCCTTCATCCTCAGACCTGCACACTGATCCGTTCCCCTGCCTGCATACTCACCCTGCCTTCCCCTAGCACACCTGGACTAGAGCACTGGCAAAGAGAGGCAGGGAGAGATGACCCTGAGAGGCTCTGAGAAGGAAGGTCTCCTGGGACTTGGTGACAGTGAAGAAGGGGATTGAGGCAATGTCAGAGTTTCAATTTTTGGAAGAGCATGGGGTTGCTGATATAAACGGAAGGCTTTGACCTTGGTTTCTTTGCCTTACCATCCAGGGACAACACCACACCTAAGCTCACATGCTGTGTAGGTATTAGCTTGGGACTGGATTTACTCGTTTCTCCAGTCACTGGAGTAGGTTTTGCACAGTTGATTGCCAGCATGACCTTCCCTGTAACAGGTACCCTGCATAAGCCCTTCCTTGCTTTTCCCACCTCTCTTTGGGACATGGATTGTGCATCTCAATTGCACAATTTTGGGCTTTGCAGTGGCTCTTCCCCTGGTGGGATCACTCCTCCACAGGTTTTCATAAGGCCTTCTCCTTGATCCTTCAAGGTCTTCCTCAAATCTCATCTTTTTAGGGACCACGCTCCCTTCTCTGGCACTCATGATCCCTCTGATCAACGCTTTCTGGTATATTACTTCTATACTACATAGTTTAGATGATTTATTGGCTATTGTTTAGCCTCACTAAAATGCAATATCCAAAAAACCAAGGATTTTTTAAAAAAATGTTTTTCTCTCCATTATTTCCCAAATACCCAGAAGAGAGCATAGCTGGACCTTAGAAGGGGCTTCATTATATTTTCTGAGGACTGACTAAGTGAGGGTTGAAGTGTGTAGGCAACAAGGAAGGATGGAGCCGAGGGAATGGGGATTGCATAACTCCATGCCTGGCCCTGAAGCTGACAAAGCATTCAAATCCATATTTAAAGTAATACAGTACCAGCCATAGAGACATGTGTTGCAAGCTGGATTCTGTCTGAGAGGCGTAGGATTTGACCCTTGCTCTAAATAGAGCTAAAAATAAAACCAGGTATGCATGTGACCTTCTGGTTCTCAGTTTGGAAGGTTTCTAAGAGACACTACCTCCCCACCCAATATGGCAGAGCTTGCTGATTCAAAACACATGCAGGATTGAACCAGTTCCCACAGAAAGAACAAAGAGATGCACAATCCTTTCCCCAAATATTTGTTTGCTGCCCCAGAGCTACGAGTTGACAGTTTTTAGACATGGACCAGGTTACCAAATGAGTTTGCAGAAATCTCCTTCTCTGGAAATTCTTTAGAAGAGCAATGTGCTTTCTCTCTAGCCAGGGAAATTCTCTGGATGCCAAGTTGTTGGGGGTGAGTTTACTAAGCTGCTTTCTTTTCCCATTAATAAGAATATAAATAACAATCCTCAGGTCACCAGGTCAAGCTTCAGAGAACTTCTGGGTAGTGTGACCCTGACAGCCATCTTTCTGGGGTGGCTTAGATGGTTGAGGAAGTTAGGATATGGGAGTGGCCCTCAGCTATGGATAAAAATGACTGTAAGGCATTTTCCATAAGTGTTTTGATTTATTAAGATATAGTACTTAAGTTTGTAAAGTTAGTGTAAAGCTGGGCAAGTAACAGTGGCTACCTAGATAAATCAGGTTTAAATGAATATCACCATTATTTTTTTAGTTCCTCGTGAATGGTCTGTAATTTAGAGGTGAATCCACTAAGCCTTTGTGACTGAAAAGCAATGATTCGAATATAGAACTCCGTAGGTCTTCAGAGGGCATTCATAAAATAGAAGAAGACATAGTCCTTGGTCCTCAGATTTGAATCCATGCAATATTCTAATGCTATTCTTGCCTATTGCTTTTACATGTGCTTACGTGATACATAGCATGCTGTGCTTTGTACATAAAAATATCCTATGGACATAATAAGACTCTGAGTAATTTTCTGTGCTGAATGTTTCCTACCAAGTCATACAGGTTGCACAGGGCTTTCAGGTTCCTTGAATCCTGTGACCCTCACCTAGGCAGTATGTCTTACCCTCCAGAAACAGTGTCAGAAAGGCCATGAGATCAGTGCAGGAGTGGTAGGGATGGGACCAGGTAGCTCTGTGAACACCACCTCTTGTGCCTGTTTCTGCTCCAGAGCTGTCAGAGATTTGGAGTTGTGTTGAGTCATCTACATTTTCTCACCCACTTCCTCTTTTGACTCACCACAAGCTTGTGCACACGGGCTTACCCACACCAGGTGTGCACTCCGTGGGCGCCAAGGCCAGCAGGGCCATGCAGCAAGCAGAAGTTAGGGCTGGCTTGGTGACTGATTGAAGTCCCACATGTTCAATGAGGATTGGAGGCAGCCAGTTTACCCTAATAAAAGCTGCTATTTATTGTGCGCTGAATGCCAGATGTTGAGCTAATCCCATCATATTCTGCTGAATTCTTGTAACATCATTGGGAGATGCAGATATAGGCAACAGCTTTCTGCGACTAAGGAAACAGGTTTGTGTGACTTCCCGAAGTCATATGACTAGTAAGTAGCAGAGCTAGGCTTTCAGGTAAAGTTAGTGAAAGACTGGGGGAGTAATAGTGGCTACCTAGCTAAATCAGGGTTAGCTACTCAGCAGGTTGTCGGGACTCAGGCAGTCTGTCCTCAGTGCTATTGGTCTTAATTGCCATCCAATGATTTCCATGCCAAGTTGGAAGGACATTCCAGCCAGCGGAAGCCATGCCTGTAAATGCTATGGAGACCTGAAAAGCAAGGCAAGGAACAGCTGGAATTGTGTGCTGTACCCTGTCTTCACTCACAGAACGAAGGTGGCAGAGATAGGATTGAATCCAGAGTTTTGTGACTCATTGTCGTGAGGCCATGCTGCAATCACTTAATTTTTATGAAATGCAGATACTAAATATGTCTTTTAGTGGGCTTTGTAATGATGAGTTATGTAAATATTGTAGCACATAGGAGATGTTCAATATAGCAAGTTAATATTTATTTGCAATATGATTTGAAAAAAAATTCATGTTTTTCTTTATTGGAAATCTTCAACAATTGTGTGTATCTCTTATCTGAGGAACATACTAAATAGTAAGAAATGGAGTCCAAAATTACAAGTCTGCTTTCCCAAACAGGAGAAAAGAATCATACATTTTTGAGATGAATTTCACCAAATGGGACAGTCATTTTAGCATTGTGGGGTAGACTTTCCCAAACAGGAGAAAAGAATCATACATTTTTGAGATGAATTTCACCAAATAGGACAGTCATTTTAGCATTGTGGGGTAGAGTTTTATGGGATATAAAAGGTTATTGTCATGTTTTAAGTTAGTGGAAAATGTTAAAGATCATGTTTGTTCATGTTTTTTCAACAAAGGAAACCATAGAAACAAAATTTCAAAATATAATTAATCAGTAAATATTCTACAACTATAAAAATTACACAAAAAGTGAAAAATCTCTCCTCTAATTGCAGTTCTACTCTCAGAGACAAACACCATTAACAATTTTTAAAAAAAATTTGTTTACATATCATGGATATATTTCCATTTCATCTTTTATAGGTTTGCTTTTTTTTAACATAGTCAAGTATTAATTGAAAGAGAAAGACAATAGGTAATATAATTTCAAAAAAGTGCTTCTTGAAAAAAAATACAAAAGAATACCTTCCATGAAACGAGAATGTGGAAAAGAAAATGGATTTTCTTTTAATAATTATAGCATTATTTAACTATTACCTAAATACTGAAATAAATCATACTAGACTTATAGAAAACTGTTTGAAAAGCCTAATGATAAAGAAATATAAGTAAGAATTTGGTGAAGGGATAGTGAGAAAAGATGAAAGACAGTGTTATTACATGATTGTAGGTTGGCTTTTTATTTTAAATATTTATTAGCTTTATAATTTACAAATCATGAAACCCATTTATTGTAAATATATAATTCAATTATTTTAGTAAATTTGCATAATTGTACAATCATGATCATAATCCATTTTTAAAACACTTTTATTCTTCCAAAAATGTTCCGTTGTGCCTTTTTATTGTCAATTCCCAGCTCTAGTTAAAGTAACTGTTTTTCAGCTTTCTGTCATTATAGTTGTTCTCTCTAGAAATTCCATGTAAGTGGAATCATATGACACATTTTATATTATGTTGTGTCTGTTTCTTTTCACTTATCATGACTTTAAGGTTCACCCATCTTGTTGCCATATCAGTAATTTATACCTTTTTCATGTGAGTAGTATGCCATTGTATGGATATACCATATTTTATTTAACTTTTGATTAAATTATGATGAATATTTGGTTTGATCCCAACTTATTTGGGAATGTATTAACATGTTTTCTATCACTATAATAAAATACTTGAGGTTGGTAATGTATCAAGAAAAGAGGTTTATTTAGCTCACAGTTCTGGAAATTCAAGGGCATGGTGCCGGCTACTGCTTGACTCATGGGATATAGCCTCATGATATATAGCATTGGTGGGAGCACATGTGGGAGGGAGAGAACACATGGAAAGACAGGAATCCATAGAGTGGGAATGGGCCATTCTTAATCTTTTTTAACAGTCCTCTTTTGTGAGAAATAATCTGGGTCCCACATAAACTAAATTAATGTCTTCTGAGTGCAGTGCCCCCAACATCTTCCCACTAGGCTCCATTTCATAAAGATCCTACTACTTCTCACTACACTGGGGACCAGGCCTCCCACACATGAACCAGTGTTATAAATAAAGCTCCTATGAATATTCACAGATGAGTCTCTCTGTTCACATAAGTTTCTCACTCCCCTCTCACTGGGTGTATATCTTGGAGGTAAATTGCTAGGTTTTGTGGTAAGTTGTGTTTTAAAAAATTGCCAGACTTTCTTTCAAAATGACTGTATTTTACATTTGTCCCCGTATTGTGTGAGAGTCCCATTTCCCCCGCAATTCCCTAACACTTGTTTTTGTCAGTTGTGTGATTATAGCTGCTTTAGTAGGTATGTAGGGATATCTTACTGTGATTTTCATTTTCTTAATTACTAATGACATTGAACATTTGTTCATGTACTTATTGTATATCTTCTTGGTGAAGTGTCCATTTTATAATTGGCTATTATATTACTAAATTATTTATGAGGGTTCTTTATATAATCTACGTTGAATTGTATTATCATATGTATGATTTGCACTTATTTTCTCCCAATCTAATTTGTATATTCATTTTCCTAATTATTTGTTTTGAAGAAGTTTTTAAAATTATGAGGTCAAATTTATCATTTTTAAAAAAATAAGTCTTAACTTTTAAAGAAATATTTGTGTAGTACAAGATCACAGAGATTTTCTTTGGTTTTTACATTTAGGGATATGATACATTTTGAGGTGATGCTTGTGTATGGTGTAATATAAGAGTCTCAGATTTCCTTCCTTCCTTCCTTCCTTCCTTCCTTCCTTCCTTCCTTCCTTCCTTCCTTCCTTCCTTCCTTCCTTCCTTCCTTCCTTCCTTCCTTTCTCAGATACACATTTAGTTCTATCACTACTGTCAAGCAGCCTGTCCTTTCCCTGTTCTCTTCTACTAATCAGAAAATATATCCTTAGCAATGGTATGTTTATAGTAAGTTTTGAATTCAGGTAGCATAACTTTTACAGATTTGTCTTTTCTTTTCAAAAATGAAAAAAAGAAGCAAGGTAACTTAACCTTAGAGCCAGGTTGTTTTTTTTTTTTTTTTTTTTTGGGGGGGGGGGTATTTTATTAAACATTTAAGAAAGAAACAGTATGAAACTTATCATGACTTTTTATGTCCTTTGCATTTCTGTATAAATGTTAAGAGACGCTTGTCAGATTTTACAAAATAAAAGAAAGTAAAACATAACCAGCTCTCCCGGATTTTAGTGGAAGTTATGTAAATTCTGTGCATCTAAGGAGACTGCCATATTATCGGTGTTAATATTGTATATTTCTCTAATGTGGACTTTTTGTGTGTTTTGTGGTTTCTGGTGACTGGACATTGAACTTCTTTTGAAATATAAATTACAAATATCTGATTATTTGTTTTGATACTAATGTGAATTGCATTATTTCCTTTATTTCATTTTGATATCAGTTTCTAATAGGTAGAAATATAATTGATTTTATATGTTAATCTTAAATCTTGTGGTTTTACTCTACTTGTTTAATACTTCTAGTAGGTTTTTTTTGGTAGATTTTTTTTCTTAAAAAATTTTCTGCATGTGGAATCCTACCATCTACACAGAAAGATATTTTAATGTTTTGTTTTTTTCCCACTCTGTGTCCCTTCAATTTATTTTTCTTGTCTTATTTTGCTGGCTAGATTTTCCAGTACAAGCTTGAATAGAAATGGTAAAAGTGAACATTCTTGCTTTTTTCCTAATCTAGGAAAATCATTCATTTTATTAAATATGTTAAGTTTTTGTAGATTCTATATATCAGTTGTGTATGTTATCTTTTATTTCTCATTTATTGATTTTCCTTATTTTTTTTGAGGGATCTTCTGCATCTTTTGAGATGATCATTTGGTGTTTGAACTTTATTCTTTTATTATATATATATATATATATATATATATATATATATATGTATATATATGTCTGTATATATGAATTTATGGTTATTAAACCACCCATGCATCCTTGGGATAGCTTCACATGTTCATGGTGTACAATGCCAACTTAATATGTTGTAAAACTTGGTTTGTTAATATTTTGTTAAACAAATTTAAACCTAGGTTGATGTTAAATACTAGTCTCTAATATTCTTTATTTTTAATGATGTCTTTATTCATCTTTGATATTAATTAGGTTAATGCTAGCCATGTAAAAGTTGGTGTAAAGTGTTTCCTCCTTTGCCATTCTAAACAAGTTTTGTATAGGTTTCATACTGTTTCTTTCTTAAATGTTTAATAAAATCCCACCCCCTCCACACCAAAAAACAAAACAAAACAAAAACCAATCTAGGTCTGGAGTTAAGTTACCTTGCTTCTTTTTTTCTTTCTTTATTTTTGTATTTCTTCCTGTCTTCATCTCTCATTGTGAATGGTTTTAGCCAAAATTTAATTTTTCTCAATTTGTTTGTGACTTTGAACAATTTCCCTGAATATAGTTATTTTTGATGTACTGTCCAATTTTATAATTTTATTTTGCATAGATTTGCTTCTCTCTTCATGCCATCACACCCAAAAGTCACTTCTAAGTTTTTCACATTATTCTATCTTAGAGATGTGCTATAGTTTATTATCCAGAGACAATTTCTTGTTTTTAAATATATTCTTATTAATAATTTATTAAGATAGTTTCCTAGAAATGGGACTGTTGGGTCAAATGATATATATATTTTTAACTTTAATATATACTGTCAAATTATTTTCCCAAATTGATACTCAATAATTACAGTTAGAATAATGTTCAAGAAGACCCAATTTCCTGTTTCTTGTCATTATCATATACTGTTAATCTTTCATACTTTTATTAATATAAAAACAAATTTGTATATTTTTATTTTCTTACCTAATTGTAGGGCAGTTGGAAATATTTGCACATATTCTATTTCTTTTTTATTAAGCAATATTCTTGCCTTTTGCTTAATTTCTAATAGGTTGGTTATCTTTTTCTGATTAATTTATAGGATCTTTTGGTATTTTAGTGATATTGAACTCCTATTTGGTTTATATTGTAGATGATTTTTTATTTAATCATTCATTTCCTTCTTGTTATAACTTGTATTAAAGCTTTTAAAAGTCCAGTGATGTGATTTATGTTTTTGTTTGCTTTTAAAACAGAAAGTTGTACAAGGGATCGATTTAAACCAAATTCGAGGACTTGGGTTCGATGCCACATGCTCTCTGGTTGTCTTGGATAAACGGTTTCGTCCTTTGCCAGTAAACCATGAAGGTAGGACCACTTCTCTCCCTCTCTCTGGTGGGGGAGACTGACTGGGGTGGCCTTGGCTGTTTGGTGTAATATCAGCCACAGGTCTTATGCAACTGATAGTGAAGTGTCAAAGGTGGAGTGTGGACATCAAAGTCATAAGCTTGCAGAGCCTTTAGTATGACTGATATCGCACTGGAGGTGGGTCAGGGAGGGACTTGTTTCCATAAAGCCCTAGAGCCACAGTGGGAGCTAATGAAGGATGTGGGGTCCTTCTGGGGTGAGCAGCCTTGAAGCAGACGTGGTTTGGTTTTGTGGCAGGGAGTGCTGGTGTTGGCAGTGCTTGTGAAGTTCCTATAGAACTCTCATTTGAGTGGGTGCACCACATGCAGTTAAAAGAACTAGAGTAGGGCAGGCAGGACAGGTATCCCATGGAAACTGGAAACAGATGGCCTCTCTCATTTCACTAATCACGCCAAAAACATTCACATTTAATGATGGTGTGTTCTAATTGGTGCTTGTGACTCCAGTAATGAGCAGTTTCAAATGTAAAGTGCCACTTGGGGCCAACATCAGAGATTTTTCCCGGGGAATTTTAGCCAGTAATACTAGCACCCAAGAGTCTACACTAGTCAGAATAAAGTGGGTCAAGTTTGAGAAGAGCAGCAGGTGTGTGATAAACGCCTATTGATATTTAATAACGATTCAGTAAGAGGAAGACATTAAGGAATGGTGGAGAGTGTGCTGTTCTGGACCTCGTGTGTTCCATCTAGGCATTGCCCATCTGTGGTTGCCAACATAGCCATTATTTAGATGAGATTCTGTAGATGATAGTTGTGGGCACTGTCATAGCACCTTTCATACTGGTGGCTATGGGATAGTAGGGCACACTGGGACACACTGAATTGGAATCACACAGTGACTAGGGCTTCGCTCTTCGGCTGATTCCTTGGGTGAATCACTTTACCTTTGAATATCTGGTTTTTCCTGTGAGAGAACTGGAATAATGAAACAGTAGCTTTACTGAGAGAAGCTAGGGCCCGACCCCTGAAAGCTCAGGTCTAGGGAATGTGTTCCACCCACTTGTGTGGAGCAGTGATAATTATAAATGGCCTGTGCTCAAAACGTCTGTAAATGGATGAGTGCCTAGAGCAGGGTTGTAACTTCTTTTATTTGCATACCCTGCCAACCCCCACTTTTTCTTGATATGTTTACTAGCACCTACTATGTGCTATGCTAAGTCCTATTTTATTGAGTGCTGATTCAAACATGAATCCAAATGATTCTTGCCTTCAGTGGCCATTCAAGTTGGCTTTCTTCTGGCCAGGGGGGTGGGCAGCTGCAGTTGGGGCCACTCCAGAGAACAGAGACCCGAGGTAAACCAGCAGACCCCAGCCCAGCAGAGCAGACACTCTACTGACTAGACTCTTGGGGAAGCTGCTGGCACTTCCTATATTGGCCCAGTGAAAGTCAATGATTGTCAGTTAAGGATACCCTAGGAGGAAGTCTCATCTTGGGTAGGACTTTAAATGTTGGAGTCTGTATTGTCTGATTGACTAAAATATGTTGTTTTTCTTTTTTTGCTTTTAAACTGACTGTGCATTAGTCAGTTTCAAACAGGAGATCATTTTTATAATTGACATTCATTAGACTTACCTCCAAGGTTTGTGTTAAGTTGTCCTTAGGTGGGGCTAGGGCATCACCATTTTGTTTTTTTAAGAAGGTTCCTTGGGAATTGTGGTGTTCGGAGAATCACCAGGCCCAGGTGAGTGGACAGTTAAAACAACAGGAACAGACATCTGAAGTAGGAGAAGAGAGTTCCTTATTAACACAGTCGAACACACCGCTGGATGCCATCTTCCAGGGTGGAATTGTCTGTCACCTGTTAGCAGGTCCTCTATTAAAGAGGGAACTAAGTTGAATCCCTAATTATAAGTGTTGAAATAACTTTATTCCACCTGAAAGGTTGAAATGTACCCATTCATCAGCTGTACCCAGCTGCAGGTGTCCACACCAGTTTCTTGCCTTTCAACAGATTCTATTAAGTTGGATTCTATCTGAGGTGATTACCCTATGCTCAAAAATGAAATTAGAATATTAATAAGGTGGTTTAAAGATTCTTTAAAGACTGCTTCTGTCTACTAGGCAAGGATCCACTCTGGGTTGGTTGAAGAAAAGGGAATGGGGTCATGGAGATGACAGATAACCCCAATCACTGTGAACACCAAATCCACAAGATTGGTAAAATGCTGCCATCTTCAGATGTTAACCAAAAAATTAAAAACAAAATAAATTAAGCAGCATAGTTGAGAACACTATGCATGACTGTGTGATGAAATAGTCTTGTTGTTAGTTTCTCCTTGGTCCTTCTTGTTTTGAAGGTCAGAACAGCCCCTGGGTTGGATCCACCGCAGTTGCTGCTGCTTCCTGCCCTGCAACCTTTAGGCTCAGAGCCTAACTTTGGTTGTATCACCAGAGTAGGGAGCCCTTTGGAGCAGGGGATCCCAGGGTGATAACTGGGGCTGGGGAAGGAGCAAGTGCCCATACATCTCTGTGCAACAGAAATTTCATATTTGGATGTTTTTGCTGGTTCATAATAACTTTTTTGTCCTCGAGTGTGACAGGAGCATAACCTGTGAGTTGTTCAAAGTTTTAATTAAGCGAATACACAGATGAGTAATTTGCCCTTGGGTAAGCTGTGCAGCTCAAATGCTGCTCTACCAATTCTGCCTCAGATTCTCCTAAAATACGATGTGTCTGGCCTGTGCAGTTTCACATGCTGTCTCTCTTGTCTTGTGTCTCTTTCCTCATGTCCCTTTCACCTGATTCCCACTGGCTGGTCATTTTAGAATTAAACAAAAGCTCTCCTGCCTCCTGAGATCTCTCTGTGCAGCTTCAGAATTAGTCTGGTCTGAGCTGCACCTGTTTCGAAGCCTAGCACTTCTGTTCGGGCAGTCCATGCACTATATAGACCCTTCCCTCTCAAAACACAAGCTCCTGTGGGCAGAGACTGAGGCACATTTTTGGGATCCCTTTACCCAGTATTGCACCTGGCATGTAGTAAATGCTCAATAAAAGACTAAACAAACTTTGGTTGAATCATTTACTTGTGATTTTTTTTTCTATGAGAACTGAAAAAGGATTAACTTCTCAGCTGTTGTCGAAAATGAAAATAACTATAATAAACACAGGAAAGTTATTCTGTACAGTTCTCATTGTGTTGTTCTCACTACAGAAGCTGCTGATTGAGAAGCTAATTGGCTTCTCTTTCCTCTTGTTGGAAGTTTAGGAACATGTATTTCTGTTTCGAGGCAGTTGTGGATACATCCTCTACAATGTTTAAGAAACAGTACTGATTTTGCCACCCACACATGTGTGTACATATGTGGGCACATACCCACATTTGGATTGCCTGATGGTTCCTATAGGACCTGAATGTCACTGTTTTTTGAAAGCTGTACAGATAATTCTCATGTGAGCCTAGGGCTGAGAAGCAGAGCCTCCAGCAATTCTCTTACAAAGTAGAAGCAGTCTGCTGTTAACAAAAAGGATTTTTGACACACCTATGCTTTATCTTATTTTCAGAGTATTGTGAAGCTGTTTTGGGACCCAAAGTCTTTTCAATCAGGCAAATCAGTGACTAAGACTTTGCAATTTGTTTCTTATTTAGATATTTTCTTAGGTTGGCTTTTTAAAATTTTAGTTTTAAAAAGAGTTTTCAAAGATAAACAGCCTTTTGTGTACCTTTTATGGACTTAAGATAAAAATAAATTTTTTTCCTTATTTGCATTAAGTCTTTTTTTAAAAGAAAGAACTATTTATAACCATACTGCTCACAAATTGCTTTTTTGCTTTTTCTTTGTACACACACCCACACACACACATACACACACACCAGTAGTAATCTGCGCTGTTTTAAATTGGCTCACCTGTATCATGCCATGTGGATTATGTTTAACTCCAGTTTATTCATTTTATCAGAACTCTGCACAGATCTGGGTGCAGGGCACATGTGTATTTCCCAGCTGCATGTCACTGGGCACATGTTCAACTCCTGCATCTCAGTTTGTTGTTGAAAAACAGGAATAATAGTACTCATAGTGGAGGGGTCGCTTTAAGGACTTGGTGAGTAGAGGTGTACAGAATGTTTAACACAGGGCTTGGGAGACAGCAAACACAGATGATAAACATTTGCTATTAGCCATATATGTGGTTGCTGAAGTTCTTTTGCCACCAAGTAAAATAATGTGTGATGGCCCCTGGCTCAGTAGCTGATGGCCCCGTTGTCTTTCCCCTAATCACCTCTCAGGTACGGTGTTGCCGTTCCCTGTAGGATTTGTGGCTGTGGAAGGAACACAGCTTGCTCATCAGAACATGGTGAATTTAAAGGCTGGGGAAGAGAGGAAGGGACTGTCAATTCTATGGAGACAGCACGGGGGAGACTGGATGTGAGGGCTGATCCTCTTTTCCAGTGGGTTTGATTTCTGTTCCTTATGATTTAGTCCTGCAGGTCTACCAAGGGACAGGGACTTGCAATGTCTCTCATGTGCATTATCATTTATTTAATAAATGAAGGCTCTTAGTTATTCCTTATATGCTATTCAGCATTGTTATTCCCATTGTACAGATAAGGGCACTGAGGCCAAGAGAAGCTTAATAACCTTCTTGCATTCACTATTAGGTCAGCCTGATCCCAAACTCCTGTCCTTCCCCCTCTACCAAACTGACCATTTGAATGGGAGAAAAAAAAAAAAAAACACCCAAACGAGCCAGTTTTAATAAACTGAATGTAAAAAAGTGAAAGTAGAAGCAGATGAATTCCATGTTTCAGCTGGGAGATGGATTACACCATCAAAATAATTCCCCATATTTAAAGGAGGCAAATCTGAAGATGGAATATGTCAGTCTTGTTTCATAGGCTCTTCTCAGTGTGCATTCAGAAGTGCTGTTCTAGAACAGGGATGAGAAAGGAAGGGAAAAAGTTGAGGGAATGAACGATAAGATAATTAATTGGTAGCTTTCATCTGGTTTTAGTGTGGAGGGTTGGCCCTGGAGTTGTGGTCAGGGAGCAGGTGACTGAAGGGGCATATGGGTTGTGGGACTGGGCATCCTAAGCCTTGCAAATGTCCTTCCACTTTTATTCTTGACCTACTAGATTGCAGAAGTTGTGCAGAACATCGCCCCAGAATCCATAATTACCCCTTTAAGGAAGGGAAACAATGCACATCTATATTCACTGCTCTCTGCCTTTGTCTCTGTCTCTGTCTCTCTCTCACTTCTGTTAGGGGATTCCCATCGAAATGTCATCATGTGGCTGGACCACCGAGCAGTCAGTCAGGTGCATAGGATCAATGAGACGAAGCACAGTGTCCTCCAGTATGTTGGGGGCGTGATGTCTGTGGAAATGCAGGCCCCAAAGCTTCTCTGGCTAAAAGAGGTGAGTGCATAGGGATGAGGGGAGAGTTCCATTAATCATGGGTCTGTATTACCAGACACCTTGCTATAAAGTCTTCAGTGTTGGATTTTTCTTAGCAACCCTCTGAGGAAGGCTGATCCTTTTGTATTGATTAAGTTAAAGTTAAGTCACCCTTTTTTTTTCATTTTTAATTGGTGTATTATAGTGGTACATATTGGTGGGGTTTGTTGTTACATATCTTTACATACACACAATATAACAATATAATTTGGCCAATATCACTCCCCAGCACTTTCTCCTCACTCTTCACCTTCCAGTCCTCGGTCCTTTACTTTACTGATCTCCCTTTGATCTTCATGAGACACCACCCCTCCTTTATTTTCTTTTTCTTCTCTAGCTTCCACATATTCAAGAAAACATATGATCCTTGACCTTCGGAGTTTGACTTATTTAGCTTAACATAATGGTCTCTAGTTCTGTTCATTTCCCTGCAAACGATATAATTTCTTTTTTTCTTTTGGGTGTATGTACCACATTTTCCATATCCATTCAGCCTTTGATGGATACATAGGCTTGTTCCAGGTTGGCTGTTGTGACTTGTGCTGCTGTAAACATGGATATGTATGTATCAATGTAGTATGATGACCTTAATTCTTCAGTATAAATTCCAAGGAGTGGTATGGCTGGGTCGTGTGGTGATTCCATTCCTATTCTTTTGAAGAACATCCATATTGATTTCCATACTGTTTGTACTAATTTGCAATCTCACCAACAGTGTAAAAGTGTGCCCTTTCCCCCACATCCTGTCCAGCATTTATTATTACTTGTATTTATTATATGACTGCCATTCTGACTGGTCTGAGATGAAATATAATTTTAAGTCAGTCTGTTTCTGTGTGCTTAGTTCATGTCAGGCACTATGATAGGTATTTTGCACGTTACCTCTTCAAATTCTAACAACCACCCAGTGAAGTAGGTTTAATTTATTTATTTATGATAGGGGCTCCGTTTTGTAGACAAGGAAACTAAAGCTCATAATAGATAAACCACTTCAACCAAAGTGACACAATAAGTATGTGGCAGAGCTAAGATGGAACCTAAGATTGACTGACTCCAAAATCAAATTTTTTTAAAACCCAGTACTCTGTCGAAGTTCAGAGAGGTTAATTACTATTCCCATTAGAAAGTGGCAGATATAAGTCCAGATAATCTGGCCATACCCCCGCCCCCTTTTTTTTTAAATACGCTTTTAGCCCCAAATTATTCATCTTTGGCCTTGTTGACATTTGAGGATATCTCTTTCTCACCTCATCTGCCCTTGGGTTTTCACATCCGTGAGTGATCTGGTGATCCTGGTCAAAGTGCTTGCAGGTGTTCCCATTTCCAGATGTGAGGACTCCTTTATGAAGTGTGGAGAGTGGTGATGTCAGCTTAATGGTTCCCATTAGAGATGGATGTGTGCAAAAGTTCAAGTCCTTTGGAACCTTGGGGACTTGAAAACCCCTAGGTGGTCTGGTGAACAGAGAATCCATCTAGTGAGCAAGACATGGGGTGATTCATTCGCTGGCTCTGGGGTTGCAGGTAGGCTGACTCATCAGTTATTCAGATTGTGTGTGGAGGTGGGGGAACTTAAGGGTGCTTGCAAAGGTGCCCCCGGGTTGTCACTGGGGAAGAAGAGGGGGAAGGAAGAAGAGATTTATTAATCAAAGCAGGCTTGGCTTGTTATCTCTATTATAAGTTTTAATCTGCAGAAAGGCTGTGACTGCTAAGAGTTTGAAAAAGATTTCTTGGGGGTCAAGGGTTTCAGGAATCCAATTCTGACTCTATTGTCTGCATTGTGTGCCGTGGGCAAGCACTTCTTAGCCCAGGCCTCCCTTTTTCCATCTATAAAATGAGAAAGTTGAATTAGATCAGTTTAAAAATCTGATCCAAATGTATGCGGAAACACAAGTTGGCATACAGAACTGCTCTGTCCCATGTGTTTTATAGGACCTGCTGGTTTAATGCTAAGAACCTTTGCCTAGTAGGCAGCATGGGGAACTGAGACTGAGACTGAGGATATGTGGTTTCCCAGATACCTGGTAGATCCGGAATTTAAGTCCATGTCTCCAGGGCTCCATTCCTAGCTCATTCCATCATGTCATGCATTACTGAAATCCCTCTGTGAAGCATGACACTTGGGATAGGACCAAGTTGTTTGATATTGGCCAAATTATATTGTTATATTGTGTGTATGTAAAGATATGTAACAACAACAATATAATTTTTCTCTTACTGCAAGAAGATAAATGGGTTGGATGCATTGCCCCTTTTTGGCAAGAAAAGAAGAAGAGCTGTACTGAATTAATTGGGGGGGATTGGGCAGATGGTCATGGATTCATATCGGAGTCATACTGAACCCCTGTTGTGTTCTTGGCAGCTCCAGCCATTAGTTTCAGGATCTGTAAGAACCAGGATGCTTGCCGCTTTGCATTTGAGATCCATCTACACTAAAGCCGATAGAAAATAATTAATTTCTAGATTAGGGGGCAATATTTGTGAACACCTATGAGCATCTTTTATTAATTAATTTATTTTAAGAAATCAATTCCTTTTCAGAATTTTGAGAAAGGCTCTAAATATTGCCTTTCTACTTATTCGCCTACTTGAAGGTAAGCCTCAAATCCATTATATATATATATATATATATATTTGGTTTTGGTAAGCACGCACAGTAATTCCTGCAGAGAATCCCTTTGGTGTTAGCATGATTGCACATTCATAATTAAAGATATTTTAAAAATCAGTTTTAGTAACTTCTCAAAACCTGTCAGGATGGCTTATAGGATGTGCTTCCCAAACTTATGTGTAAATGAGTCACCTGGAGATCTTGTTAAACTGCACATTCTGATTCAGTGGCCCTAGGGCAGGAACTGAGCATTTGAGAATTTTCATATCTATCAAATTGCCAAGTGATGCTGATGTTGCTGGCCTGAGGACTTTTAAAACAACTTCTAGTTCTAAAGGTTATGCCCTTGTACCCAGGAGAAAAGCATCCACTTGTGCAGAATCAGGAAGGGGTACCTTCTTTTTGATGCAGGGATGGGAGCCAGAAAAGTTAGGTAGCTATAGTGGAGCAGCTCAAGTACAAATTCAAGATAAGAACATGAGATTCTGCATTCTAAGTTAATTGAGCTGTTATTTATTTATTCTTTATTCAAGTCTTAATTTCCTAATCAGAATTTCCAAATCCTGAATTCCTTCTATGAACTAGCAAATGTGCTAGACAATAGGACCATGGGGACAAAAAGGACTCAGCCTTATCCTAGAGGTCCAGAGTCCACTGTGTGCAGTGCCAGGGGCATGAATAATGGAGTGGAGGGGAACACCCACCAAAAGATAGACTAAGCATGGTGATACAGGGATGTGTAAAGTGCTTTGGGAGAAAATCATTTGCTTTCTCAACACAAATAGTTTGACATGAGCCTCAGAATATGAGTGGAAGTTTTTCCTAGTAGGGAAGACAGGAAGGATAGTCCAGAGAGAGCCCATGTCCACTTACAGTATGGGAAGTCAGTCCCAGGGAAGAGCTGGGGGATTTTGGTGGGTGCAGTAGTCGCAGTAAGGTCAGGTAGGTAGCCTGGGTTCAGTTGTTCAGGGTTTATTTGGTGATGGATATTGGTTGAAAACCATCGACCCCTGACGGGGTGGGGGGTTAGATATGGGAGAGAATGTCTTAGGTAACTTTGGCAGGGGTGTGGAAATTGGAATAGGGGTGAGAAAATGTGTAAGAACTTGAATTTTCTCACTCTGCTGATGATAGCAAATTGATGCTTTGCACTGCTCTTAGGATAAATACCAAAGTTGGTAACTTAGACCAGATGGTGGTATGTGAGATCATGTTAACCTCCCCCCTCACCACACTGGGTGTCCCTCACCTCCTCGGTCACTCTGATCCATCCACAGCAATCCAGTGAGAGTTTCTCAAACACAGTCAGCTCTTTGCTACCTCACAGTTTTTACTAGAAAATGGCAAACTATACCCTCCCTCATTCATCCTACAGTTACTGGATGGCTTGGTGCTGAGAATGGTTTTACATTTTCAAATGGTTGAGAAAGAATCAAAAGAAGAATATTTTGCGACTCATGCAAATTATATGAAGTTAAATTTTTAGTGGCTATAAAGTTTTATTGGAACACAACCACCCTCATTCCTTCCTATATTGTTTGTGGCTGCTTTTGCTTTATAGTGACAGAGCTTAGCAGTTAAGACAGAGACTCTATGGCCTGGGAAAATAAATGTACTATCTGCACCTGTAAATAAAATGTTTGCTGATCCATACTTTTGACAGTGATGTTTCTCCTGCCCAGAATGTTTTCTCTACTCACCACTGATTCCTCCTCATTTGTATCTCAGCTTTATTCATGCTTTCTTAGAAAATCTTTCTTGACCCTGAAGTACAAAGTCTCTTATCATTGTCATCTTAATTTTACTCCATTGACTCTTTCCTGAATTGTGAAGATGCCAGTTTGTAAGGTGATTCTTATGATGCTTGCCCCCCAATGTTATCATCCATAGGTGAATGGAGATCATGTCCATTTTGTCTATTGCACTGTGACTAATCCTAATCAAATGACTGGCCTCTGGTAGCTGCTAAACACATATTTTTTGAATAATTTGACAGAGCAGATAATAATTTGTAGTCCAGGTGAGACCTAGTGAGGCCTAAACTATGGGATGCGAAGATGAGTTCCAGAAATCTCTAGGAGATTATACCAACAGGATTCAGAGATTGATTAGATGAGATTTGAGGGAGTTGGGCAGAATTTGGACTTCAGACATCTTAGGAGACAGAAAATCTGTACTAGGACCACTGTGGCTCTTGGGCAAAGCCACTTGGGTCCTAGTCTTGCAATATGAACTTTTAATCATGTCCTTTACATTTAAGGTTTATGTGTTTCAGGTTGATGTATATCTTCTTAATAAGAATTGTCAGATAAAAGGAAAATTGCCATTTGAATTTTTTATAACCACCAGCAGTCTGGCTTTTCCATTTGGTCTCAATGATTCCGACTCTCATCTTAATGAAGGCCAAATGTAAATTAAGTTCGTCAGGCTGGAACAGCTGGAGTCACCTATCTTTATAAACATGAAACATTGTAGGATAACAAGGTACAGACTGAGGAAGGTCAGAAAAGTTAACAGGCTGATGTTGAATCTGACAGCTCAGTGTTAATGGAAGATAATGAATGGGGGCTTGGAGGGGAGATACTCCAATCTGACTTTTAACTCATTTCCTCTTTTTGCCATTGTCAGCAGAAAAGAAAAGAAATGGAATCTGTTCCTCCTACCTCCAGCCCCTGCCCTTGCCCCTCTGCATCCATTCGGCTGATAACATACTGGGAAGAGACTAAATGAGCCTGCTGGTCTGACTGTACCTTTTCTGGTGCATGTAGAGTCTTTGAAGGATCCTGGGAGTTGGGTCCCAAGAGAAGTAGTCTGATGACTTCCTGCCAGCTGTGGAAGGGATCAGTTGAATGTTTTGCAGTAGAAACTGTTGAAAAGAAAACCCTGCTGGAGATGAGCAAAACCTGGTTCTTTTAGTCCTTTCTGTATAAGAAGCTTGGCCAGCTCATTTTTAATGCCTTGTCTGGTTTTATCCTTTCATTCTTCTTGATAGTATCTCATCTTTTCTCTACCTTAAGGTTTATTCTAATCTTTAAACTTAACGAAAGATAAGCAGTATAATTCCTTTCTTTAAAATCCAATCTTCTTTTTAAAAAAAATCAAAGGTGGAAACTATAATCTTTCTCAGTTAGTCTGAATAAATTTTTATGCATAGTAGAACTAATAAAAGATACTGAGAAACATTGGGAGATATAACAGATGTATAACAACAACAACAACAAAAATATAGGATTTAAGCTATTTACACTGCCCTTAAATCTTTCTCTATGTCTCACCAATAGTGAGACCTTGAATAAGCAAAATCAACTTCTCTGAGTCTCAGTGTGCTGGGCTGAAAGATGAGGATAATAATATCAAACTTGAGGAATTATTCTAATTTTGTGAGGTGACTGTAATGCAGCTTATATAGTAGATATTAAATACCAGTTTAATTTTTCAGCCATTGTGTTTACAAATGTTTTCCCTTACTGGTGGCCATTTCAGCAACATGCTACTAACAAACAAGAGAATTTTAAACATTTGAGTATCTTCCTTCATGGAGCGGGCCATAACAGGTGGGGTGTCTTTCTGTTTCACTAATAGCTAAGGGAAACATCTAGACCCCACGCCAGGATGTCAGAGAATCTTAGAAAGTAGACAGTAGAAGAGTACAAAACTTATTTTCAGAGGCATTCATCTCCTTGATCAGTCACATGTTATGTGTGATACCTACACCAAAAGCAGCCAATTTTGAGCTGAAAGTTCACTGATTTACTATCTTCTGCTTGTTTCCCTAAAATTTACCAAGCTTCCAGTTCCAGAATTGTTTTTATTTTCACAAAGATTATTTTATTATCTTCACATGGATCATATGAGATAGATATATATTTTTTTTACAGATGAAAAAACTAAAGTTCAGAAAAGTGCAATGACTTATGTTCTCACACCAGGTGAGCATATGGGTATCAAAGCCCTGACACGGCTCTATTCCCCCTGCCCACTACCTATGGAAGCCTATGAGGTTCAGTTTGGGAATCAACGATGGACTCTACCATTAAGAAACTGCAGTCTGATTAGATGAGAAAGATACAGATCAACTAAGCATAAGAACAGAATAAGAAAACAGATATAAGTAGGAGCTAATGTGTATATGGTCTTATCACATATCAGCAATTTTGTGAGTATTTCACTGGTGTTAATTTATCTAATGCTCATAGCTACCCTATGAAGTAATTATCATCTTTCACAGATAAAGAAAGAAGCATAGAACCTTTAAGCAACTTATCCAAGGTCACTCAGATAGTAAGTAGCAAGGCAGAGGTTTGAACGTGAGGATTTTATACCCAGAATGTAGGCTAATCACCATTTGTAATGCTATCCTGTGTGTTTGTGTGCCAGATTCTATGTGAACTGGTTCAAGAGAAAAGTTAGTAGAGGATTTGAGGCTGAGAATAGTGGGTGGTGGACTCATATTTTCATTTAACGCCTGTGAGTGTCTCCTATGTGAGACACTATGTGACAGGTA
This sequence comes from Marmota marmota marmota, assembly GCF_001458135.2. Taxonomy (NCBI): domain Eukaryota; kingdom Metazoa; phylum Chordata; class Mammalia; order Rodentia; family Sciuridae; genus Marmota; species Marmota marmota. Next base: position 7,248,770 of record NW_026000082.1, on the reverse strand, counting down.
CTGTGGTAGGCTTTGGGGATTCCAAGAAGAAGGAGAGAGACGAGGGCCATGGCTTCTAGGAACTTCAAGTCTAGTGCAGAAAGGGAGCAAATAGACCAAGAAATAAAGATATACACAAATAAATTTTGTTTTCTGGAAAATGCTATGAAGGAAAAACACAGATGAACAGATTTGGCATGGGTAGCACAGGTCTCTCTTGGGAGGTTTTGTTTGACTAGCATGATGTGATTTTTCAGGGAGGAGAAGCAGAAGATTTTGTGTGTGTGTGTGTGTGAATAAAGCACCTCATGAGATCAGCAAAGGAGGTCAGCAGGGATGGGAGGGTCTGAGCAGGGCATGGAGTAGCAAGAGATAAGTTGGAGAAGTGGGCAGAGCCAGAGCATGCACAGCCTTGAAGCCCTGGACAGGAATTTAGATTTCATTCCAAGAGCAGTGGGAAATGGTTGATGGATTTTAAGCATGGGTGTGACACAATCTGTTTTATGACTTAAAAAAAATCGCTTGGCATATATGCTAGGTAGATAATAAATATTTGTATAGCAACAACAAAGTTTACATGTCATGTTAAAGGGAAAAAGCTCCAAGACTGAATGTACAAGCTTATAAGTACATGTAGTTTAAGAAATTGTCCATATAGGAAGAAGGACTGACCACAGACACAAAAAACATTAATAATGGGACACTGGCCATGGTTGGAACAGTTTGCTACTGAGATAGAACAGTGTTCATTCTTTTATTACTTCTTAGTAATTTTCCATTAAAAAATAATCTGTCGTCATAGCCAGCCTTTCTGGTTGATACCACTTCATTATTTAGCAAGTGATTTTTTTCCCTTCTTGGGCCTACTTTCTCAAAAAACACTTCAGAATTTCATCTAAGTTCCTCAGTGACACAATGTTATCACCCCACTACACAGATGAGGAAACTAAGGCTTAGAAGGCTCAAGCAGTTTCTCCAGAGCCACATAAGGGAGGGTAGAGCCAGAATCCCCAATGAGTCCAATACACTGAGTCCAGCCCAACGACAGCTCCAGGGCTCTGACCAGTGCACCTCACTGCCTGTTCTTAAAGGGCTCTCTTTCCTTCCCACTTGCCAGGGCCATAAGCTGGCAGCTCACAGGCTGATTGTGGCCCCCAGGAAAGTTTGATTGGACCCATCCTATGTTTGGAGGCCCCAGGGAGAGGGGCAATTTCAAATTAGTTTCCACCATTTAAAACTAAGAAATTTCCCGTAAAAATCCAGATTTTCTGCTTCTTTAGAAAAAAGAATGAAGGGCCCTGGCAGTCCCAGGCCCACATTTCCATGTGGAAGGAGAAGGCTGGCGCTTAGCAGGGGCTGCCCTCTCTGGAAGGGGCTGGCATTCTTCATTTCACAGAGGTCTCCACCCAGGCTGCTTCACTGGTTTTCCTTTCCAACCCTCCCCCTCCAGGCATTCAAATTTGAGACCCAGGCTTTGGGAACTTATTCAAGGAATCCATCATTACTTTTCCTATAACAAATGCTTAAGGCAATGGAAAGACTTTCCAGATGGCAAATTTTTTGGTCAAAGGCTCTTAACGATTCCATGCCCATATGCTTGTATTATTTCACACCTCTGCGTCTTGCTCATGTTTTTCCTTTTGCCTGGCGAACAGAATAATTTCTTCCTTTACCTGAAGAACATACTAATTACTCAAGACTCAGCCTTCACCCACTCCAGGAAGCTCTTCTTAACTCTCCTTCCAGTGTTGATTAGGGTCCTGTCTTCTGCTTTGCTTATGCTCATCTTCTGCTGATCACCACCCTGGAAAACATTATACCATAAGGCACCTTATTTATCTTGTACCTAGCATATAAGGCACTATTTAGCCTCTAACGTTAATAATTCAGTAAATAGTTTGATAGATGGACAAATAGATGAACTTAGTAAATCATCTATGATGCCATTTTTGATTGCTAGGTGTGTCTGTCCAAGTTAAAGGTCCACTGCACGCCCAGCCTAAGTGAATTTCTCTTCCCCATGTGGCAAAGGTTTGGAGCATTACCACTCCTTTCCACCCAAGACACCCCCGCCCCCTTGTCTGCAGTCCCATTACCTGAGTCACAGCTTATTTTGTGAATGGAGTGAGAAAGGGCCCTGGGTTGCAGCAGAGACACTCCCCTAGGCCTCTCCAGGTCTTTGTATTTCTTAGTGCAAACCCATTTTTACAGATGCTCCCTTCACCTCCCCCTCCCACCCAGGAGAATCTAAGACTCATCTACTAAGTCAAAAAGCCTCTCTTTGGAATGTTTATGGGGCGCTGTCTATGTTGGGACTAGATTCCCACAGCCTTTGAGCATGGAGGCCGGTACTGTTGGCTGCCATTGGGCATCTGTTGTGGATTTCCTTCCCCGGTTGGTCTGCTCATAAACTGGGCTCATAACTAAACACAGAGTGTTGAGGCTAACGTCCTGCGTTCATCTACCTGGAGCAGGAATCCTTTCCTTATCCTTCTTATATTTGCATATTTGATTTATGCCAAATATGTAAGGTATTTCTTTAGTTTTATAGCCCAACAAAATAATTTTAAAATGCAGACTAGGAAAAACGTGCTACTCCTGATACCTAGTAACATTTAATAATGCCAGCTTTTATTATGAGACCTTTTTTCTTTGTATTTTACTTTATAGGTTATGGTCAGTATTGACGTATATTCTTTTATTTGATCTATGACATGGCCCTTTGAGATAAATTTTACCATGTTCCACATTTTAAGCTTCAAAGAGATGAAATGACTTGTCTATAGAGTTGAGGACTGGGTCTTAATGAAGTTCCTTTTGGCCCTGTTTTGTTTTGTTTTTCTGTGACACCATGTTGCTTCTTCATTTGGTTTGTTCGATTCTTAGCACTATGATTTTCTGAGTGAATTCTTTTTTTTTTTTTTTCCTTTTTAATTTTTTTTTATTGGTTGTTGAAAAACATTATAAAGCTCTTGACATATCATATTTCATACATTAGATTCAAGTTGGTTATGAACTCCCAATTTTACCCCAAATACAGATTGCAGAACCACATCTGTTACACATCCACATTTTTACATAATGCCCTATTAGTAACTGTTGTATTCTGCTACCTTTCCTATCCTCTACCAACCCCCCTCCCTCCCCTCCCATCTTCTCTCTCTACCCCATCCACTGTAATTCATATTTCTCCTTGTTTATTTTCCCATTCCCCTCACAACCTCTTATATGTAATTTTGTATAACAATGAGGGTCTCCCTCCATTACCATGCAATTTCCCTTTTCTCTCCCTTTCCATCCACCTCATGTATCTGTTTAATGTTAATCTTTTCTTCCTGCTCTTCCTCCCTGCTCTGTTCTTAGNTAGGTATAGAATCATGTCATCTGCATGTATTAATTTAAGTTCATTCCTTTCCTATTTTTACTTGCCTTTAATTTCTTTCGTCTGTCTAATTGCTCTGGCCAGTGTTTTGAGAACTATATTGAATAGAAGTGGTGATAGAGGGCATCCCTGTCTTGTTCCAGATTTTAGGGGGAATGCCTTCAATTTTTCTCCATGAGTGAATTCTTGTCTACAGGAGGCAGACCTATGAGTGCCATGCGAAAGACCTGCCTGGCTAGCTTGCTGCCAGACTTTTTGACTGCTGTTCAGGGCCATCAGCCCCTTCTAGGAGTTTTTAGTGTTAGCAGAGAGGTGAGATAAAGATTGATATATTTGTTTGGCTTGATGCCTGTGTGGTGTGATTGGATGAAAAAAGAAAAATGAACAGAATTCTTTTTTCACAGTGGCTTAAATAGAGGTCACACTTCTATCTTCAGAAAAGACACTAAAAAGAACAAGACATTTAATGTGTATCATGATATAATAACTTGTTAACATGTGGACTATCACCTTAGAAATCTGGGTCAATAGAAACCAGGGTCAACAGATTTTGATTTGGGCAAAGGGGGCAGCAATACAAGAGTTGAAAAAAGATATTAAACAGGGCACTCTTCTGCAGGGGTAGAATTTGTTTCTCTGCACATTTAGGTTGCTTTAGTTTTTATTTATTCCCCCTGTTGTCTTCAGAGTGAAAATAATTTATACTATTGTAAGAATATATTCATTTATTCAGTGAAACAAACTTTTGTTGAGTAACTACCACATACAAAGCACTATACCTGCAATGGAAAGACAAGAGGGATCTAAGCTTACCCTTTGTATTATAGAACTCCCACATCTACGACAAGAGCAAGAGGCTGCAAAAGCCATTTTTTCCTCCAGAGTTATTTTTTCAAATTTCAAACATAAAGAAAAGTGGTAAGCATTCTGCAACGAACTCCCAGAACCACCATCTAGATTCTACCATTACCCTTTATCTGGACCTCTCTGCCTCCATCAGTACCTCTGGAGATTTTAGAGTAAGTTGGACATCATTACACCTGTAAAAGCAGTTTGGAGTCTTAAAAGCCCTTTACCTTTGTGAGATATTTAATCAGTTCTAATTAAGATGTTAACCCTGTTTGTTAGCTCTCTACAACCCTGACCAACACCTACACTAGACTTTATTCACTGTCCACTGTAAACTTTTTATATCTTATTTAATTCCTATGAAAGTCAGGCAAGGAGGATGCCATCACTTTCTTTGCTGATGAAGAAACTGAGGATGGAGGGGATTAAGTATATTACTATTTGTAGCTGCTAATTCTCCTAATGCTGGAACACAATCATGAGTTTTCCCAAATAATTTCGGAGTTGTTTTTTTGTTTTTTTTTTTGTATGTGGTATTGAAGATCTAACCCAGGGCCTTGTCCATGATAAGTGCATGCCCTGCCCCAAGTCTAGATTTTATGACTGTAAGTAATAAATTTAAATAGAAATTATAGAGGATAGCTGGTCAAATTCTAGCCTTCATCAAGCAAGATGCCTGTGTCCACAGATGAGACCCCTAGGTAGAGAGAGTGAGTTATCATTATTTAAGTTTCAAATCCCAGAGAATGTATCTGTCCATTCTTAATTTTTAAGATAAATATATGAACTCATAATAAAAGTTATCCAGTTTCTAAAATTTAGATGTCCAAAGTTTGATTCACAGTTAAAGAATCGTATTTGAGATTGTGCTTCACAAATTTTAACCCCAAACTTTTGTTTATACCCCAGTACCTTGTAGTCACCTCTTAAAAAGATGTATTCTTCCTTTAATTTGCATTCCTTTAAATATGTATATAACTAAACTAGTTATTTTTTAGCCTCCTCTGAACCCAATAGCTCTGGAAGTACTTCTGAGCCAAGTCCTCACTCAAAGTGTATCCCTGTGTGTTGAGCTTTGACCGCTGTGCTGGTTGCGTGATATAGTGACAGCAGGTTTTCTGTAAAGGCTGATGGGTGTCTGAAGCCTCCCTGCATGGAGAGGCTATGGATTAGGTGAGATCTGTGAATGACTTTAGTATTGAGAGAGACTACGATCTCAGCTCTATGGCCCTGTCAGTAGCCATACCCACATCCTTTCAGAATGCTTGGTGTGGCCTCTAGGCCTTGTAGTCTCAAACAGCAATGTCTTTGGACTTAAAACTGCAGAGGGACTATTCAGAGGGAATTAAGGAGCTGCCTAAGTGGCTCTGCCTTGCCTGGACTCTGCTTCTCATTATGGCTTTGCTCCTGTCTGAACTGTGTCCCCGCCCCACCCAGTAATGCCACATGTGTAGAATCTGGGATATTACCCAAGTAAAGTAAAACAAGCAATTAGGAAATAAGAGCTTTCTTTCTTTTTACCAATTAATTATTCATAATTGTATTGATAATAAGGACTTTACTTTTTCTATCATTATTTTTACTCTCGTTACTTGACCACTGATTTGTGAAAAGTTTTGATCATGGACTAGCACCAGCCCATGTTTTTGGCCTTTGGGAACAGCTGGTGCATATGACCCCTGAAGTTCTTCTACACCGCTGGCATTGTGTGAAGCTCAGAGATGTGGAGAGAGTCAGACAAGAGAAAAGCCTCCTGCAGTTGTCTTGGCATATGGCCATGTGGTCTGGCCTTGGCCAGGGGTCAGCGGCAAGCCAATGGACCTGAGAAGGAGAGTGAATCACTGTGCAAGTATTTATCAGGCACCTCCCACGTCCCGGGAAGCAGCAGCTGGACAGTGGAGTGGGAGATTGGGTTTGGAGTTCAAGTGCACAGTTCCCTTCACTATAGTCCCTCATTTCCTCTTTGTGAAAGGGAGTCAATGGCAGTATTATGTATCAGAAGGTATATGGTAAATTGTAGAAAGCTGGTAGGAGTGATGCATTTGATGATAATGATGACAACTGACAAAGTTGATTTTTAGAAAGAAAATTCATGAGCTGTATTTTTCATATAATTATCTGTTGATGCAGTTAAGAAATCCAACAGTGAAGGAAAATAGAACTCACCTAGTTCAAGGGGTAGGCACATTCTAAAATAATTTTGTTTAAACTTTATGGACAGCTTGGAGGGAATATATGGTGGGGGGGAGAGAAAGTGACTTTACTACCTTGACTATTTTATTCATTTGCAATTAAGCTTGTTAACACTATATAATGAAAATTTAGAAAGCAGTGTTATAGTTTTAGATTAGATTTAAATCTGAAATGTTCATTAATAAGGGTAAATGTGAATATTCCAGAAATCTCTTTAAGCCATCTGACAAGAGCAACTGTTTCTGAAAATTACCTTCATTTTAAAGATATTGTCATACATTTGAATTAAATACAAGAATTTTTTAAAAAAGAATTCCCTATTTAAAAAACTATTTTTACTTAAAAACTAAAATAATTTTTTAAAAAATTTTGTTTTCCAGAAACAATAATAAAGATGTATTAGTCAGCTTTCCATTACTGTAACATATGCCTGAGATTAAAAAAAAAAACTCAAAAAGAGAAGTTAATCTTGGCTCAGTTTTGGAAGTTTTAGTCCATAGTAGCTGTCTCCATTGCTACTGGGGCTGGGGTGAGGCAGTAAGTACATCATGGTGAGGAGCATGGCAAATGTAATTGCTTACCTCATGGCAGCCAGGAAGGAGAGAGAGAGAGAGAGAGAGAGAGAGAGAGAGAGAGAGAGAGAGAGAGAAAGAGAAAGAAAGGAGCATGGTCCCAATATCCCCACTCAAGGGCACTCCCCCAGTGACCTATTAGGTCCCACTTTTTGAAGGTCACACAGGCCTTTGGATGATACTTCAAAACCATAGAAAATAGAAACAAGATATTTTGCAAAATGTGGACCTAAATAAGCTACTGTAAAAAAGGTAGACTTACTTTCAACCTCTTCAAAACAGAGGCTACTTTTTGTTCTTCAACCTTCAAAACAAGGTGAAGAACAACCAACACATAAGCAACCTTAAGAAGGGGGTTGTCAAAATGAAGCTTCACTGTTGAGCATGAACTCCTTAGAAGATTCCTGTTTGATCAGGAGCAGGCAAGAGCAGGGTGAGTGAGGCTCACCTCGTGTAGCTAACAGAGGGGTAAGGCCAGGTTTCTACTCAAATCTAATTCAAGCTATGCTCTTTCTGCAGCTCTCAGAGCAAGGCTGGGGGGAGAGAAGGAACCAGGGAGAAAGCAAATCCATCCTGAGATGCCCCAATCAAATGTTGTAGAACAGTTTCACTTGTACCTCAGCAGTACCTTGGATGGTACTGTCTTTACCAACCATCATTCTTAGGATGATGGCTGTAAGAATTGTGGTGCTCATCAGTTCTTGCCAGAGTTGTTCAAGGGCTCTCATTCATTCAGCAAATCTTTGTTGGAAATTTATTCCAGTTAGTTGGTTAAATATTGGGAACATGGCAATAAACAACACAGAGCTGCTGTCCTCAGCGTCTCCTATTCTGGAATAGAGATGGGTGAAATCCCAGCAGTGTAAGTGGAGTGGAAATTTGAGTAACAAAGCCATGTTAGGATAGAGAGATCAGGAGGTGGTGACATGTTGGTTAGCAGGCCTTTGGCTGAATTGCAGTTAGGTCATGAACACGTGGGGTGGGTGGTCTATAAACGGGATCACCATGGGGCTGCCACTACAGTAAGGTGGGAGCTTAGAATGTGAGAAAGTAGCTCGGTAAGCCAGTCAAGTCCCTTTTATGTATTCAATACTGCTTATGATGGAATATTCTTGTGGGGCATTATGGATAGAGCTCCTTTACCTATCAGCCACAGACAAAAAGGCAGAAGCCATTTGCTGCACATTTTCTGACTTTCCTAGCTTGAGGACCTGAATTTGAAAACTTGGGAGATGAGCTCTCAGCACTTTCAATGCAGAGTCCTCCCTGGCAGACAGAGAGGCTCTCCTCATGCAGTCCCCTTGTGCCCCCAAGGATGAAGCAGTGGATTAACCACTCTTGTCTATGGGGGTGGGGCTGAGTGACCAGCCTTTCCTCCTCCTTTTGGGGGCGTGTGACTCAGAGACAGTGACATCAGCCATGACTTCATCCACCCAGAGGAAAGAGCATGCAGAAGGAGAGCCCGTCTGGTTGCTGCCCTCCCCTCCCCATGTTTTATCTTGTCTAGGACATTGTCATGGTGCTGCTATAGTGCTCCATGTTTTTTTTTTTTTTTTTTTTTTTTTTAAAGCAGCTTTTTCTGTCATTCTCTCTCACTTCCTTTTTCCATCTTAGTCATTTTATTCATTCTCATGTTTGACCTATTCTTTCCCTTCACCCCATCTTCCCTTTGCCTCTTTGTCCATCTTTCGCTTTTATCTTATCTTTATTCTTAGCCTCTTCTTTTAGTTTTTCTTGTTTCACTTTCTCTCCTACTCATCCTCCTTTTTACCCTTCATTTTCCATTTTTCCCTTCCTTTTTCTATGCTCTTTTGCTTTCTCTTTGTCAGAAATGTACATGGAAATGGATCTTCCTGCCTCCCCACTCTTCCCAGGATTCCTGCTACGTTGTTGCCATCCCATCCTCCCTAAAACACATTCACAAATCACCCTCTGCTCAAGAACTGATAGTGGATCCCATTCTTTTCTGACCTGAGCATCTAACACAAATCCAGATTTGCCTCTGACATTTCAGCACAGTCTCTCAGGCCCACTCATGATTCACGTCTGTAGTTATGCTGCCTCTAGCTCTTTTCCTCAGGCAGTTGCCCCACCTGATGGCCTCCATTCTCCTTCCTTGCTCTTTGCCTTCTCTGCTCATGCAGATCATATGCTTGCTCCTAAATAACTTCTCTCCTCTCCCTGATGCATGAGGAAGTGTATCTCCTTATGACCATGCAGAGATCTTAGTTTACAAGAATTTGAATTACTCTGTACTACTTTTATCTTTCTCTGTTGTGTTTCATATGTACAGATTCTTTGCTCTACTTAGCCAGTAAATAACTTGAAGATTGGGAACGGGATTTTATGAGTGTCCCCAGGCTTCTTATTTAATCTGCACAGTCTCCAGTTCTCCAAACTGACCGGTCCAGTGGCAGTTCTAGTGGAGTGGTTCAGGTCCAGCTACTCTGCACAGTGGAGCCTCTTCTCCAGAGCCACCCAGCGGGGATGCATAACTCAGCACTGATATTGCATAGCTGTGTGGCCTTGGGTAAGCCACTTAACTACTCTTTATTTCAATTTCCCCAACCTCTAATGGTTACTGATGACCATAACAGTACATGTGCCATAGGTTTGTTGAGAGATCCAATGAGCAAGTGTATGTCAACTGTTTAGAACAGCATCCAGCACATATTAAGTACTTCTTAAATGTTTGTTTTATTATTATTTGAATATTAGTTCCATCACACTTTTCCATCTTTGGAGGCTGACTCACCTTAGTTCAAACCTCAGTTCTTCTACCTACCACCAATTATGTTAGTCACCTAATGTCTGTGGGTCTCACTTTGTTCATTCACAGCAAAGTTGAACTCACAGGCTTATTGGTTGGATTCAGTTCACTGAGTTTTACATGTTCATGTGTCTATTCTGGCACATCTCCAGTAACTGTGAGTCTCCTCCATTGTCCATGCTCTTCTCAAAATTGTAAGTGGGCCTCGATCTCCCCTAGTAGGCTCTTGGCTCATTTTTAGGGAAAGAGGATAATTTATTCATCTGTATCCTTAGAGTTAATATCAAATAACTAATTCTCAAATGAAATATCTGTCAGCCCTGGTTTTTGGTCAGGTGTGTGCTAGTATGCTGGGGGATGATGAAATACAGAACTGTCTAGCTGTTCACAGAGCTCTGAGCACCTCGTACAAGGACTCTTGACAAAAGATACAAGATGTGTTCCTAGAAGTGATATTTTCTATGAGATTGGGTCATTATGGATCCTTCACAAGAAAGAAGTTATGAAGTTCTCATCTTATGTTACTGCTCATGTTATGAAGGAATTTCTCAGATGTCACCTTGTTCATTCCCAATAGGAAATGACTGCAACAGTTGCATAAATGAACAGGTTAGGATGTTCATACCTAAGTAAGCAAGTACCAAGGAAATGCCAATTGGGGAAGTAAAGAACACCCATCTTTTCTGGGTTGGGGATATGTAAAGATGTATAAAGTTTGCTTTGAAGGACATTTGAGGGAAGAAAAAAAAAGGGGGCATCCATGCGAGTTAGTTTGGAACTAAGAGTGGGTTGTCCTCAAATGTCCCAAAGCACTCCAATTTGATGGAACTCTTTTTCCGCTGCAGGCCCCCTCTCGGTTGGCACTTGGCAGCCATTCAATGGTGCTGCACTGACCCAGGAGTCTATGCCAGGAAGTGAATGAATCCATTTTCCAATTAAAATGAAACTTCTCCAAAGGACCTGCTCACCCTGAGAGGAGAAATTTATCTTCCTGGCAGTTGGGCTTGGCTAGAATATGTCTTTGCTCCTGAAACAGACTGAGAAAAGCCATTAACTTGAATGAAAAAGGAGAAACTGGGACAGTTATTATTCACAAGCTCATTCATTTATCCATTCATTCCTTATTTTCATTTCCACAAACTCTTATTTAGTTTGTATATCTCTGCTCATTCATTCATTTATTCACTCATTCAGTTAACATTACTCATCATCTATATATCAGATATAATGCTTAGTCCTAGGAATAGAGGGATTTTAAAAACCACACTTCCCGCCTTAGAGGAGCTTTTAGTCTAATGAGAAGGTCAGGGATGTGAACAGATGATGGGAAGTGCAATGGTAGGCATATTCAGAGTATTGTAGGGTCACAGTACAGGGGCATCCAGCTCAGGGGAGCAGGGACAATTTCATGGAGTGGATAACATCATATTTGAGTCCTAAATGATGAGTATCTGACTCTTAAAGGGCCTGAAGAGGTGAGAACAATTAACTGTGAATTTAAATTGGAAGGATGATTAGATGTAAAGGATGAGAGAGAAGAGAAAGATTACTTCCTTGTTCACTAGACCAACAAACAGAAAATCAAGGAGAAGGAAGCCATTCAGGAGAAGAAAACAGGTTCTGCCTTGGACATGTTGAGTTGGAGGTGCAGGGGGACACCCAGGAAACATGTCTCAGGAGAGTTTGAATCAGAGTTTGAGATTTGGCATGGCATTCAACTTGCAGTTGTTGGAATCATGGGAGTAACCTTGAGATTCACCAGGAGCATGTGAACAGTGAGAGAGCATATGACTGAGGCTGAGATCCTGGGGGAGCATCCACATCGAAAGATGAACTAAGAAAAGTAGCTCATGAAGGAGCCAGGAGAGTGGTGATGAGAAGGGCAGGAGGGAATCCTGGAGAAGGAGGTAGTAATGAAGATCTCTTCCCTTCTCCACTTGTCCACATGTCTGCTTTCTTTTGTTCCTATTCCAAGACCCTCTTAATCATTCCAGAACCTTCTTTGCATATTAGTACTCCCTCCCTCCCTCCCTCCTATAGACAAGACCACCAGAAAAGAGTTGTCCTGTCTAGGTCACATGGAATCTCTCCTGCCTGCTTGGCACTTGTGCATTTTTCATGCTTTAGGGAGGCAGAGACCTGAACTAACCTTGGGCTGGACGTTAAGAGATAGAAAGTTTATTCTGACATTCTGCTTTTTGTCCTTGACCTTGGGACCATCATGGTCCCTTTCTGGGTGTTAGTATCCTAATCTGAAAAATGAGGTATATAATTTCTTTCCTTCCTTGCTTTAAGGAATTATACAGCTCAGATGAGATCATGCATGTCAAAGTGCTTTGAAAAATATGAAGCTCTGTAGCAGTGGTGAGTGAATCTTGTCATCTTATTTCATTTAATGTTCACAACATCCTTTGGGATAAGTGCTAGTAATATTGGCTTTGAGGAATCTGAGGTTTTGGGGTATTAATTTTCCTAAAGCCACACAGCTTTAGGAAATGATGAGGACAGCTCTCAGACTCAGACATGCTGGACTTTAATGTTCTTTGACTTCACATACTTATTTTCCTGGTACTTGAGGTGGTATCACTGTCCTGGACAAAGTCAGCTTTGCTGAATCTGATCAGTTGTCATGCAATTGGTAACATTTTCATGGTTGGGAATCAGCTCTAGTGTGGATGATGAGTTTATCTGTCAGTACAAGAGCAGGGCTTCGGGGAGGTAGGGAAAGGAATGCATTTAAATCCAGCTTTTGAAAATGAATTATATAATGAAATTATTTCATTTTACAAATAAATCATATGATGGCACAGTTAAGCAAACTCTTCTCTAATGGGAATAATCTGTCTCATCAGTTCAGATTTTTGTTTCCTGGGTATCTTTCTCTACAGTAGCATTGATATTTATTCTACTTGACCTTTAGGCTTTAGCTCAAATCTCCCCACCATGAAGCCTTTTCTAGCCATCAAGCCCTTTCTCTTCTCTGAACCCTGTGATTAGTCATTACAGGCAGATATATGACCACACAAAATATTATGATGAAGTTGAGGCTGACTCACTAAACCTTGGTATCAGGCTCATTACATTATTGTCACACGTCATACTTTTAATTACCTTTGCCTTTGTGCACATCTTTCTCCAATTCCATTGTAACTTGCTTTTGAAAAGGATTAACTTTAATTTTTTTTGTACCTCCTGAAGTTTTGTGTGTTTTTTCCCCATGAGTTTTTCTTGTCTTTTGTCTTCCAGAAGTTTGTTATATTGAGGTGGATCAAGGTACATGAATATGTAATTCAGATACAGTGTGGAATGCAGGAGTGAGATGGTGGGGGTGGTCTCCCAGCAAGGGTGACTTCTGAGGATTAAGGATTTGAGTCCATGGCAGAAATTTGATAAGGGGAGAAGGTCAGAGAGTCAATCCAGGTAGAGACACCAGCCTAAACAGAGGCACAGAAATAAAGAATGTAATGTATTAGGAAAGTAAAAGAATGATGTGAGGACTAAATGGAGAGGCCATGAGAGAGGAAGTCATCATATGATAATGATAATGGCAACTTGAACCAAGGGGCTATGAGAATAGTTTAAAGAAAGAAATGGAATGGTAAGTCTTCAGTGTTAGAGAGATGCCTCCAGTAGCACCAACCTCAGTTGACCTGCCTGTGTACCCTTTCTAGTGTTTGGTCTTGGTCTCTGTGGACAGGAGTTTGAAATACACAGTTGTTTCATTCATTCTGGGGAGGTTCTCATAAGGGCTTATGATCTACTTCATTTTTTCAGCATCATTTTTCTTTTAAAAAAGATGTTGAGGATTAAGTTTCTTCCTGAAACTTCTTTCCTCAGTGGTCTGTCAGCCCTAATTTGGGATCTTGAACAGAGTAAGGGTAGTAAATTTTCATGGGTAGTTGTTCTGAAAAATATCATGAGCATTGGGAATGTGTAGATAGGATCAGTTATGAGTAGAGAGTGCAGGATCTCTATTCCTTCCATTTAATCACTGCACACCACAGGGAGCCAGAGAAAATCTTTTTGCAACTTAATTGTAAAGTACTTGGATGATCTTTCTTTACCTTGCCATCTCTAGTTTCTTATGTTGCTTCTAGACTCTCTGCCATCAGAGTGGCTTCCTCGTTTCCCTCACCAGTGTCCTCGGTGTCTAGAAGCAGTAGGAACCTTACAGCTGCTGGGATGTTGCATGGGGAGGCAAAAGGCAAAGGCTCTTCTTCTCTGCCCTGAGGCTGGCAGGGCAACTGATGGTTGGCCTTGAATCTGGGATATACCCTCTCTCCCCACACACAGCCGTGTGAGCCTCTTCCCAAGAAGGACTATGGTTTTATGAAGTAATAAATGATTTGGTTGCTTTCAAGCTGGGAGATTGCTTAGCTCAAAGGATTGCTGTTGGAATGTTGTAATGCCGAGTCCTATATCATTGCTGATCCTTTTTTTTTTTTCTTGAAAAACTAGTTGCTTGGTAACTGGAGGACAGAAAGACTTGACAGAACGACTTCAGCACAGAGGTCTCCTAGTTTGAATTGGAGTAAGCTATCACATAATGAGATGCAGCGAATGTTGGCAAGTGTGGAGGGTCAACTGTATGTTCTCTCTAACCCAAAGTGTTGTTAGGTACATACAAGTTCAGTGATTAGTTTAAGACTGAAATAGAAATTTCTGGAACTTTTGAGATTGTTTAAAAAAAAATTGTATTTGGAAGGGCTTTTGTTTGTTTGTTTGTTTTCTGCTGTAAAGAATGGCAGTAGCTTTCATTGTAACTTTTCCAGAAGGCCCAGACACAGCTCTGCTAGGGTTAGGAGCTTCAGGGTGGTCATTGTGGCATTGGGGAAGGAAAGACCACCAATATTAGAACAGGTACCTAACATTAGGGCTAAGGCCTTGGGGTCTGACCCGAAGTTTCTACATCCTTGGTAAGAGAGTATTATGTATCACCTGCACACCTCTGAATGGCCCTGAGAATCAAACGAGATGAGGCTGTGGGATCCCTGTTGCAAACTGTGGAGGAAACAAGAGGCCAGTCAAGGCATGATGCAGGCCCAATGGCTACTGGGACAGAATTGACTCAGTGAGGTTGGGGCCTGTGACTGGTATTGCACTGATTGGAAAGGAGGAAGAACAGAGAGATTTTCCCATAGAACCATATTAAAAAATCCCATCTCCAGGGGTCTTGGCCAATCTGGCAGTTGGGACTGGGGTTGCAAAGTCCTTGTGAATCATGCAACTCAATGAAGAACTGCATGGGACACTCACAGACAGCCATTTAGTATCTGGAAGAAAGGGATCAGGCTTCTGGACACTATCTCTCACCCAAATTCTCCCTGCTTTTCTTTGCTGCCTAATCTCTAGACTTTGTTTTTGTAGAGAAAGCAGGGATTTTTCCTTCAGAGATCATGTGCATTCTTAAAGATACCTTGTACTTCCAACAATGTGCTCTTTCTGTTTCCTCATCCCATTGTAAGGTTTACTCAGGTCTCTGGCTTTGTCAGTGAAGCAGGTGTGGTCTCAGGAGGAAATGATGCTCCTGGATCCCTCACTCCTCCATTTCCAGAATGTCTCCTTTGGGCAAAAGTCCTAAAATTCTCTTAGAGACATTCTGTTTGGGTTTCATTGTTCACAGTGGCTGTCTGCTGGCTATGTTCCAGTGACCCAAAACAAGATCTAGCATAAGCACTTGTACTCTGAATTTGTGAAGATTTTTTTGTTTGGCTCTGGCTAGAAGCATGCAGGTCAAGTTGTGGTTGTATGTAAAATTGAACAAACAGCACTGGGCACTTTTGTGTTGCTCTGAGGAGGTAACGCACGTGGGTCCCTTCATAAATGTTGCAGCACTGCTCAGAAGAGAGGGATTGGAAGGAGAAACTGAACAGTATGTCTTTCAATTCAGTAAATTGAGTACCTACTGTGTGTTGCCCTCTAGCAGATATTAGAATATGTCTCATTTCGAACTTCAGGTTTGTTGCCTGTACATTCCCCCAAATGCCCTTGAGTTTATGATAAATTCCTTTCATTAGCCTCTTCTAGAGAGAATAATTGCAAACAGGACATAGAAAGTTGCCTGAGTGGTAGGAACCCTTTTCTTGACAGAGCTTCAGTTCCCTTTACCCTGTGTGTGTGTATGTGCATATGTGTGTGTGTGTGTGTGTGTGTGTGTGTGTTTTCTTTGTTTCTACATGCTTGGTAGATAGTGGCCACTTCACAGTTTCCAAGTTCTATCTTACATCCAGACCCCAGTTCCCCAATTCCATTCACAGGCAGGAGTTAAATGGCTCCACTGAATAGGCATTCTAAATTTCTGGGAGAAGAAATCTGATTGGTTCAGCCAGCTCCCATGTCTTTCCATAATCCAATCAGGTTCTCAGAAATTAGAATGAGAACTGTGTGGTTTCCACTCAGCTTGGGGGATAGGGGAAGGAGAGGAGACCATCATCAAATATGGTGAACAAGACTGACAAGTCCTTGATATCACAGAGGTTACAGTCTTGGAGGAAAGAAAGACAATAAACAAATATGCAATGCTATGATAGCCAGACCTAACCTCACTTAGGAAGCCTGGGGGGGTGGGTTAAGCAAAGGAACAGGAGAAAATGGATCCTGGGAAGGAACAAAGTGACAGGTAATTGATGAATTTTCCAGGTGGAGTTGTCAGAGGAAAGAAAAAACCGAGTGGTAAGGAAAAATCGGACTATGTAGCAATGTGGAAAAAACAAACCTTTAAAAATTATTCAACAATGGCTTGATTATGTGGATGTTCTCTTTGGCTTGGACTGCAAGTTCTATGAGGGCAGAGACATCTTTTTCATTGCCTTTGGAACCTCTTGACTCCTGGAGAATTTTACATGGCCTGGCATGTTCAGATTCACTGTAATGTAATGTCTTGGTGCAGTTTTCTCCCCAGATTTCAGCTGCTCATGTTAAAATATTACATGTTTGAAGCATGCTCTCTCACCCTTCACTAGGAAGATGAATTGCATATTCTCATAGAGTGTTTTTTCTCTCTCCAGGTTGTCAAAGTGGGATAAAGGGAAATTATGCTCATTTTTGGAAGGATCAATAATTGACATTTTTCTTTCCTATAAAGTACTGTTTTTATGTCACACTGTGCACCCCGAGCCCTCAAACAGATGTTTTAACAGACATCTTGTTGGCTGTATTTTTGTTTTGAAAATTCTGAAACATTACCGAAAGAGGAGAGGGCTAGGGAAAAAAAGAACCCATAATTGATTCTAATATATATTTAATTTGGCAGAACTTGAGAGAGACTTGCTGGGATAAGGCGGGACATTTCTTTGATCTCCCAGACTTCTTATCATGGAAGGCAACAGGTGTCACAGCACGGTATGTTAATTACAAGTTGGATTCTATTTGCACTCTTCCATTCATGGGTGTCTGTGTATATATATTGCTTTCTTAACTCTCTTTGACTGGACATTCTGTTTGTACATCTGCATGCGATTTTGAATACTTGAAACATCTTGAGTCTATCTTCCACCTCCACTACACATGCCCAGATACTATTCCAATTCCTGCGAGGCCAGAAATGTGAGTATCCAAGGTGAAGACCATTCCTTAAAATGGACACATTCGGAGGAAACATGAAAAATCTGGAGTAAATGGTGCCTTTTGGCCCAAAGGCACCTTTTACATGGCAACTAAAAATTAGGGCAGGAGTTGTTTTTCAAGGAAGTTGATTTTAAGTTGATGAATGTGATATGAATTTATTTTGGTTTTGTATAAATGTGCTGGAATCTGTATAAATACCACTGTATTTATACCACTGTAGAGGTATGTGTGTTGGAATCAGCCACTATTTTTCAGTAAGTTATGAATGTTAAAAATAAAGTATGTGCTACATGCAGGAGACTTTTACAGAATACTTATTGCATATGAAATTGTGGCTGATATAATTAAGAGTGGGAATGTGCCTGGATATGTGCAGAAGATGGACAGGAAATCTCTTCATATATGGCCAGTTTGTTAACCATCTTAACCTCAGTTAGGGGGCTGCATAAGGGTGAGAGGTTTTCTCAAATTGAGAAGGATTTTGAATCTGGATTGAACAAATCTGTGAGTCAGAGGATCCATTCCCAGAGGAAGAGATAAACCTGTATAAAGTAGAGAGCAGGTGTTGTATCTTAAATTCTGTGCCTTCAGAGCGGCATGTCCTCCCCATTTTTTATTATATAAACTCAGGAGAAGCCGGGAACAGCAGTACCATTCCCCCTGTGCTCCTCCTGTCTATCCCATGGTACAGGGTTTGGCTTTTTCTTGTGGTGAGTTGATAAGAGTGTGATAGATCAGCAGCCCTACTTCCAGAAGGAGATAGTGGTGAAGGCCTTTGATGAGCACATCATTCTTCATGTGGCGTCCACCAGCACCTCCCTTCAGCAGAGCAATCATCTGCCAAAGGTCTCAGAGAGGAGAGCATCCATATGCACATGAAGACAGCCTCAGCCAACCTCAGGTACTCACCCCTGTAGTGGTCTGAACTTTGCCCTGGAGGGTGTAATTAGTCACCATTATAGTTTTCACCACTGGGGAGGAGGCATGGGTGAAGACCTCATCTTGGGCATTCCTCTTGTGTGACATTGTCTAAGTTATTAAAAGAATTTTTGGAGGCTTTTTTTCTACTTTTGTGCATCAGTGAAGGAAATGTTCTGATTTTAGCAAAATAGACCTGTTAGTTAAAATATGCTAGTAGTTGTGTGTTTGTAGGTCATTGGCTTCAAGGTTTATAGGACTCAAAAATAAAACCAGAGATGGAGAAAGACCTGGTTTTCCTTTTCTTTGGGTCTTGTTTAATCCAGCACTTTTATTTCCCCTTGGTCCTTTCTGATGGCTCCGGATACTGTAAACAACTGTTTACTCGTGTCTGATGCCATATTCAGACCTCAAGGAGGGGGCTTTTTGAAGCTAGTCCCAGCTCACATAGATTTAAATCAAATAGTAAGTATGGAGGTCATATGGTGACTTGTATCCTTAATAGCTGTGTGCTCTTGGGCATGTGTCTTTGTTGAGTCTCACACTACTTATCTGCAAAATGGAGATCATGGTACCTACCTAAAGGCTGGTTGGGACAATCCTGTTCAAGCAATTTTCCAAACTAGCTTGATTCTAAGAATCACTTGAATAATTTTTTCAACACAGATTCCTAGGAGTTGCAGTTTTCTGCTTCCTGAAATCTCTATGGGACACACCTGGGAACTTGTATGTTTAACAAGTGCCCAGGTGGCTATATGGTCAGGTATATTTGGACAACAATAAATAGAATATACTTGAAAGTCTTATGATTCTGAGATGGTCTATACTTGTGAGAGACTGGCAGTGTTTTAAAGGCCTAATATAGTGAATTTAAAATTGAAGGGCTTCTTGTTGACATCAGAACATACTTGTGATCTTCCATCTCTGTCTGTGACACTCTCAGATCTTAAGGAAGCAAAAAAGTTTAATGCTCAGAAATGATTTATTGGCCATTCAGTCATCCATGCCATTTTTTTTTCTATTGGCTACATTGCTCATGACTCATTCTGTTTTCATTAGTACAAATTAACAATCCCCACTCCCCCCACCCTGCCCCATACTTGTGGGCAAGTTCAGACCTCCCTTTCAGTCCTTCTCTGCAGAGCAGAGCCTGCAGACTTTGGGCACCCAGCACTCAATTCCTTCTGCATAGGTGGCTGCCTTCTTCCCTGGCCCTCTTACATCTTAAGTTTGTCTTCTGTCTTTTCTTTGTTTACTCCAATGTCTCAATTCATTTTGCCTTCTTCATTTCATCCTGCATGATCCAGGTGAAAGGAGGAACTTCTCTGAGCTTGATTGCAAATGTAGATAATAATAGTGAGTTCATGAGGTTATTGTATGGATTGAAATAATAGAAAAACTTCAAACATGGTATTGAGAAAAGTGTTTAAGGAATTAGCTCCTTTTTTACTTCCCTTTCTCTATCACATTTGGCAGGGAGTATTTACATTAAGTTGCTGGCATAAAGGAAAGAAAAATCCTTGTGGTCCAACTGACCTGGATTCAGTCTCTCCATGTAGTATCTGCAAGAACCTAGAGCAAATAGTCTTCCTCCCTCAGCATCGTTTCCTTTTCTGTAAGCACTCTCAGGATTACTAAGAGGTAGATATAATAGAGATGAAATATGTAACACTAAGTATTTAAACAATAAAGGTTTAATTTTTAAATTAAAAAAAATTCCCCACTGTCTGTTCTCTCCCCTAAAATAAGGATGACCAGGGTCGGAAATAGAATGTCTCAATGCCAAAATAACTTTGGGCAGTAGAGCAGGAACTTGGCATCTTCTGGGCAAGGAGAAGTAGAGGTTCAGATTTGGTGTTTATTTGGCTCTTACATGTGATTGTTTTGGGTGGATTTGGTGAAATGAGTGCCAAAAAGGCTAGAAGGTGTTTTTCTTTTTCTTTTTATTATTCTAGTAGAGTCTGGACTCAGGAGTGATTGGATTTCATCTTGTCTTAAAGCTTTCAAACTTGTTTTTGGTAGTGACCATATGTAAGAAATTTTTCTCTTCCTCCTCTCCTCCTTCTCTCTTTTCCTTGAAAACATTTTCCCTCTCCTCTCTAGTTGTTCTCATCCCCTGAAATACAGCATTTACTTGTGTTTATCTGGGTCACTGAGGAAATCAGCACCAGGCTGAGGACTGATTTGTAATTCTGTTCCATTCTTTTCATCATATTAATGAAAATAATTACTGCTATTTTTGTTAATAGTAATAATGGTCACTGTCATTTATCCAGTGCCTTTCTTTTATCTGTGCTAGGCGTACTGACGAATGTTAGCTCTGTTAGTCTTCAGCAACCATCCGTGAAAGCAGGTGGTGTTATTTCCATCTTGCAATTCAAGAACTAAAGCTGAAGACTGTAGTAATTTGCCATGTTCTAGCCATTGAGTGGGTGACTGTCCAGAACATGAGAGATGGTTAGTCAGAGATTCGAAAGATAAAATTTTGTATAACTAGACTAAAATATGTTCATACATATAAATACTCCCTCTAAAGAGATTTGCAGTGACTGGTAATAAATAAGCTAAAAACAGGGCCAGGTTTGGTTCAGTGATAGAGGTATGCTTAGAATACAGGAGGCCCTGAGTTCAGTCTGCAGCCCACGTGTGTATGTGCGTGTACTTGCTCTTTCTCTTTCACACACACACACACACACACACAGAACAACAACAACAACAAAAAACAAAACAAAACAGTGATTAAAATGTAAAAGAATCAGAAGTCAGTGAAAATATTCATAGAATGACTGAGTTTATTCTAAGAATTTCACAGAATCTATGAGGTTCTTTAAACTTACTAATAGGTTGTTTTCAGGCTTCTTTTGACCAGAACAAAGTCGGACATGACCTGGTGAAGAACTGAGTCCATCAAAACCCAACTGCTCTTTGGGAGCCTAAGTTTGTTTTGAACACAGGGGTCTGAGAAAAAGTTTTTCTTCATTTTCAAGGGGCAAAAATATTTTGTAACTTATTTAAAAGTATGTTCTAATAATAATAATAATAAGTATGTTCCAATTATAATTTCAGATAAACTATTGATTTTAAAATAGTTTACATTTTCAGGAAATTTTCTAGTTGTAAATTCTCAGGAATGATGGTCCTGAAAGCTTGCCCATGCCTTACACAGAGTTCCCTTTGTTATTAACATCATTCGTTACATGTGTGGTGCGTTGGTCACAAGTAATGAATGAATATTGGTGTGTTATCATTAACTAAACTCCATACTTTATTTACATTTCCTTAATTCTTGCCTAATAGGCTTCTTCTGTTCTAGGTCCCACCCAGGGTAGCACATTACATTTAGCCGTGTCTCCTCAGGCACCTCTTGGCCTCGGTGGTTGCCCAGGCTTTCCTTGTTTTTGATGATTTTAACAGTTTTGAATAGTGTTGGTCAGGTATATGGTGGGCCATCCCTCTGCTGGAAGTTGTCTGATATTTCTCTCACAGTGAGACCTGGATAGTGTGTTTTGGGGAGCAAGTTCACATGGTTCTTTCACATCACTCTTGGAATCACATTAACCTGATTCTCTGGCTGAGATCCTCTTTGTCACATTTCTACAGCTTAAAGTGTTCATTCCAACCCCTGATGCCCACTCCTTGTATACTGTACTCTCTGGAAAGAAGTCACTGTGTATAACTCTCCAAACCTAAAGGGAGTGGGGAGTTATGTGTGCTTCATCTCTTTGAAGGTGGAAGAGCTACATATATTATTTTGAATTATTTTTGTATGGGAAACTTGTTATTTTTTCAGTTCACTTACTTTTATGGCTTTGGGATGAAGGAAATTGATGACCAGGCTTCTTAGGCCCAAGAGACATTCTGTAAGTTTGGTTTAAAGTTTACATGTTAGAATTTCTGACACGTTTCTATGGCATATGGGAAACTGGGGCTTTATTTTCTAAAATATATTTTATTTTCCTTTTAATTTTTATATTATATTAATATACTTATATTGTTTTCCTTTTCCTTTCTCCTGCACTACAGGATACAATTCTATGTAGGTTCTTAGTAAATATTCTGTCTTCAACTTTAAAGAAATGAAATAATGGTTTTTAGAAACCATTATGAAAATAATCCCTCTTAAAATAGCATTTATTTGTGTGCTTCTCTGTTTAGAGTTTTTAAGGTATATCTTTGTATTGTTATTTTTCTCACAATTATTTGCTCATCTGGCATATTGATCTGTAGTCATTTTCTAAATGCAGTCTCAAAAATAGTAACATAATTTAGACTCTTAATTTCACTGTTTTTTTATTAATTTTTTTTTGTTTTCAATTTTAATTGGAAATTTGCTTGGTACAATGCATTTTTACTTACTATATTATTATTATATTTTTGCTATCAATAAATATTATCTGAAATGATACCTGTATAATGTTCTATCTTGTCAGTACAATGTGTCTACATCAATTTTGTCAGAATTTTAGGCTTAAGATACTGGAATGTCTCCAAAAGGCCCCTGTGCTAATGGCTTAGTTACCATCCAGTGACACTACTGGAAGGGAATAAAACCTTTGGAAGGTGGGGTCTAGAGGGAAGAAGTTAGGCCATGGGGGTGTGCCCTGGGAGGGGATATTGGGACCCCGTCTTCTTCTTGTCTTTCCCTTCGCTTCCCAGTTGCCATGAGGTGAGCAGTATTCCTCCACCATGAAATTATGCCATTATGTACTTCCTTGCCACGTGAACAGTGAGCCAGATATTCTCCTTAAAGGTTGATTATCTCAGGTATTTTGTCACATTAAAGCTAACCAATATAGGGATCTCATTTTAATTTATATTTTTGCATATCACATGCAATTAATTTTTATTATAAAACTGCTTATTTTATTAGTTTGTCAATTACTAATTTTATCAATTAGTGTCATAAAGGTTGATTACTAATATTATATTTGGATTTAAATGTTTTCTTAAATATTAGTGAAAATTCATTGCCTATTTTTGTTTTAGTATTTTCCCAAGGTGTAATTTTTGAAAAAATTTAAACCTACAGAAAAGTTGGGAGAATGGTGAACTGAACACCTATTACTCTTCACTGATGTTCAATTATTTAACACTTATTTCCTTCTGTGTTCCTTTATGCATGCTCTATCAATCTAGGTATCTATTATCTCTGAAATACAGATAAGTTTATTTTGCTGAACCATTTGTTACCATAATTCAGACATCATAGTATTTCCATCCTAAATTTTGCAACCTAATCACCCAGGAGTGCCAACATTCCCTTAGATAACCAGTGTCATAATCACACTTAGGACAATTAAATTAATTCTCCACTCTGTGAAGTCCTCAGGGGTCTCTCATGTTAGGGGTACAGAGAGCACTTGCTTTTCCTTGCCCCTGGGGTTCTGAATGGTAGATATGGCATACAAAGCATATTGGCTAAATGAAGAGTGGGAATCTATCTCATACTCTTAATATTGACCTACAGAATTCTGATGTATTGGGTGAACTATACAGCTCAGAAATTGAGCTAAAGGTCATCTGCATGTTAAAAAAAAAAGTGTACATATGTGGGTGTAGGGCAGATAGAAAACCAGATATGTCAACCAGATCTTACATACATAACTTACTCAGAATTCTGAGTGTAGACTTGTTTAGGTGTGTTTACTCTCCGGCAACAGGAAGCCAAGCTTGATGCACCTGGGCATAGAAAGCAAAGGTGTGAGGTGGCAGTTGCTGTAGGTATGTATGAATCATCATCTGCCTCTAACACTGTGACTCTTAAATTGCAGCTTAATATATTCCTGTCCCTCAGTGATCAGATGGATCTCCCTTACTCTTTTGGAGAAAAGAAAGAGGATGGGGTGCTAAGTCAGCTGTGTGTGCTCTGGTGGTACTGAGTAGAGAGATCAGTTTGGGCAGGGGTCTTGTCCTCACTGAGGGTAGGTAAAAGCATCAGCTTGAGAAGGGAGAAGCCTCATGCTACCGTCTGCCTCTGGAGGCTGCTACCCTTCACACCCCTTCCTCAGTGCTTTCCTCCTGGACACTTTTTCATTTGCATATTGAGATGAGATTTGATTAAAAAACAGATTTATTGTGAAATAATTCATATTCTGTACAACTCAAAGTTCACCCACTTAAAGAATATAATTCAGTGTTTTTGACATATTATTTATTTTTAGTAATTATACTTTGTGTAGTGTAAAATTTGCCAATTTAGCCAGTTTAAGTATATAGTTCAGTAATATTGCTTACATTCACAGTGTGGTGTAACTATTGCCACTGTCTTATTCTAACACTATATTTTCCAACATCATATTTTTAAGCAATAACTCCCCATTTCCTGAAAACCTCTAATCTATTTCTGTTATAATGTTTTTCTTTTCTAGGTACCTTATTTAAGTAGAATTACATACTACTAGTCATTTTGTATCTGGCTTATTTCACTTAGCACCATGTTTTCAGGGTTTACCCACATTGAAGCATATGTCAGAATTTCCTTTCTTTTTTATGGCCGAATAATAATGTTCCATTATACTTACCTGCTTATTCTGTTGATAAATGTTTGCATGGTTTCCACTTTTTGGCTATTGAGAATAATGATACAGTTAACATTGGTTTATTAGTTGGTTTCTGTTGCTATAACAAAAACCTGTGATGGGGTAATTTGTAAAGAAAAGATATTTACTTACCTCTCAGTTCTGAAGGTTGAAGATCATGTGCTTGGCTTCTGGTGAGGGCTTCATGATGAAATATTTTCTTGTGCAGAACACAAGTGCAAGAGGGAGTGGGGATTAACTCTCTTTAAGAACCCACTCTCTTGGTAACTAATTCATTCCACTGAAACTTAATCCAGCCTCAAGAGAACTACCCCAGTCTCTTGAGATAGATATTAATCCATTCTTAGGTGGTGCCCCTATGACCTACTCCCTCCCCCATGTCCCCAACTCTTCTCAATACTGTTACATTGGGAACCAAGCTTCCAGCATGTGAACTTTTTGGGGAAAACCCAGGTCTAAACTACAGCAATTAGTGTGTGAGTATCTGCTCAAGTCTCTGCTTTTGGTTCTTTTGGGTATCATCTAGGAGTGGAATTGCTGGTTCATGTGGTAATTCTATGTTTAGTTTTCCCAGAAACCACCAGACTTGTCCACAGCGGCTACATCATTCTCCATTCCTATCCATAGTATGTGAGAGCTCCAATTTCCCCACATCTTTGCCAACTCTGTTTTCCCCATTTTTTTTCAAATTGTGGTCATTGTTGTAGGTCTCTGTAAGGTTTAGGAGACAGCTTTTACAATGTTAAAAGTCTCTGAATGGAAGAAAAATTGATGGAATTTAGATTATCCTGGAGGTGACAGGTTGGAGGCTGGATCTTGGTTGAAGCATCTTGACAAGGATTCCCCAGGTTATCTCATAAAATTTCCTTTTTCTAAGGAAAAAAGCACAGACATTCTTGATATGCTTGACACTAAAGCCCTTTGGTTTGCATTGTTTTATGTTTACACTGGAGGATGGTTTCTCAAAACAGTGTTGCATAAAACAGCCCTCATACGTTCTAGGAAGAATGACCCAGTCCTCTCTAATCAGTTTATTCTTTAGAATATTTGACATTGCTGAAAAATGACCTGTAAATATGAGATTTCCTTTACTCTAAATTTTGGCAATGAAGAGTGTTTTCACTCTTTACAGACACATATGACCTTTATCTCTTCACTGATGAATAATAGAAATAATGTAGAATTTAAAACAACACATAAACACATAAGGGCCAATTCTTTTCTGTAAATAAATCTAGATACATGGAGTCATCAGCCATTAAGGTAAGCCTATGAAGTCATCAAGGGACTAGCTCTTTTGACATTTTTACATCTAGGTCTTCAGCCCTGACTTCATTCTTAAGATCACCTCATGGTCAGGGATGCTTCTGGTGTCTGCATCACAAAGTCCACAATCCATCCAGCAGGAGGCAGGAAGGTGGCAAGGGTGGGGGCACTTCAACAGGACATGCTGTGCATCTGAGCCAGCCTTGGGTAAGCGACCTTTCTAGGAGATCCAGAAAATACTTGTAGTTCCATATCATCGACCAACACTGAGGTTTATGGTCAAACCCAGCTGGATGGCAGGCTGGTCAATGTAGGCTTTTAGTTGGTTGCCTTACTACCCACATAAAATTGGAGTTCTCTTACCACTAAAGAGAAAAAGAGAGAATTGGTATTAGATAAAAAACAAAATCACAGAATCATAATTTCTTGGGAAATTACTAATTTATATTCTTTCTGTGATAGTGAGGAAGAGGAGAGTGGTAGGTGGGGAGAGATGAGCAGCTTGTGATTTCCATCATTCATTCATCCACTGCTTACTTATTCTGATCTATAGATTCAGAGAGCACCTGCGGGATATCCCCTTGCTAATCCAGCACTGGAGACATATACATTTATTGAACTCTTCAAATCCATATGAAGGCTGGAGTGCCAAAAAATCCTCAGCTCACAGTTTTGTCTTACATTTTTCATATGAGTGAGCTTAGGAAACCCGTTTACTTCCTCTCAATCCATTTCTTCTTAGGAAGTGGAAAACAAAAACAACATGGAGTGAGACAATCAAGAACCACATGGATGGGACCTCTGGCTAGTATCTGCCACATAGTAGCATGTAAGAAGTATCATCTCCATCTGTGTTTTCCCTTTGTCTTTTTTTCTTTTTTCTTTTTTTCCATTTCAGGAATTGAACCCAGGGACACTTAACTATTGAATCACATCCCCAATTCTTTTTATTTTGAGACAGTGTCTTTCTAAATTGCTTAGAACCTTAACTGAGTTGCTAAGGCTGCTCTTGAACTTGTGATCCTCCTGCCTCAACTTCCTGAGTTGCTGGATTACAGGCTTATGCCACCATGCTCAGCTTTTCTCTTTGGTTTTTATTATTTGAGTATTAGGGTGAATTCAAATTCAGTTAAAAAAACTTACAAGTGGGTGGAAAGGACAGGCCTTGTTTTCTTCTCTCCATTCTTCTTCTTGGCTTCTTGTCATGCCATTAGGGGTCTATGAGGCATGGAGTGAGAGTCAGCAGTTCTTGGACCTATCATGGGTGTGAAGACATGAGTAGATACCAGGAAGGCCTCAGGCCAGTCAGTTCAGAGACCAAATGTCCAAAGAATGTTAATGTTATGGCTTTTTCTCCTGTTAAGACTCAGGTTCTCAGGGTCCCCTGTTCCCCGCACTAGTGCTGCCTACTGGAGCACTGCCTGCCTCTGTCTGCACACTGAAGCAAAATCTAAGGAAGGTCAAGTCTGCTGTCTTTAACTTTTCATCAGTAAAGCAAATCTGAATACAAAAGGTTAAGAAACCTCACCTGTGTCCTTTGGGCTATGGGTAAAAATGTGTGACCTCGATAATTACGATGGCCGTACCCTTCCTTGAGAACCGCCAGTCTGAGGGTATTCAATTTCCATAAAGTTCTTTCCCAGCCCTCTGCTGCATACATCTAGACATGAATTTTGTACTCCTGAAAGATGATAGCCAGCATGACTGTAATTTTCCAACTGAGCAGCAATATAGCTTTTCCTTTACTTAACAATTTTCTTTGAGACCTCAAATCACTTTTGGAATTTAATCCCATTTGCTCTTTCAATATGGTAAAGTGGACTGATCTCGGAAATTGATTCCTCATTTACAAATGGATATGATGGTGTATTTTGTTTTTAAAATATTTTGAAACTATGAAAGTGGTACACAGATCTCATTTTCCAAGTAAAAGAACTGAAACCCAGAAGTGTTGTATTTTGAAGTGTGCCAGTGGGTGGAGTAAGAGCTGGAATATCGGGGCTATCCCTTATCTTGCCTTGCTTAGGGGACCTTTTCTTGCTCCAGAAGGCCCCCCTTCAGGATGTAGGGGGTGTTCCCAGTGTTTGTGGGCTCTTGAATTTGTTTTCTACCCAGAGTGACTCCATCAGTGGACTCTCTCATGGCCTTGCTAATCGGACCTTCAGAACATGCTGTTCATGTATGATTCTGGGTATCAAGATTCAGTCAACTTGATTAAAGGTATCAGTTTTCAGTTGTTGGACCCATGATGCTCTTCAGGACTCTGACAGCTTGGTGGTGCCTGGGACCCATGACACAAGATTAGAAGTGGTGTGGCTGGGAGCTCTGAAGACTTGTCCCTGGTAATCTTGGAGTGTGACCCTCAGTTTCCTGATCTGCAAAGTGCAGTAGTTGGATTTGGAGATCCGAGTAGCCCTTCCAGGTCCAAAGTTCTGAGTCTGTGAGATCTAATGGTATTGACCAAAATATCTTTATGGATTCCCTCTTGAAACTTTTCTTCAGAAAAAAAATTTTTTATTAAGGTCAAACCTTAGAACTCAAACCTTTAAGATGTAAGTTAATGTTAAGATGCTCTACACATCCCTTCTTTTTTCTTTTTTTCTCCTTATATTTAGTTTCTTTTTTAAAAATATCCTTTTTATTATTTTCTGCATTTTTATTTCTTTTCTCTAAATTATTGTCAGGGGCTTTTGAAGATAATTCTTAAATGTTATTAAGAAATTACAGTCAAGGAGCCCTTTGTTCCCAAGTCATTTAGAAGATTGTTTTTTCTTTTGTTAAATGAAAAAAATTGTCAACCTGTGTCATGAAAATGTGCCAAAAACTGCATTCACCAATAAAAAGTGTCAGCTCTTATTATTGCTCAGATATTATTCCTTTCAAAAGCTGAACACGCTCCCTAGGCTTTCTAAACAATCCTCAGCTCATTCATCTTTCCGGTTTCCTTACATTTCAAACCTTTCTGGGTCCATATGGGGGGGGAAGCCTGTCTTTTAAAAATTAATGGGTTCCAAATGCCATTCAAACCTGTTTCCGCCCTTCACCCCCTCCTCCCCTCCCCATGCTGGCTTGTGAGGAGTCTTATACTCTGTATAAATATTGAGCAGGAGATAGTTTCTTAAGAGGTGTTTGGACTTTTAATTAACCCGGACAGCTTTTCTTCTTGGGATTTCGCTCTGCTGTCTCCCTGGAAAAGTCAGGTAGGTCAGTATAGAGAGGGGAGGGAGGCTCCGCACTGGATGTGTTCCTGGCTGCTGGCCCTAGAGACACTGAACTCTGAGCCAACCATGAAGTCATTTTGAATTTAAGGAGCCTTGCTAATCCAAGGCAATGCGTCTTAATTTGACAAAGTAAAGGCTGCCCGATAAGCAACCCTAGCTACAAGTTCTATGAAACTGGGGGTGTTTGTAAGTTTAGATTGTGCCAGAGAAACGTGGTGATGTGGAAGAATGGGCTCATTTTCTTCTGTTTACTCCCCCTCTTAAGCCCTCCCCCTCCCCTCTGCCTTTTCTCTTCCTTTGGCCTGATTCAGCCCTGCAGTCTGGCCTCTGCAGTGGCTTGATGTGAAATTTGAGAAACATATGTAGTTTTCTATTTCAGGAAAATGATCTCAGGGATTGAATGCGTGTTTTTTTTTTGGTTGGCTGTTAAGCTCTGATCTTGCCCAGTGTGGTTTTTTGATGATGGGAAAGAGGCTTCGAAGTGCTTTTTATCAGAATTTCATATAATAAAATGTAAGGTTTGGTTTCTTTATTTCGCCCCCGCTCCCCACCCCAGGCCCATGATACAATGTCGTCTATTCTATCAGAAGTACACATTGTTCACATTACAATCACTTCATTGCTGCTTGCACACACATGTATGAAAATGGCCACTGTGTCTTTTCTACACAAAAGTCATTTTAAATGTAGTTCAGTGGAGGACCAAGGGTCTGCATACTGTACCAAGAAAGGAAAAGGGATCCACTGGGGGAAAGTTCGCCTTTGTTGTGCCTTGGAAGGGCCAGTATTCTTTGTTCCAAAAGTGAGTGTCAACCATGGGCGTAGTGCCCTGTCAACTGAACTTCATTCATCCAGCCATGCAAAGCCTTATAGTCTAGGGGCAGTGGGCTGTAGCATATAACTTGGGGTATAATAAGCCATCCATCCAGGTTTGCATAGGTAGACATTATGATGTCTGCACAATGATGAAGTTGCCTAATGATGCATTTCTCAGAATATGTCAATCATTATGTGGTGGATGGCTGTACAGCGTTAGTAGATTAAGCTTGCATAGTACTTAATGTGTGCTAGCAAGATTTTGACCATTTTAGATATATTAACCCTTTAGTCCTCCCAATATCCTTATGTTACATGTATTATGATTATTATCTATATTCCACAGATCAGAAAACTGAGGCTCAAAGAGGCCAGAGAACTTGCCCATTGTCACAGTTAATAAGTGCAGAGATGGGATTTGAATCTCAGAATTCAGGCTATTTACTACAATGATATACCAACTTGATTAGTACCAATTAGGTTAGTACCTGTTTGTTAACTGATTATTAAAGATATAGCCAGAAAACTATTTTTATTTTCTTTTTTTTCTGGGGAAAGATATGGGGCATTGAACCCAGGGTCATTTAACCACTGAGCCACATCCCCAGACCTTTTTTGTTGTTGTTGTTTTATTTTGAAACAGTGTCTCACTGAGTCCTTAGGGCCTTGCTAAATTGCTGAGGTTGGTCTTGAACTTGTGATCCTCCTGCATCAGTTTCCCAAGTTTTTGGGATTACAGGCATGTGGCAACAGGCCCAACTGAGAACTTTTTTGCTAAAGTAAAGAATTTGCTAGGTAAATAATCACACTAAACCAGACATTCTCCAGGCATAGTCCAGGATAGCCCCATAAGCATCAGTTAAAAACATTGGAAATGCAGATTCTCTGGCCTCACCCCAAACCTACTGAAATGGAAACTCTTGGAAGAAAGGACAGAATAATTTGTGTTTTAACAGATCCTCCAGGAGATACTGATGCATGCTAAAGTTTGAGACCAACTGTCTAAGACTCAGGAATGGTGAGTCACCCTCTGAAATTTTGAGTCTTTTCTTTAAAAGAATAATACTTTCGGGATTTCACCTTTGTATACTCCAGATTTATTTCCACATAAATGTGGAAACTGAGCTGTAGCTTCAGTGATATTTTTACTAATTTTTAAAAATAATATTTCTGAGAAATTTTGGAACTTTTGGGTATGTCTGCATCTTGATGTTTTTTTTGTATTTTGGTTTTTGCTTGCCCCTGGCTCCACCCATTGCCCATGGCTTTCAGTGTCAGAGAACTCAAAGAGTGCTAGGCATGATTGCAGTCAGCTGTCTAAGGCTCCCCTAGTGGTTGGGTGAAGAGGGAGCCAGTAGATGCAGAAATAATGGAAAAAGGGAAGTCACAGAACTGGGGAATGGGAAAAAAATACAGGGCTTCTCACTGGATTTGGAGTCATAGTTCAGTCTCATTCCACACATGTGAATTTAGGTCATAACTGCTAAGCAACCATTCCGTCCTCTGTAAAATGGGAATCACACAACCTACTTCACAGTGATGTCCTATTGATTTGTTCAGGCACAGAATGAGCATCACATTGTGTTTGTTCTGTGTCAAAAGGAAGCTACAGGAGAGTTAGCCATTAGCATCTTTGGCAGAGTGTGTATGCTAAGAAAGGGATTATAGGTTTGCAGAGCATCGAGGAATCCAAAGTGCTGCAGAATGACCTGGTGTTCCAAGGAACAGAATTCTGCGAGGTTCAGTTGCAGAGAAAATCAGGCAGCAGTTTGAACACTTTATGTCTCAAATCTACTAGTTTTCAAAAAGGTATCTCAAAGCAATTTAACAATGTTGGGATTTAGACTTGAATTTTGGGGGGTTAAAGGTGGGCCATGCACTGCTGAAAGTCAAAACCTAAGGACTGTAAAAATATTGATGCAACTGTCAGAGGTACATGGTATTTGACCTTCTATTAATAAAGACAAATTATTGCATTTCTATGATATTTGAGTCTGCAAAAACTTCCCTTAATTCCATTGGTATTTCATTCCACAGCTACTGGGGCCACTGGGACAAGGGATGCAGGGTTGTGTTTCTAGAAGATTTATGGGGTGGAATACTCATTTGATTTACTAAGCCGAGAGAGCAGGTTCAGATAGCAACACCATGAAACTTCCTGAATGATAATGGCCACAGACACAACTCAGGTATTTGGAAGTATAGAATCAAGCCATTATGGAAAAATAGGTAAGCACAAATAAACAGAAGGCAAAGCATATCCTGAACAGATTATAGGACGTAGGAGGACTCTGAGGGAGATCTTTTGTGTGGACATGTGCAGGATATGGACAATGAAGTGTTCATTGTACCTTTTTGCTAAAATAGCTACCTCCCACTTCATAAGGTGGCTTCTCTTTTGTCCAGACTTTAATGGTGGGCCATGCACTGCATAAGGACAGGTGGGCCATGCACAGCATAAGGACAAGACCTGTGTTATTTGCAAAAGGTCTTTGCTTACACAATACAGTTTTTTTCCCCCTATGTCTTTGCTCATTCACAGGGCACTCTGGAATCAGCTCATCTAAGCCTCAGATTTCAAAGGGAACTCATTCCTGTTTGAAAACAGTCATATCCATTTTGCCAGCTCTTTGACCTTTGTAATAACATGCACTCATGTCTGAACTGTCAACTGCCTGTACAAATCCATCCAGATCAAGGACTTGGTATTTTCAAGAGTGCATCAAAAGGATGAGTGTCCTTCTGATTTTGTTCCTCCAGGACTTGTTTTGAGGAAAATTGTGCTTCTAGTCTTAATGAGATGAGACTGTAGGGGAGTGGAGTCTTTGGGGCCTCGACTTACATTACAGTCCTGTACCCTTTTATTTCAAGTTGCACATGATTGTTTTAGCCACTTACATCAGTATTTTTCTCCAGCTGCACTCACTTTTATGTCATTCTTGTTGATCATGATCATTTGACTGTAAAAGAATAAAAATAAGAAAAATTTCCAAAGGCCATTTGCTATGGAAAAATGGAACATGTTGACTTTTTTGCTTACATGCATTTGAGAGCTTTTGGCTGTGAGGGTTTGTTGATACGAAGTTTTGGAGAGAGAGAGAGAGAGAGAGAGAGAGAGAGAGAGAGAGAAAGAAAGGGGAAGAGAGGGAGAGAAAGAGAAAGAAAGTCCAATTTGATCAACCAGGATCTGGTTGGTAAATTAAGTGTTGCAAAATTCCCAGTGTAACTTGTTCATATCTTTGCAAATTAGTAACAGTAATATTACCTTCCATTTATATAGGTCCATCTTCTCAAGTGACTCAAAGCAATGTCCTTTTCTATATCCTTTTATCTTCCTAAAATATATCCGTGATATTGTATGGTTTCAAAATGCCAATCTACCATCATGAAAGGTATATGAATGTGCTGATGGTTTAGAGATTATTTGTTATTGGAAATCCTGAAATTGGGAGTAGAGGTTGACTGTCAAACTTCCAATAGCTATTAACTGTGGAACATCTGGTATCTTTGTTTCCTCATCTATATATTAGAGGTAATAATAGTACCTATTTCATACTGTTAAGGTGGTGATTAACTGTGATAATACATGTAAAACATTCATGTGTTACTGCTAGCACATCCTAAATTCCCCCAAAATTCTGTTGTCTGCATTGGTTTTAACATCAGTCAAATATGAATTTAAATCCTACCTCTGTTTCCTATTGTTTGTATAGTCATGGGCAATAGTAGAGTCAGTGCCACTGATGTCTATTGAATAATAACATATTTCAGACATTATGTTAGATACTTTATATGCACTATTTATCACTCCTTACCTTAAATTTCTTAGGTAGGTATGATCATACCCACTTTATAGAAGGGCAGAATGAGGTTTAGAAAAGGTAAGAAACTTGTCCACAGGAGTAGACTTAGATGAAAGGCAAAACTGACTCGTTAGTTCTTGTTCTTGGTCACTTGATAAGGCTCCCCTAAGCTATAGCTTTATTAATTGCAGTGGGAGTGACAGTAGCTCTTGTATATACAATGCCTGCCACTTACTGGACATTTTTTTTTGTGTTGTAGGTAATGAATTTTATTTTTTAAATCATTTTATTCTTTCTAGATACACATGACAGTAGAGTATATTTGGATGTATTATACATACATAGAATAAGTATAACATGTTCCAATTAGGATCCCAATGTTGTGATTGTGTATGTTGTAGAGTTACTTTGGTCATGTATTCATATATAAGGAAAGGAAATATACATCCAATTCATTCTGCTATCTTTCTATTACTATTCCCCCTTATTCCCTTCATTCTGCTTTGTCTAGTGCAATGAACTTATAATCTTTCCCTCCCTTGTTGTAGGTTAGCATCCACATATCAGAGAGAATATTTTTTTTTGGGGGGGACTGGCTTTTTTCACTTAGTATGAAGTTAGTATGAACACAGGGATATCTTTGCTGCATATTTACTGGAAAATGTCATAATTTCCTTCTTCTTTATTGCTGAGAAATATTCCGTTGTGCATATATACTACATTTTCTTTATATTTATCTGTTGTAGAGCACCTTTGTTGGTTCCATAGCTTGACTAGTGTGAATTGAACTGCTGTAAACATTGATGTGGCTGTGTCACTGTAGTATGCTGATTTTAAGGCCTTTGGGTATAAACCAAAGAGTGGAATAACTGGTTCAAATGGTAGTTCCATTCCAATTTTCTAAGGAATCTCCATACTGCTTTCCAGAATGGTTGCACCAATTTGCAGTCCCACCAGCAATGTATGAGTGTGACTTTTCCCCCACATCCTTGCCAACATTTGTTATTTGTATTCTTGATAATTGGCATATTGACTGGGTGAGATGAAATCTTAGAGTAGTTTTGATTTGCATTTCTCTAATTGCTAGGGATTTTGAACATTTTTTTCATATATTTGTTGATCAGTTGTATTTCTTCTTTTGTGAAGTGCCTATTCAGTTCCTTAGCCCATTCTTGGCATGATGCACTGTTACTAACATCATCTTCAATTAGAGCTTTCTGTGCAGTAGAATTTTCCTTTTTCCATTCTTCTTGCCATGCATACATTATTGGAGACTGGAAAAAAAAGTCCTTAAGAGTGAATTCTTACCTTTTCAGAACTTGAGGCGAACATGTGTGATCTAATGCAGGACACACCTCAGTGTCCACTTTGTGTGTGTGTGTGTGTGTGTGTGTGTGTACTTTCCACTCAGCCTAGAAATGTGTGGGTACTATGTCTGGATGCTATGTCAGAAAATCACAAGTGTTCAAAATCATGGACATGAACACAGGGATATCTTTGCTGCAAAGTTTTGCTTTCCTGTTTATTCTGAAAATTGTTAAGAAAACTGGCTCAGCTAAAGCCAAGCATTTAGGAATCAGATATGTTTGGATGGTAGGGTGGAGTCAGTATTATACATTTATTTTTTTGGCACTCAGAAGCAGCAGTGATCCTTTAGACTTGTGTGTGCAGATGTAATGTGTTCCATGATGTTTTAGCCTATATTTCCTGCCTTAATAAATGAAAGCACTTTGCAAAATTGGGCTGCAGGCCTCTGTTGCTATTCTATAGTAGTCAAATCCTCCATATGAATAATCAACATCCACTTCCTTCATTTATCTAATCACCCATTTATTCTTTAACCTTGTACAGTATAAGTTTCATGGTTACTACCGACTTCAAAGAACACTATTAATTTCTTATTGTGGTTTCATTTGTAAATATGCATTCCAGTCATATCTTCTCACCAGAGTATCAGTCCCACATCCTCTAGAAGCAGGGTTTAAAACAATTGTCCTCTTATGAAATACTGTAAAGTCTATCATTTTAAAAATTAGTTAGGAACAAAATATGTTTTAGGAATTTCATTTTTCTCTAACACTTCTGTTTCTTGTACTCCTTATTTTTTATTGTTTATGTCAGAGATGATTTATCATCAGTGTTCTTGTACAAAATTTTGTGGGTTTTCTTGTGAAATATGAAAATGATAATGCGGACTTTCTGTTTTTAATTCATTTTTATAAGATGTGCAGAAACTCTAAATAGAACTTTTGCTTGAAAAACTCAAGTAGAACTAAACCATAGACTATTATATGTAATTCTGAATTATTTTATGAGTATTAGAAATAAACAATGCCATAAAGACTAGAATTGTAACATAATCTCATTTTTATATTACTTTGCTAATATTATGTAACTTTTTATAAGATTCATAATCTCTAAAATGATAGCATATTCTTTTTCTATCCAAGAAGCTAAGGCTTTCTTTCTTTGTGTTTGGTTTAACCCTCAATCTATTGTCCTATTTAATTATTAATAATTGTTACATAATAGTAATAATATTTACAAGCATTATTAATAGTATTTTACTTTCATATTAATAAATATGCATTTAATTTTCAACTAACATACATTTTCAACATGTGCCCAGTCATATGGCTAGTAAGTACTTGCTAGGACTTAAATGATACAACACATGCTTTTAATAGTACAGTCCTACAAGCACTCAATAAGTGTTTGCCAGTTAATCAGCTCCCTCAAGGAATTGATTCTAGTGATGGAGGTAAGTAATCAAGTCATGATTTATGATTCAATGTGAAAAATGCTGTGAGTGCAGATTGAACAGTACAATGGAGAAAGATGATGGGAACAGTATATTGTGGTAGGATTAGAGAATGAGGGAAGGAATGGGGAGAGAAGCATCTCAGATAGGAGGCCCCATAATGGGCTTCTAGGCTTTCCTTTGAGCTCCTACACAGCCTGTGCTTACCCTGTCCTAGGACAACACTATACAGAGTTTTGATTTGTTTACTTGTCTTTACCATCTTCTAGACTAAGCTTTCTAAAGACGGGAGCTAAATCTTGCCTCTTTTTTTTGTTTTTTATTTGCTTTGTTTTGAGATGGGGGTCTCACTATGTTTCCCAGTACGATGTTGAGCTCCTGGCCTTGAAGGATCCTACCTCAGCCTCTGGAGTAGCTGGGATGACAGGCATGTGCTGCTGTGCCTGGCAATCTTGTCTCTTTATCATTTTGTGGAGGAAATGATACCTAACACACCTTTAGTACATACTGAATGAAGACCGAATGAGCTGGATCTAAAGGGGTGAATTCAAGGGACAGGTGAAGACCTGGTAGGCAGACAAAGGTACGAATATATAGGAAAGTGTGAAAATCCATCACCTGTTCAGGAAATGGTCAGTAGTGTGGAGTGGACAGAGGATGGAATATAGCCTGGAGTTATATGCAGGATTAGGTCAGCCATGTTTACTTATAAGCTCTGGTAAAAAGCATGATATCAGGTATCTGAGTGCATGCTTTTCCCTAATATATCTTCACCTCTTTAAGGACAAAAGACCAGGAGCTGGAATATATCATGGGAGTTAAATGCTTTTTTCTGTATTCTACTTCTGCACATCAGCTGTATGACAGTGGGCATGTCACCTAGCTTTATTGCCTCATCTGTCACATAGCAGGCATTTGGTAAAAAGTTATTGAATGAAATAATATAATTATATGTTTCTACTGGAAGATTTTTAAGGAATTTGAGATATAGCTGTGTAAAAGACCTAGTACTTATTGATACTTATTGCTTGAACTTGGAATAAACTTGGTATTTATTCGCTGAATAGAAGGCAAGAATTAGAGGTTTCCCAAATGGAGGGGCACTGAGCTTTTAGACAAGGTAGCAGATCTATGGTTCAGAGTGGCTGGTCACCTGGAACAGAATTGAAAGGGCTTATTTGACAAAAAGAAGTAAGGTTACTAGGGGCTCCTAGGGCAAGAAATAGGCCTTAGTTTCAGTGGAGCTCTGTAGCACAAGGCCAGTCTAGGTGGAGATGCTGCCCTGGCAGAGTGGGCAAGGCATGGGGCCCTGGGCTCTAAAGCCTGGAAATCCATGCTGGGGTATAGGCGGCTCCGTCCAGTCCAGACTGCCTGTGCAGCTGGGTTTGAGTGTCCTGTTTTGCTCTCTCTGTGGTCTGGTTTGGGCTCATCTTACAGTCTGTAGGATTATGGAAGAAAGGAACTAATATATCTCAATAGTCAAAAAGCAAAAGCATAAGCTGCCAGTATACCAGATGCTCAGAGAATATAAGATGTGGTCTTTGGGCTTATAAGATTATTTACCTTTTCTTTTCTCTTTCTTTATATATAAACAATTGTCCTCTTATGAAATACTGTAACATACCAGGGAAGGTAACATTTTTCTCTAAAATGATTTCAGCAAGACTTAACCATGATGTATATATGTCCCCTATTCAAATTTAGAGAACCCTTCTTCTTTTTCATGCCTCATACATTTACCAAAGTCCTGCTGTGTGTTCTGCTCTTAAGGGACATTGAGAGGAAAGCATAGTCCCTCAGATGGTTTCAGTGCAGGGTAATTAGCACTGGATCACAAATCCAGTAGGTTCTAGATGCTACAGTAGTAAAAGGGGCAGTAGTTGGGTCTGTCCAGGAATTAGGAAAGATCATATAAGACAGTAGATGACTGGAAAAGGACTCAAAGGGTGAGCAAGAATCTACTAGGTGGATAAGAACACCTGGCCAACAGGCAGCATGGGTGAAGATGTAGCATGACAGACTATGGTATGTCACAAAGTGGTGAGAGCATTCGTTTGACCAAGTCATAGGCCAATAGCAAGGGGCATTGGGAAAAAAAGAACACAGAGTCCTTACGTGCTTTACTCAGACTAGTTGAGGGTGTTTATGACGTGGGCTCTGGAGCCAGATGGCCCAAGTCTAAACCTGACCACCACTTGATACCTGCATGATCTTAGGCAAGAACTTCAACTCTTCTTTCCCTCAGCTTCCTCATCTCCGATGATGATAGAATGTGCCTCGTGGCTGTGAGAATTTGAATTATAGCAGAAAGCACTTCAATCAGCATCTGACACATTGTTGTTATTAATAATTCTCTATGATATGTAATTTTATATTTAATAATGACATTGATTGTTAAATTGTGCCCTATAACCAAAAGTTCCAACAAGGTATGCGTTGCCAGTGAACTTGATGCTTCTGGAAGACTTTGATAAGTGTTTTTGAATTTATGAAGTAAATTACTTTTTCATTTCAGGGTTATAAAAAGAAAGTACTTTTTTCTGTCCAGGACAGTGCTTATGCTCAAGAAGCTTGCTCAGAGTCTGGAAAGAGAAAACAGACCAATAAATAAGTCAAAATTATGAAGCATGCTATAGCAGAGGTGTATGTAAGGTGCCAGCAGAACATAGGGCAGTTCAGAATGAAACAGCTTGATCAGAACGATGCTTCAGAAAGGCCACTGTCCCTCCAGGGGGGTAGGGAACTGAGGCTGAGCTGGGGAGTGTGCAGATATTATTCCAAGGGAAGCTCGGCTGAACCAATGAAGTAAGAGGAACAATCTGGAGGATACTGACCAAGAAGTCTTGATGGAATTTGGAGAGAAGGACCAGCACCCTTCTTTCAGGATCCAGGTGCTGAGCTAGATGGATGCTGGTGCCTTGCACCAGTCCACGTGTCTGAGTACCAGGTGGTGTCGGTGATAGTTCTACCTTGTGTGCTGTCACTGAGCTCCCTTCCACGTTGTGCATGCTGTTTTCAGCTGATAGACACGTAACACGTGACGATGAACATATTTACATAATGTGAGGTTGGTAAAATCACGGAAGATTAGAATTTCCCATTCTAATTTCATTTTAAAGATGCTTGTTAAGCAAAAGGATATAATTCATTTTTCAAACTTCTGAAATGTTATTTTGGCTTCTTGAATCAAAGACATTCCTCAAGTGTTTTCTTTATTACAAGCCTTAAACTTTAATTAGAATTTAATTATAAGATCCTGAAGGCATGAGTAAGAGGAGCAGATGGGACAGTGAAAGCAGCTTAGTGCAGGAGGATTAAAGATTAAAAGTTGCTCATTAATGGCATCAGGAAGGAACAGAGAACTAAGTTGCTATACTTTTGTGTTATTCTGATGCTTTTTCAATTCTGCAGTGATTCTTGGTTTGAAACTGAAGAATCTCATAAATTAGGATTTTTAAATTTTATTTTTGTTTAAGTCACTAGAGTAGGTATGTACGTAGAAAATGCATTAGGCGAAACATGATAGAAAGGGGTTTTTTATTCCTTTTAGTACCTCATACAGTGTTTAGTATGTAGTGGGGACTTAAATTGTATTTATTGGTTGAACTGAAACAAGTGCAGTCTTATTAGTGAGCATAACTTGAACACAAGAGATTTAATTAGAGGCAGTCAGGAAGGTTTGAGTTTGAGTCCAGGCTAAACCATTCTGTGGGAATGGTTGGTATCTACTTAATGGGCTAACCTTAATGGTTGGTATCTACTTAATGCTCCTCTTACCTTCAGCCTGCCCATATCTGGCCTTTGCTGTTTGCTCACCCTGGCTGTTGGCTGGAGGAGAGTGAGGAAACACTATAGGGTCAGTCCTCCTCTCACACAGGAAGGATGAGCAACTCTGCTCTCTGGGGGTATATTCAGTAGGATCTCCTACTTGATTAAATGATTTCGCTTCTTAATGCTTTTGTTTCTAATTCTTCTTACCTTTTTGAAACCTTATATTTGGAATTCTCTTTCCTCTTAATTACAAGCTTAATGCAGAAAAATTAGACAACAGATGAAAATAGAAAGGAAGAAAAAATATATAATGAACCCAATAGCAATCCATTTCTTACTATCCAAGAATAACCTTTGAAAAAATTTTTTAAACATCTTGATAGACAATTGATTCTTATTATTTGTAGATTCTCCATTTGCAAATTTACCTACTTGCTAAAATATATTTGTAATATTGAAATCAATACCAGTGGCTCTTTCACAGTCATTTCACACATACATGGAGATGTAGAACATTCCAGGGTTGTTCTGTGTGCATGCTCTCATGAGGCCAAATTAGGCAATACTATGTCTTCTTGTTTGAGCTCTGTAAACAGTTGTCCTTTCTGAGGTCTATTCGTTTCATGATCCTCATTTTTGTGCTTTTTGTTGGTGATTTTACCATTTAAAAGGACCATACATGTAGCGTTGAAGTGCCGTCTGGTGATCGTAAGTGCAAAGAGCGGCAGTGTTCCTTACAGTGACAGTATTGTGTGAGATGAGTTTTGCTCAGGCATGAGTTAAGTGCTGTTGGCTGTGAGTTCAATGTTAATGGATCAGTAATATATATTAAGGGAGGTGTTTTTAAACCCAGACACATATAAAACAAGGTTGTATGTTGATTGATTGATGAAAATTTAACCAGATGCTCAAAGGACCCTAACCCTGGGTTTCCTCTAGAGGCAATGTTTCAGTATGTCCTGATTGAGTGTCTCTGGATACCAGAGAGTATATCTACAGGAAATAATGAGGATCAGTTGCATCTCTTGCTATTCTTCTTCCTATTCTTTCTTTTCTAATCTTTCCATCTCTCAGTTTCTTAATTTCTGTGTGCATAGTGCATATATGTTTGCTTAAATTATATATGCTTATATTTAGCAGTTGCAGTGTCTCATGTCACACTTTCTTGTAACTTACCTTTTAAATCCTTGGTTGTATTGGCCTTTGGCCAATTTGCTCTCAGATTTGTCTGTGATCTTTACTTTGCTGCATGCTATGTTATAGGGTGTTGATCCCTGCCCTCTGTCATTTTGACGTCAATGGGCAATGGAAGAACAGGGGAAAGAGAGAAGGTGTTGTTTTTCCATCCTCTTTTCGTTCTTGGGCAACATATCTGGTGGTGGTCACAGACCCTCTATAGCTGTCTTACCACTGGGTGGGCCCTTCATGGCTTTGACTTTTGCAGGTTGACCCTAGGTCTTGGGCTTCAGCCATAACTTATCCCTTTGTCCTTTTGGCCAAAAGTGTTTCTTTCCTGACCCTTGAGTAAAGAATCAGACTCAAAAGCTATGGCAGGGGCTGGGGCTGT
The DNA here is from genome assembly GCF_001458135.2 of Marmota marmota marmota. NCBI lineage: Eukaryota > Metazoa > Chordata > Mammalia > Rodentia > Sciuridae > Marmota > Marmota marmota. The sequence goes on along the minus strand of NW_026000082.1, from coordinate 7,206,797 downwards.
AGCTCAGTGGTAAAGCACCTGCCTCTCATGTGTGAGGCACTAGGTTCAATCCTCAGCACCACATAAAAATAAGTAAATAAAGATATTGTGGCAATCTACAAATAAAATAATATTAAAAAAAAAGCTAAGGCAAGGTATAAATAAAGATATTGTAGCAATCTACAAATAAAATAATATTGAAAAAAAAAAAAGCTAAGGCAAGGCAAAAGATGAAGGAGTGGCAGCCAGGATCCAACACTGTAAAAAGTGAGAGAGACTGAGGTGGGACAGAGTAGGTGGCTGGGCGCAGGAGCCGGTGTGTTGAGTGGATGGTGCTGCAGCTCCACAGGCACAGGCTAAGCAACTACAATGCCACAGACACTGGGAAAGCAGCCAAAGCTCTCATCCTGAGCTTAGTGTCTGGAATATGATTCCCCTGAACCTGACGGCTCATCCACCAAAGGAGGGAAAATCCATTCTGGTGATTATTCTGACAGGGCTCTGACCAGGTTTCTTCCCCTAGAAGGTAATTTTTCCCTGGCCTCTTTTCATCCCCTTCTTCACATTAGGACCCTTTCTCCCAGGAGTGTGAGATTCCCTGGGGGCTCTCCACACTGAAACACTATAGGCTTTCTGAACCTCTTGCATTGGCACAGTCCTCATTAAAAATATATTTCCCCAGGACTCGGCTATACCCCCTGAAGTGTGGATTAACAGAGAGGCCTTCAGAGCTGAAACACATTTTTGAAGAACCACTGTACCAAGTAGCATTAAATATTTATCACCTGTACATGTAAATGGTTTTGTCTTCACGCTTTAACTCTCGGACAAAAAGACTTCTTGTCTGTTTTCTGCTAAAGTGGAGATACCAGCAAAGCTGCTTTTGTACCTTGCTGTGATCATTGCCTGCCCCAGGAATATGGAACATTTCTTTGTCCTCCTCGCAGTACAGGGAGGAGTGCCCCCACTCAGCAGTGCAGTGGGAGGCCAGGTGGTAGGATTATGGCAAGAACAGATTCTGTATCCAGCAAGGCACTGTGGGCTTTGTCACCTCAGGCTGTTCGGGCTTGAGAAGCTCTTATGCTGAAGAAGTTTTTGTTGTATAGGTGGAATGATATGTCATGCACACAGCCTCCTGGCCCCCAGTGGGACAGCCGCAAGAGAAAGCTCTCTCCTCTTTCCCCAAGGTCTTCTACTTGGGACTTTCTAGATAGATTTCTAAGTAACCTAGAATAAAATATGCTATTAATATGCTATTAATAATACCCTCAAAGCTCTCTGCTTAATATTTACTTATGAAATAACACTGAAATGGTGCTCAGGCACCCGTTACTGTTTTTAGAATGCCTTTGTTAAAAAAAAATGATCTTGCTTAAAATATGCAACAGTATTTCAAGGGCTTGTTTTAGCGCTTGTTATACATGCCTGAAAACATACATAAGTTTGGATGATTTTGGCACACACACATATATGCACATGCATGCATATATTTAAGTATCCCCCTGTGATTATATGTATACACAGGCACATGTATAACTCTTCAAGAAATGGTCTCCTAATGTTTTATTTTCTTAAAGTCTGTACTTCACATTGTTTTTCCCCAGCACTGTCTACCCTCACTCCAGACATGACCCCTGGGAAGGTGGCAGCAGAAACAGACGGCTGGTGCATTTGGGCAGTCTGCATTCCTTTTAACTCGGAGACCAGGCTTATGTTTGGGCTTTCCAGCTCTTTGTCCAGGAGTCCAATCACTTTCATTCCTGCTTGAAAACTTGCCTGTTGTTCAAGCTCATGAGAGCCGCCACTGAGCTTCCTTGGGTTCATGAACTAGAGATCTATGGAGTGTTTGATTTTATTTGTAACTTTAACCAAGGCAGTCTTAACTGGGTTTTGTTTTCTTATTTGACGTTTATTCTTGTAACCTGAACCCAATTTCTTTCTCAAAGCTCTATCCTTCCCTGTCCCACAATTCCTAATCTCTCTTTTGTCTTCAGATTTTCCTCCTAAGTCTGGGTATGCTATTTAAATCCATCCTCTAGGAAGTGTCTAAGAGCTAACATACACATAGAACTATTATTTTCTTTCTGGGTTGCTTAGAAAGATTAAACAAAGATTTAAAATGTGGAATTCAAACATTGATGGATGTGGTGGGGCAACTTGGGAGGGGAGTGTGGATTTTAGAAAACATCAGAACACTTTCACCTGCCCTTCATATGGACTTCTACTTCCTCTTTGAGAGGCCCTGAAGCTGGGCTGTGATGATTTAGACAGGAAAAGACTGAGGGTAACTGCTTCCAGACCTTGAGCCATGAACACTCAGCTGTCATTCAGCCCTCAGGAAAGAGTGCTCGAGGCTCACAGAGGCCTAGGGAATGTGCAGCAGCTTCCTCTACCTCTAGTTTATATGTGTTGTGCTTCAAATGTGTCCTCAGTGCTGTAGAACATGTTTTCAAACCTCATTTAGCCCTCACAGCAAGCCAGTGAAGGAGACAGTGGTGTTTCTCTATTACAGATGAGACACTGGAAGCTCTGGAAAGTTACAGAAGCTGAAGAGTCTAATCAGGAGGACAGTTAAACCCTGGTAGAGTGCCTGGCTTTTTCCTCAGACACTTACTTTCTTTCTTGGTTTGCAAGTCCCTGCTTTAGAGACTTCCTTCTTATAATGTCCCAGTCAAAGGAAGTAACTAGCATTTGGACAATGTCTGTCATCTGTCAAGCACTGTTTAATCCAATATACATCTATGATTTATGAATTCTAAGAGAACCATGTGACAAAAGTGGTATAATCCCCATAATATCATTCTGTTTATTTTTTATTTGTATATGTACCATTGAGCTACATCCCTGGCCTTTTTTTTTTTTTATATTCCATTTTGAAACAGGGTTTTGCCAAGTTACTGAGGCTGACCTTAAACTTGCAGTCCTCCTGCCTCAACCTCCCAAGGTGCTGAGATTGCAGGCATGTACCACCATGCTCGGCATCATCTCCATTTTAAAGAAGAAATCCGTAAGGTTTAGACAGATAACTTGCCCTAGGTCACACAGGACCCTGGAGATGACATAATGATTTTATCCCAGGTCTGACTCCAAAACTTCTGCCGCTGGCATTAGCCAGCTGTCCACACTAGGATAGGTCTAGGTGTGAGGCAACTTGGAACAGGCATGGAAGATATGTGGCAATCATCCCAAAGGTGGAGTGTTTCACACTCTGTTGCACTCAGATTACATTTCTTGCATATTGGGGATTTAAAACAGAGATGGACTTTCTTTTTTAGTCCATTTTTCTCAGAAGCAAAGGTAGTAATGATAATGCTATGGGTATTAGTACTCTATGCAAATGTGGTGTGTACTGGGCACAGCACTTGATCTTTACCCATGTTCTTTTAGACAGACCCTATGACACTCTGAAGTTTTCTCAAAGCTCACATCTGTGGAAGCACTCAATGAGGTCTTGGTGACATCCTGCTCCATGTCACACTACCACTTCATGGAGGGGTGGGGATAGACCTAAGGCTACTTATACCAAGAGTATACTCCTTCCACTCAGCATGTGGGGCATGCTATCTATGGGTGACCAAGTGCGGACCTTAAGTGTATAAGATGGCTTACAGTGGTTCCCATAGGGAAGAGGAGATTCTCTTTTCAGCTATCTTACAAACCACCTGATTTTATCAAGGAGGAAGTCTTATTTAGGTGCTTGTGTGTCTTTTACAGCTTTGTAAGAGAGAGCAGGGGTTGGGCTCTGAGGCTTAGGCTGGTAACAGAATCTAGAAGAACATATGACATTCTATCATTGTATTTTTATGTGAGAAGCCACCCGTGAATTACATGAGGATCTTCTCTCAGTATGGTAGCCAGGGAGATTTAGGTTTGGCATTGCAGAGTATCCGTGGCTCTCCTACGGCAATAGATTGCCCAATGCATGACTTTTATCTCTGCTCTACTAGGAAGATACCTCATAGTAGCTCCAGAGATGGGTGAAACCCATTAGGAATTCAAACATTGGGAACTGGACAGCTTACCTTTAGCCTTTTTTGGAGAAGAATATTCTCCAAAAGGAAGACCTTTGATGTTTCCCAATATAAATAAGCAGGCACTGGCTCCATTTTGCCATAGTATAGAAGCTTGATCCATATGATCAGCTTGCCTATCCTGCCTCTGCTTTTGAAATTGTTTTCTGTGTTCTCTGTGTTTTTTTCATTATTCTATTTTTTCTAGCTTATATTTTTCAGCCAGCTCATTCCACCCAAGGGAACCCCAATTCCACCACCCACATGGGACATGGGCAAGATTTTTAGATTTTACAAAAATTATTATGACATGTTCATACATGCAAAATAATATAACGCATATACATTTACAAGGTATAAAGAATAATAAAATCGACATTCGTATACTCTTACCTATTGAAAAATTAGACTAATTTCAGGTGATGTTGGAGCCCTCTCTGTATCTCTCCCTATCACAGCTTCTTTCTCCCTCTCTGTCCTACCAGCATTTTACACAATCACAGTACAGTCGTCACAGTTGTATAATTAACATTCTGACAACACTAGACCTTGTTCTAGTTTCGCTGACTGTCCCACAGGTGTCTCTGTCTCTGTACTAGGATCTGGAATTGTACATGTTGCACCTGATTGTTATATTATCTTTATCTCCTTTCACCTGAAACAGTCACTTAGTCTTTATGTATCTTTCATGACCATGACATTCCTGAAGGGTTCTGTTAGGTATTTTGTCTGATGTTTCCTCAGGATTAAGTCTAGGTTAGGATTTTTGTCAGGAAAACCATAGAAATGATGTGTGCTTCTCATGGCACATCAAAACAAAGGGCAGGTAATATTGACTGATGGGTGATGTTAACTTTGGTCACTTGATTAAGGTTTTTCTTCAAGTTTCTCCACTGTAAAAATGATTGTTTTTCCTTTATGATTAATAACCATTTTGTGGGGAGATACTTCAAGACTATGTAAATATCATGCTTCTAATCAGTCTTTTGTCCAGTTTTAGCATCCATTATTAATTCTTGCTGAAACAATCATTCCTGAGGTTTTGAAAGATTGTTCTTTCTTTGTTTACATTCTTTCTAAATTTATTAACTGGAACTCTACTGCAAGTGGCTTTCCCCTTGCCTCCCATTCATTTTTTCACTTCATTATTTATTTGTATTAGCCACACTTGTGAATTCTTATTTTATTCTATGGGTTTTAATCCATTACTGTCATTATTTTTTTTCCAGATAGTCCCAGGTTTAACCACTGAGAACCCCTTTGCCTTTGTGTGAGTGTATATCTGCTTTCTGGGCACTACATTGTGTCAATTTAAACTTCCCTTTTAGGCTTAAGAGATGTCAGCTCTTTCTGTTCTGTATCCTTTCCTCCCAGTCACTCCTTCACCCACAAATATATGGTTTCCACTCTCCCTGGGGCATGGCACGGCTAAGATCATTGCTAGAGTAGTAGGTATTTTAAGTCCTTATATGTGCCAGTCACCTCTCAAGTCCCATTTCAGTCAGATCTTCTTGTGAGGGTGGCAAAGGAAGGTTGCCTTCTCTCTTGCTCTAGTGGCCATTGTGGTTCTAGGTTTGCATGGGCCCTGTGAAACCCTGAAATAGATACTCATAGTGCCTCACCCTGAGCTGCTTGTTGTCTATCACCTCCCAGGAGGCTTCCCTGTTGCTGAGACCTGTGGATCTTTCTCTGTGTCTAAATGTGTGCATCCTGGACAGAATCAGTGCTCCATTGTGGATGATTCTGAGCTACATTTATGCGATTTGAGGTTGGGGATGGGTCATGAGATGCAGAGTCCATCACTTGTCATTTGCTCAGCTTAAAAACACAACTTTATTTTGCCTCCCTTCCTTCTTTGTTTCATCTCCTTGTCTATCATTCCCCTCTTGCTCCCCAAGATCCCGATACCTAGTACAGTACTAGTATATAAACCATCTTGCTAAGGTTTGCTTTCTTGGGAACATAGGCAAAGGTATGTTGTGTTTATTACCTGCTGTCAGTAACCCCCTGACTTCCCCAATATCCCGTGTTCATTGTTCTATTCATTCCAATTCATTCATTCATTCATTTAACACTTATTTATTGAGACCTTCTTTGTGGGAGACCTTGTGTACAGGTAGACAAAGACCTTGATCTCACAGAGTTTATTTAATGTGGGGAGAAGTGAAACAAAACAACTAAGTGAATAAAAGTAACTCAGCTTGAATAATAAGTGCTCTGGAGGAAATGCCAGTGGGGAGAAAGGGAGAAAGTGGGTGGAGTGGGGAATGGCATAACAAGGTAATAACATTTGAACTGAGAAGGGACCAAGGAAAAGAAATGACCTGGTGAAAGAACAGTGCATTCAGCAGGAAGAGGAAGTATGAGTCCCCCAATAGCCGTTTGAAGAACAGCCAGGAGGCATATGTGGCTGAACATCATGAGCGATGTGACCAAGAGACATAGGCAAGGGCTACTTCCTATAAAATACTATAAAGTGTATGTTGGAATTTGAATTTTTTTCTAAATGTAATAGGTCACTAGGTAGTTTGGGCAAAAGAGTGACATGGTGTGATTTACATTTTAATGAGGTATTTCTGCTTGCCATGTGGAAAATGTATTGCTGGGAGATACAAGCGAAAACAGGTAGGAGGTTGTTGCATTAATCCAAGTGAGAAATGATGTTGGTCTGCATTACAGTAGTAAAGATGATTAGTGTTCAGATTTAGGACATATTTTGCAGTTGATGCTGAAAGCCTTACTGATGATGAGGGAGGTGTCAGACACAGATTAATCATGGGCCAGTCTCTGACAGCTTCATTCCCTTGTCTGTCATAATAGCACATAGGCTTTCATCTTCCTGACACTTCTTTCTGAGTCTCATTTGTAGATTCCTCTTCTAGAGTCTTTTTACTTGGTGGTTATCATCGACTTCTGATCTTTGCTCTCTGCTCTTCTCATACTTCTGAGGTTTGTATGACAGAAGTCTCATGCTTACATTCCAGTGAGAGCCAAGAGGATTGCCATGGGAGGCACTGGCCAAGATCAGCACACACATTCCCTAAGCCAGTGATGACTACCCTAGTGCACAGGACAGCCTGTGCCCATGGGGGCTTCCTGAACGGAGTTCTATCTGAGTGGGACTGCTGCTCAGTATTGCAAGGTCTTCTGACTTTTCAAAGCAACTAGAAATTCTTTTTTTTAAATTCGGCTGTCTCAAGATTTTTTTGTATGTTGGCTGAACCTTTTATTTTTTTAAATTAATATANTATATATATATATATATATATATATATATATATATAGTTGTGGATGGACACAATTCCTTTGTTTTATTTATTTATTTTTATGTGGTGCTGAGAATCGAACCCAGTGCCTCACACGTGCTAGGCAAGCACTGTACCACTGAGCTACAACCCAAGCCCTGAACCTTTTCTTTAGAACTCTGTGAGGACCAAACAAAACAAGTCTGAATTCTAGATGTGTCCCTTGGTTTGAAACTTCTTACTGAAATATTCTGGGGTAATTCAGGGTACGTGGCTTGGTGTTATTTATTTAATTTATGGGCAATGACTTCAAATTTGCATTTCCAGCCCTGTTCTTCAAAATCTAAATACCATTGGATACTTGTACATGGATTTTCCAAAGTTGTCCTTTACTAGCATGTCCCAGGTTCGGATTCCTCACTGACCTTTCTCTGCCCTATCTGTTGTATCTTTTCAGTTCATCATCTCTTCTCCAAGGCCCTGGCTAAATCTTAGCTTTGTTTCTGCTGCCCGCTTCACTGACAAACTGTGTATTCAGAAATTCATTTTTCAATCTTGCTTGTATTTTTTTCTAAATATTTTTCAAATGCTCCTCCTTTTCTAGTATAATCTTTATTTGGTTATTCAGCTGGCTCTGGAATTTATATAGACTAATCATTTTATCTATTTTATAAAGGACGAAACCAAGACTTTTCAAATCACACAGTAGCAAGTGGTAGAGTGCTAGTTGGAACCTGGGCAGTGTTTTTACTGTAAAGTCCATAGTTGTCATAGGTACAAACTAATAAATGGTTCTTCTGTATTGTAGAAGACTTAAATGACAAGTGTATGAAGAGAAGGGGTAGTAATCAGCTAGAATGACCTAGAATTGTTTCTAGCAGGTCTCTTCTCATGAGCTGATTTTAAGGAGTCTATTTACAGTTCCAGTATCATCTAGATATAAAAATGCAACTTGCTAGCCGGGTGTGGTAGCTCATACCTGTAAACCCAGTGGCTCGGGAGGCTGAGGCAAGAGGATCACAAGTTCAAAACCAGCCTCAGCAAAAAGCAAGGCACTAAGCAACTCAGTGAGAGCCTGTCTAATAAAATACAAAAATGTGCTGGGGATGTGGCTCAGTGGTTGAGTGCCCCTGAGTTCAATCTTCAGTATGCACCTCCACCCAAAGAAAATGCAACTTGCTAAGTACTCAAAGGAATTTGGAAAACACATCTGCCCTCACTCTTCCTTGTTTTAGATTTATTTGCTTTGTCCCTGAAGTCAGCTGAATCACAGAAAAACCCAGTAGAAATTGCAAACATCCAGGGTTCACATTGAAGATGTTTTACTATCATTTACAAATATGGCCATATAAGGAAGTCCATGAATCTGAAAGCAGATGAAATTGACCACTGCTGACAGAGCCTGTGGCCTGCTGTCGGAATCCCATTTTTGGATGTGGTTCTGGAGGTCATCTGCTTTTGCTGGCAGCCTTTCTTTACTCAGCTGTCCCCAGCAGAGGAGCCTGGCCTGAACTGACTATGGAAAGAGATTCACCTGCCTTCCTTCTCTGTGCCACACCCCAGAACTGGTGGGGTTTCTTTGTTTGTTTTGTTTTAGTGTAAAACCACTGGCAACTGTATTGTGACAGTATGACAACACCCACTTGGTGGTCTTGTTTTCTGCTGACTTTAGAAGGTAACTTTTATTTTGGAAAGACAAATTTTAGTCTACAAGAGAGCAAGTCCTTGGTACACAGATGTTCTGGGTTCAAACACATTGAAGAGGCTTTGCAAGAAAGCTCAAGAATCTCACCACTAAAAAAAAAGTGCAACAGATTTGGTTGAAAACTTGAACCCTAGCTTTAGACTCTCTTGAGTCTGAGCCCCAGCTCATTTCTCTGAGCCTACTTTTAATCCTTAAACTAGGGAGTAGAAAATGAAATTGATAAGAGTGTGTTTTTATAAATATGCAAATACACCACGATGAAACTCACAATTCTGTGTATTTGAGATTTGTGGATAAACAAACAAGTAAATAAATAACAAAAATGGAAAGAGTACTTAACTTGGAGGATTATTATGAAGATTAAATCAAATTATGCCTGTTAAACCCTTAGTCCAGTATTTGGCACATAATAAGCACTCAGTAAATGGGAGTTACTACTGTTGCTATTATAGTAAGCGTTTTATTATTGCATTAGCTCATGTGACAGTTGTTCAATGAACCCTGATTGTGTATTCTCCCAGCGCAGTCTCTGTTGAAGGGACTTTAACCTCTATTGCAAATACCGTGAAGCCATGCTCATCAGCATTCCTTCTTGCCTGGTTTCTAATTAATTCATTCATTTATTAAACAAATTCTTCTCGAATATGTTCTATGTGCCAGGGACAACACTGACCAGATTAAATTCCAGAATGGACTCAGAGATTTCCTCTGTTTATCTTCTGTTTCAAGCTAACCCTGAGTGATTGTGACTCCCTAAGTGTGCTCCTTCCTTTCCTGCATCTGTGCTTTTGCACAGATCACTGCTATGACTCAGTTATCAAGTGAGCTGCTTGCTCACTTATCAAGTTGACAGACTTTATTGTCACCTCACATCTCATCTGAAGCCAGCTCCACTGCCCCAGGGAGATACCAGTGTTTTTTTCCTATTGTCTGTGTGCTATACCTTGAGTCCAATGTTCATTTATAATATTCAGGAGAGAGTATGTCTTCTGACTATTTAGCTGTCTTTCTTCTCAATGGACTGAGCATGTTCTGAGGAAAGGGATTGTCTGCTTACCTTTTATTGTTAATGGAATGCTTACAGGAACTTAAATCTCTTTATTAATGAGTTAGATGGACAAACAATGGGTACGTGGGAGAAAGAAAAAAACAATACATAAAATAAATAAGTGTAAGAACAAGTGGATAAATGACACTATGAACTGGCCTGAAGACCTTAAGATGTTCTCCACTTGTGGGAGAATCAGGCATATAAACATTCATGGGGTGCTGTGATAAATGCTTAGAGATCCTCAGAGTGTACATAGCATGTGGCAGCCAGCAAGTTCTGCCTATAGACATGTCTTGTTTAGTAACTCCATGCTCATGTATTTAGTCTTTAAATAATTCATTTGAGTACTAACTATAGAATTCCAGACATCCAGCTTCCCAGATTTGGCAACCTCAAGCCCTTTTCCTGCATGGAACTGGCTGCTGGAGCTGAGAGGCAGGGCCGTTGTCTGCATGGGCAAGAGCTCTGCAGTTCCCAGTCCAGCTTCATTCATTTACCTTGCCATCTGACTCTTGAATGCACTTGGGTTTGCAATCCCTGCTGTGAGGGGTGCTTTGGAACTTCATATGGTGGGCACAGGTTAGCAATGCTGTTAAACATCCTACCATATGTGAGATAGCCCCCTGCAACAAAAATTATCTTGCTCTAAATGCCAGTTGTGATGATTTGAGAAATCCTGCTCTGGTTTATGGAGAGATAAAGAGGACCTGATAGGAGCTTGCTCTTGACAGTGGGTGTTCTAGAAAGGGATGGAGTCAGAATGTATGTAGAAGGTGGAATCAGCCTAGGATCATTTGATTGTATGTAGTTCCTTGGGAGGAGAGGAAAGGCGGGTGTGCGAACCAAGGACACGAAGCTTAGCAGGATTCAGAATTAAAGAGGAAACCAAACTGGGTAATTCACAGCCGAAAGTCATCAACTTCATCACTAGCTCCATTACTGATTAAACAGCACAGAAAGCACTTTCTCATTCTTTTTTTACTTTTAAGAACAAACTGGTATTTATAATTTGGGGGAAGCTAGCAAACATAGCAGCCTATTTGGGAAAATATAGAAAGACTTTATATTTTGGAGCTTTAGTTTGCAAAGATTTTTGCTTTTAGGTTTTGAGGTAAAGTCACAGGGCAAATAAGTTTATGTATTCCTCAAAGTCACATTCCTGATGTTTTTCTCCCTCTAAAAATGAGAAGGAATTCTCATACTTTTTAGCACATACTCCTTACAAAAATCCACTGGAAAGTATGAAATTGCAATGATAACTCTATCAAAATAGGTATTCTGCCATGATGATCTGGACATTTGTTCTAACTGGCAAAAGGAAAATGGAAGTTGGGGTTCACAGATCTTACTGTCCTGCTGGAATTAATTTGCTCTATTCTGTTGGTGCCTGGGAAGGTGACTGAGGGTATGGAGAAAGGGAAGGCTGGTGAGTGGGAGCTGGCATGCTCCTCCTTCTTGGAAGAAGCTTCTTAAGTCCCAGATCTTCACCCCAAATACTGTTCATTAGGTCATTGTTATCCAGAAACGTGCCTGTTCATTCAGGGTATACAGATTGGACAGGAATCTGAGGAAGGCTTGGAAAGGACACTTAACCTCCAACTCCATGTGGTGTTAGCCGCCCCTTGTCTGCCCTCTCTGGAAACAGCCACTGTGAGAAGATGGGAGAGGGTCCCATGGGTTTTCAGCCTCTCTCCAGTGGAATGCCAGTGCATCAGCTAGCATCTCTGGAGAGAAACAGGCAGCACTCTCAAATGGGGTGAAGAATGGACAAGTGCAGGGGAAACCACAAAAGACAGTGCAAGACCCGAGTTACCAAAACTAAGGCAGGTTGTAGCTCTGCTTCTAGTAAACAAGGGGATGTTGTGTGGCCAGGTCCTGGAGAGAATGTTGTGTGGAGGAGCTTGCTGGGTGACCTTTGGGAGAGGCACAGGCAGCCCATTTTGTGTTCTTGTCTACTCATTTCCCTTTCTGTCTCCCATTGGGTGAATCCAGATAGAGGCCAGAGACAAAGAGCCATTTAGTGTCTCCAAGCCTTTCAACATCCTGGCTCAGAAGATTGGAAAAGCAATTGAAAGATGTCTGGGACATTTGGGCATTTTTTCTGTTTGGTTGGTTCTTGTGGTCAACTATTTGTGGAGGGGTATAGTGGTGGACTGTGCTTTGGAGTGAGGAAATGTGGTACAGGATCACATCTGCTCCACTGCTGACCACCCTCTTCTCCAAGTTGGGCAAACACCTATTTTCTTACTGTACACAGAAGCACAGGGTACTCACAGCAAAGGCTTTGGGGGAATCAAACAAACAAGAAACTTAAGTGTAATCAACAGACTTGGGAAAGCCTTGTAAGCAGTGTGCCTTAGGAAAGTTGCTTTGTTTGTAAAATAGAGGTAACCATCTTGTGACTTTACAACAATGGTTGCTTTCTTCATTATATTTTCCTGTATTCCATCGGAAAAAACAAAGACATCATAGGGCTATTAATAAGTATGTTCTACTGCCCTTCTAATTAACATCATGACCTCTGGGTTACTGAGGTGAGAAGTCACAGCAGAGTTGGCTTGACTGAGACCAGATTGTGTGGATAGGCCTGTCTTTTCTTGTGACATGGCCTCAGATGCAGGTCTAGAGCCCTTTCCCCAGGAAGCCTCCAGTGGGACCCCAGTTGCTTCTCCTCCGGCTTATGCAGCTCATGGGATGCAGGCATGAAGCTGCACTGGAGTCACTTCCTCCTCTAAACTGTGATCTCCCCAGATCTGTGAGTGCTGTTTCATCCAGCTGCCCATCACCAGTGCTGTCCTGTCTTCAGTTTGAAAACTGGCTTCCGTTGTAAATGCCTCCATGGCTACACATATCCTGGCTCACATTCCCTATCTTCTACAACAGAGAGCAATTGGTTGTACATTCTTTTTTCTTGAGTTCCAAAATCCTGGAATTGAATTGAATTCTAATTTATTTCATTTGAGTCAAGTCTATGTCCCTTATTGAATAACTGTGCCCACAGGAGAAGTATGTTACTCAGGGGAATCTGTAGGGTGGGGTCTATATGGTCAGGACAGGTATTATTTAAACCAGTAGGTTGCAGTGGAGAAGAGAAGAAATCACTTAGGAATGCATTCAGCTACAGCAATGGGACTGGGAATCTCTTCTTTAAATCACGTAGTTGCCTTGAGACAGAAGCATATGTTAGGAATACATTTGCAAGGGGTAAAAATTGGTTCTCAGCAAATGAAAAAGTCTTATATTTTATGTGTTTTGTTGCCGTTTAAAGCTCATTCTTATCTAACGATGTAAAAATATATATATACAATTTTGTAGGGGAAAGGGAAAGAATGTCTAAAATGGTTTTATAATGGAGGTGATGGTGAGAAAAATATTTAAGAAACACTGAGTTATAAAGCAATTATAAAACCTAATACTTATATAGAACCTGCCATGTGCCAAGTACCATTTAAAAAAATTTAAATTTGTTCTTTTTAGATATACATGACAATAGAGTGTATTTTGAGATATTATACATACATAAAGTATGACTGTAATTAGACCCCATTCTTGTGGTTTATATGATATATAGAGTTTCACTGGTTGTGTATTCATGTTATGAACACAGGAAAGTTATGTCCAATCCATTCTCCTGTCTTTCCTATTCACATCCCCTCCCTTCCCTTTATTCCCCTTTGTGTAGTTCAATGAACTTTTATCTCCCCTCCCCATTATGTGTTAGCATCCACATATCAGAGAGAACATTCATCCTTTGACTTTTGGGAATTGTCTTATTTCACTTAGCATGATAGTCTCCAGTTCCATCCATTTACTGGCAAATGCCATAATTTTATTTTTTTATGGCTGAGTATTATTCCATTGTGTATATATACTACATTTTCTTTATCCATTTATGTCTTGATGCATACCTAGATTGGTTCCATAGCTTAGCTATTGTGAATTGGGCTGATATAAACCTTGATATGGCTGTGTCACTGTAGTATGCTGATTGTAAGTCCTTTAGTTCTTTAGGTATATAGTGAGGAGTGAGATAACTGGGTCAAATGGTGGTTCCATTCCTAGTTTTTTGAGGAATCTCCATACTGCTTTCAATAGAGATTGCATTGATTTATAGTCTCAACAGTTATGTATAAGTGAACCTTTTTCAGGGACTGTTTTGATTGCCTTACGTATGCTGTTAATTCATTTAACAATATGCCCATTTTAGAGGAGCTTAAATTAAAATAAAAAGCTTGATTTCCCAGTCTTACACCCCTAAACAAACAGTCCGGAGGTGGTTCAGTCATGTCCATTCCAGCATATCTTTAATTCTTTAGCCTTTCTAATTGCCCCATGGTTATAAGATGGTTGTTGCAGCTCTAGACGTTGCAACCATTTTCAATGCTAGAAGAATGGGGAAGTATTAGAGACAGCAGAAGACCCTCTTTCTCCATGCTGCCTTTTTAAAAAAAAAAAAAAGAGAGAGAGAGAGAAGAGTAAACCATCCCCTCCTCACTAGATTTCTTCTTGTGTCTCATTGTCTGGAATTTGCAGTTTTAGCTACAAGGGAGGTGGAGAAAGTGGAAAACAACATCTGTCCTAGCTGTCACATTATAATTGACTTAGACCTACACAGTCTAATATGATGCTACTACTGGCCACATATAGCCATGAATTTTTATTGAAATATAATTCATATGCCATATAATTCACCATTTTAAATGTGAAATTTTGACAGGATTATGCAAGCATCACTTACATCTAATTTCAGAACATTTTTATCACCCCCCCTCCACAAAGAAATCCTGTTACCTAGTTATCTCTCTTCATTTCCCCAATACCAGCTATTGGCAACCAGTAACACTCTGCCCATATGCATTTGATTATTTTAGATATTTAATATACAGTAATATAATGCATGGGCTTTTCTTTATGGCTTCTTTTGCTTAGTATAATTTTTTCAAGGTTTGTCCACATTATAGTATTTATCAGGACTTTTTATAAATAAGTTTCTTTCTTTTGACTGAATAATATTCTATTGCATGAATGTATTGCATTTTATTTTGGAATTCATCTGTTGATGAGCATTTAGGTTGTTTCTCTTTTAAGTTACTATGAATATTGCTGCAATGAATACTTGTGTACTTTTTTATGTGAATAGAATTTTCATTAATCTTTCAGTTCTCTTGAACATATTCCTAGGAGTAGAATTATTGGGTTATTTGGTAACTTCTGTCTAATCCTTTGAGGAAATGTCAGATTGTTTTCCCAAGAGGCTGCAGCATTTTATACATCCTGGTGGGAATGTATAGAGTCCGATTTCTCGACATCATTGCCCACACCTGTTATTCTGCTTTTGCTTTTGTTTTCCTCATAGCCATCCTAATGAGTGTGAAGTGGTGTCTCTCTGTGGTTTTGATTTACTTTTGCGCAATGATTACCAATGGAACTATTTTCATGCGTATGTTGGGTATTTATGTATCTTCTTTGAAGAGCTTTCTATTCAGCTGCTTTGTTCTTGTAAAATGGAATTGTTAATTTATCAGAGTCATGATGACTATTTAAATTTAAATGAAAATGAAATTAAAAATTGAGTTCTTCAGTTGCACTAGCCACATTTCAAGTGCTCTCATGTCATGTGTGGAGAGGGACTATGTTATTAGACGGTTGCAGATAAAAAACATTCCAAACATTGAAGAAAGCTCTCTTGGTCAGTGCTGGCTTGGACCATCGTGATTGATTACTTTGAATCGGGCACATGGCTTTTCTAAACAAAATCAGGGTTTTGTAAAACTAAGGACCATCGGAGAAAGGATATAGAATATAATTACAAAACATTAGTTAGAAAGTGTAAGGTCCCAGAAGAAATGGATGTGCATATTCAGCATATATCTTCTAAAGCTGCACAGAAGTTTAAAACTTCTGAACCAGAGAGTAACAAAGTGCTCCTGTAAAGGGCGAGGTCATACCTGTTCTAGCTTTGCTAGCCCTAAGGTATGTGTTACATCTATTCACCTATGTCCTTGTAGCAAAAGAGCAGCCTTTGACAATAGGTAAACACATGGGCGTGGCTATGTTCTGGTCAGACTATATTTATAAAAGCAGGTGGAGCCAGGATTTGGTATGTACACCCTGGTTTCCTAGGGACAGTCCATAGAAAGGGGCCTGCCCCTCGACAAGGGTTGGCATGCTGAAATATGGGGAATGGTAGGATTTTGGTATGGCTAGACAATAGGAGCTCTGGACGATGGCTGCAGACATGGATAGGAAGAGAGACAAACCAGACTTGCACATCAAAGTTGTTTTGTTGTTGGTTTTAAAAAATCATGTTGGTGACAAGAAGTTCTCAAAGGTTTTTAAGTAGGAAATTCTCAGCTTATATTAGCTTTATTGGCTTTTCAAACAACCCTCCACTGTTTTGTGAAAAATGTATTAGAGGAAGTGAGACGAGAGGTTAAAAAAAAAGATCAGTTATGGAGCTGTTGAAGATCTTGAACAAAAGCAGTTTTATAAAATGAGCAGCTCTGTCAATAAATATGCATGCTTTCTAATCATGCCAGATCATGGGCTGTTTAGTCTACCTGTGACAGGGGTGCAGGTTCTGTTGGGTTAAAATAGAGATCTTATAGCTAACATGCTAATCGCATCAGTATGAACATAGACAACCAAGCTGGTAATTCTTATCCTGACTAACCTATTCACTGTGGCTGGGCGTGAATATTGATTTAAATGGGGCGTGCAGTGTTGGGCTTGGACTTGCTCTTTGCATCCCAGGGGAATCACCCTGGAAACCCGAGAATTGGTGCTGAGAGCACCTGTGACCCTTGGAGGGTTGCGAGAGTGGAACTGTATGGAGAGACTTACTGTGGCCTTGGAAGAGTTGACTTCTAAATGGGGAAGTGAGCTCATTCTCCACGGCTCAGTTCTGAAAGGCCCTGAGAGAGGAAAAGGAGCCTTGATGAACTACTAATTTATGAAGTTCACTCCAGAGTTAGGCATAATACGGAGGTTTGCCTGGGAGTGTCTGCCATCAGTGAAGATGAATTATCCATGTGGGCCTAGGAAATCACAAATGCAAATGATGTGTCAATGAATTTTTTTTTCACCATGGTAATTCTAGCCCGTAAGTACACAGCATATATTTAAAGCCAATTTAGCAAACTAACAAGAACTCTATAATAAATGCTGCTAAGCTGTTGATAAGCTGACTTTCCTATTTGTAAGCACATTAGTTTGGAATCCTGTGAAGTTTAATTCAAAATGAAATAATGCCTAGTGATTTCTGATAGCCTTCATGCTATGATTGTAGTCTTGGCCTAGGAGCCTTGGCTCGTTCACTAGTTAGACACTGACCAGTTCCTAAATTTAAACAATCAAAATAAATTATAATAAACATCTTTAGGCCCTTCCAGAGGCAGAATGTTACCTCAGTCCTGGAATGAAAATGTACAAATGTGTCCCTTACATGGCGTCTTTACTTCTGTATCCTGACTCCAAATGTTGTGAATACCAGAAAATGAGAAAATGCTTCCTGATCCTGGTTTTTGGTGGCTGGGCCTGTGTCTAGGTTGGGTGGGGGGATTAGGAATATTTCCGAGGGTGGAGAGACAGAATGATGACATCAGATGAGATGGCTCCAACAAGCCCTGCCGCACTAAAGTTATCACACCCAGAGTGGGTGGCACATGCAGCTGCACAGGCTTCTGGGGAAACATGGCTCTGCTGCCCCAGCCAGTGACATCCCAAGGCAGCGGCTGTGGTGCTGTCCACTATCTGTCTTCCATGTTGTTTGGGGAGGTAGGATGAGACGAGAGAGGACGCCCCAACCATTTTGTGAATTCATACATGAACAGAGGGGCTGGCTGGATCCAGGGCATGTGGAGTTCACTAAATTTGTCAAATTATTTTTCAAGTTTGGAGAGTTCAGGACTTCCCCAAATATATCTGGCTAAGTTCTTATACACCAGTGTTTACTGAGGGAAATGTACTACTTATGGTTCTGGTTGTTATGCACCAAAATGATCAAAGTATTGTGTTTCTGAGTCCAGAAAGATCCTTTTGAAATTTTATTTGTTTGTTTTTGCTCTTTGATGAAGTGGGTTATCCCAGTAATCATAAAGAAGCTCAAGTTCACCCCAAGCTTCTGGACACTAAGAAGTTTGGGGCTTGAGTTTTCCTGGGTATTTATACCAGCTGCTGTATTAGAGCAAGTCTCTGATTTGCTGCACACACACCTAAGTGGCAGAGATGTTTCTGAAAAACCCAGGGTGTCCAGAAGCTGTCATCATCATCATCTTTAACATTGCTCATCAGCCACTGGGTAGGTTTTAGAAATTATTGGCATGAGCAGAGTATGAAGGATTTGAATTGAAGAATTGAAGTTGAGGAAACTTCCTAACTTGTTATCAGTCTGGATTTTCAAAGGAGATATTAGGATTGCAGTCTTACTTCCTTACTCTCTGGGGTTTGGAATAAGCTCTGGCCTTTAAGACTTTGCTGTGAGATTGGTCTGATTTAACCATTTCTTGAGTAGAAAGAAATTAAGCCATTGGATCCCAAACTAGTAGCCTTAGAAAGCAAGTCATGATAGCAGTTATTACCTGGAGAGGGATTGATTTTTATTTGACAAGATTTTTAGTTAAAATGCTTGTGTAATCCTTGGGAATTCATATTAATTAGGTCTGGATGAAAATGAAATCCAAAAATCTATAATTTTGTGAGCTTTCTACAAGAGTCTCCTCAATGAGTAGGGTGGAAATCTACTAGACTTAAGGAATTTTAATAGCTTTAGGGATTCTAGTTACTTGGGACCAGAATGATTTTATTTCCATATAGTTCTCTTCATTACACTCACTCCTTTCTTAGCTCCAGAAGATCATGTAACAGGAGGGGGAATCTTTTGAGAGATCAGGAAATCAGGCCTGGTAGACCTCTTCTGGACTGTACAGGCCCAGTCTTGGGAAAAGGTCCCCCTGAAAGATTTTGTCACTAATCAGAAAGCCAGGATGTGATCATGGGAAGTTGTTGGGCAGGGGAGCCTGGCAGATGAGGAACAGAAGCCTCTCCTAGGTTGTTTGCCCAAATGTGAATTTATTTATTTTATTTTTTTAGCATTTTGTAACAGGCCTGAGAATATTGAGATGTGAGCATTATCATGTGAGTTGATTTTCTCTGACAGTATAAAGATCAAAATGTCAGAAGGAAAGAAAAATATCTTACCAGTAGATTCTAGGCACTTACTTCCCCTAACCTAGTCCATTGCTATAACCTACGTGGGGATTTCTTTCTGAAGTCTAGCCTCTCCTTTCTAAGCCCTCTCAGAGGGGTTCCTCTTACAAATGCAGGTCTGATTACATTCTCTATTGTTAAATCCCTTCAGTGACTCCATGCCTTAAGAAGCAGCCTGATTTTAAGTCCTTTGGGTATAAACCGAGGAGTGGGATAGCTGGGTCAAATGACGGTTCTATTCCAAGTTTTCCATACTGCTTTCCAATTTGCAGTGCCACCAGCAATGTATGAGTGTGCTTTTCCCCCCACATCCTTGCCAACACTTATTGTAGTTTTTATTCTTGATAATTGCCATTCTGACTGGAGTGAGATAAAATCTTAGAGTAGTTTTGATTTGTATTTCTCTAATTGCTAGAGATATTGAGCATTTTTTCATATATTTGTTGATTGATTGTATATCATCTTCTGAGAAGTATCTGTTCAGTTCCTTGGCCCACTTATTGATTGGGTTATTTGGTGTTTTTTTTTTTTTTTTTTTTTTTTTGGTGTTAAGGTTTTTGAATGCTTTATATATCCTAGAGATTAATATTCTATCTGATGTGCTTGTAAAGATTTGCTCCCATTCTGTAGGCTCTCTATTTACCTCATTGATTGTTTCTTTTGCTGAGAAGAAACTTTTTAGTTTGACTCCATCCCACTTATTGATTTTTGGTTTTAATTCTTGCACTATAGGAGGCTTATTAAAGAAGTTGGAGCCTAATCCAACATGATGGATATGTGGGCCTACTTTTTTTTTAATTTTAATTTTTTAGTTGGACACAATATCTTTATTTTATTTGTTTATTTTTATGTGGTGCTGAGGATCGAACCCAGGGCCTTACACATGCTAGGCGAGCCCTCTACCACTGAGCCACAACCTTAGCCCATGGGCCTACTTTTTCTTACATTAGGCGCAATGTCTGTGGTTTAATTTCTAGGTCCTTGATCTACTTTGAGTTGAGTTCTGTGCATGGTGAAAGATAGAAGTTTAATTTCATTTTGTTACATGTGAATTTCCAGTTTGACAAAGATATCTTTTCTCCAATATATGTTTTTGGCATCTTTGTCTAATATGAGATAACTGTAATTATGTGGGTCTGTCTCTGTGTCCTTCATTCTGTGCTAAGTGAAGTAAGCCAATCCACAAAACCAAGGCCAAATGTTTTCTTTGATATGAGGATGCTGACTCATAATGGTGATGGGGGTGAGGAGCATTGGAGGAATGGAGGAACTTTAGTTAGGTCAAAGGGGAGGGAGAGGGAAGGAGGGGATATAGGTTAGGAAAGTCAGTGGAATGAGTGAGACATCATTACCCTAAGTACATGTATGAAGACCTGAATGATGTGAAAATACTTTTGTGTACAACCAGAGACTTGAAAAATTGTGCTCTATATGTGTAATATGAAATGAATTGCATTCTGCTGTCATATATAACAAATTAGAATAAATAAATAATTTAATGACAAAAAGAAGCAGTCTATACATAAAGAACACTGAAGACCCTTCCTGGTCTGTTCCTGCTCCTCAACTGAGTCTCCTACATCTCCCTGCTTTAGGCAGGCCACCTTGGCTTCCTAACTATGCTCTGGACATCCTATGTTTTCACATCTCTCTTTCCTTCCTCCTTTGACCTGCCTGGCAAACTCCTATGCATCTTTCAAATCTTTCTGCTCCTGAAGCCTTCCCCAGCATTTCCTTTCTCTGCACCACCATGCAGCCTTGTCCCACCACCTTTGCATTGTACTTTGCCTGTCTCCCTTACTAGACTGGAATCTTCTGGAAGGGGAGGCAATGTGCAGTTGTTTTTCAATCACTCACTGGACCCACTGCAGAGAGCAGTGTCTTCTTTCATATATTCAGCGCTGAATATATTCAAGAAGATAAGAATGAAAAGGCAAATAATAGGCCACAACTGACCAAGATCTGACAAGATATTAGTAGCCAGTGTACAAAGAGATTTAAGGACTTTCACATGTCCTCAACCATGCCAAAAGCCATAGGAAATACAGGGGCCTCTGCACCTGATAGCTTTCCAGCTCATTATAGAAGCAGAATCAATACATACAAATAATGAAAAAGAACACAAGACAATAAATAATTTAATTCTAAGTCACTTGGGGGAATGGTAGTATTTGATTTTTCTGTGTATTAATTTGTATTAATTGTCTGTCTTCCTGCTCTTATAGTAAACTCCCTGAGGGCAGGGACTACTGACTGCTGTGTTTTCACACTTGCTACAATTCCCCCTACATAATAACTGTTCAAATATATGTTTGTTTTTGTAGGTAAATGGTAGGCACTCTTCAGTGCTGGTCAAGTTTAAAGGAAGGCAAGATCAGTACGGGCTGGTGTGGTTAAGCAGGGTTTCACACCTAAGCAATGTGAAAGATTTAGGTGTTGAAGAATGACTGGAAGTGGCTGTGGGCTTAGTTAATCTTAAGGGAATTAGGGTTTCAAAAAGGCTTGTATTATATTGCAAAGAGCATGGATTTAGACCAAAGAGCTCTACGTTTAAGATTGGACTCTTCATTAAGTAGCTATGTGACTTTAAGCTCTTTGCATTTGTTTCCTCTCCCATTAGATGTCATTAATAGTTCCATGGAGTATTGTGAGCAGTTAAAAGAAATATCATATAGAAAACATGTTAGGCTCTCAACAAATGGTAAGGAAAAGCTTATATCATTATAGTGTGACTTATTGGCTTATTTGGGTGAGGTGGTTAAATTTGATTAAAAATGTATGGTTATTATACTGGCACAGGATGATCAGAATTGTAGAAGTTTCCAGAGTTTTTGTGTCTTTCTTCATGGGCTTTGGAGAATTCACTCACAATTCTGCTTTTATTTATTTATTTTTTAACATCGGGAAAAGGAAGGTGGTTCTGTGCTCCTGACATGCTCCCCTGATACAGAGATGCCCCTCTCCTCTAATACAACACTTTTGAAGGGAGGTTTTTTGATAGGGGCCATGCCGGGTCAAGAGAGGAATGGGAATAAGCTTTCTGTTTAGGTAGAAAGTTAGAACTTCCCTTCTAGCAGTCTTTGTGCACCTGCTTCTACTGTGCACACGAGTGTGTGTAAGTTTGTGAGAGAAAGGAAGCAGGGAAAGACTCAAGCCCTGGAGTTAAGAGTGCTCACACATGATCAGAATTTCTGACCTCTCCCTGATCCTGCCATCTCATTTATGGTGTCTCTTCCTCTCTCACTATTCTTCAGCCACCTGTGTTTTTCTCTGGGTTCCTTGACACTGCCAAGTTCTTTTCTGTCTCAGATTTTTAGAACTTGCCATCACCTTTGGTTGTAATTTTTTTCCTTGGGCTCTTTTCATTTTTAAGAAAATCAGCAGCCTTTCCTCAGAGAAAAATAATGGAATTTTTTTGGTTGTTTGTTTTACATAATATCACAGAATAAGACTTTGAAACTGTCTGTAATTCTCAATTCTTTAATTCGTGAACTTTAGCAAAATTCAATGTAAACATTTAAGAACCTGTTAAATTATGAAGTTTTCCTTTGAGCCTTCTGAGGGTGAGTGCTTCTTTGCACGTTAGGTCTCTCTGTCCTGGATCACCCTTAGAGCCATTGTCTCCCACCTGCTCCCTACTGCAGGGTGGAGGTGTTCACCATGCCCCATCCCATGTTCACTCTCCTTTAGTTTTCCACACCACCTCCCTGGGGCTCCTTGGGCCTTAGCATCTTCCAGTTCCTGTAATTTTCATTTCTCCCTCTACCAGTCCAAGAGGGACAGCCTGTGTGGGTAGCATTCTTTTCTGTCTCCAGAGGAACTTGGACAGGGACAGAGGGGATATAGAACCAAATGATCAAAAGGAGTCTGGAGATCCTGCCATGAGTGTATCCAGGATAGATAGGGAGAGGAGAGGATAGAGGGAGGAATTGAGTTGGGAAGTTGAGGAAGGACAGCACAGCTGCTGACTGATCTGCAACAGCAGTATTACACCCACAAACTTGTCAATAATTCAGGACTAAAAAATAGAACAACATGCTTTAATACTAAAAAGTGATAGTACATTCATAATTCTTATCTAGCTGGCCTCACCTCCTCAGAGTGGCCTTTCCTAACCCTGTATCTCAAGTGGGCCACCCCACACATTCGTGTGTTTATGTTGTCCTCAAAACATTTACTAAGTCAACTTTTTGGTCTGGCTCCACCCAAATAAAATCTAGGCTCCATGGAGACAGGGGCCTGCCTGCTTCCTGCCCATGCCTAGAACTGTGTTGTACCTTAGTGGGTTCCAGTACCTATTTGTTGGATGGGTGTGGATGTGGTGATCCAGGTCACTGTGAATGAGATGAACATGGAAAAGTGGAGATGGTTGCTTGCCTTTCTGTAAGCCAGGTCAGGCACTGCTTCTACACACTTGATTATTATTATTAGCATGATTAGAATTTTGTTTCAAAATCTTTCTCAATGCCAGACATGTTATAGAATTGAGGGAAGTAAAAATATTGCAACAGATGTTACTATGTATAAAACAGAATTTAGTCTAAATTTTTTCTATCACCTTCCTCTCCTTGTCAGTTATGAATAAACAACAACAGCAGCAGCAACTTTGAAGGGAGGGCACATTTAGTATTCTGAGTCAGGCGAGGAGAGTCTGTAGCCACAGGGACAGCTGAGAACTCAGGTCCATGGAGGGCGACCAGGCCTGAGGTGAGGAGGTGGCGCCTCCCTGTCTGCTGATAGCAGCTGGGGCCCTCATAGTTCTCAGCTTCCCTCCCCACAAAAATCCAGTTGGAACCAGTGCATGCTGGGATTCTGCCACCAGACAGAAGCAGATGGCCTCAGGCTGCAATTGATCTGTTGGTGCCACCAACTGCATAGCTGCTGCTTTACTCATGATCCAGTGGGATAGGAGATGGTAGAGGTAAGAGTCCTGACCTCGCCTTCCCTCCTTGGACTGCCATGATTCTCCGTGGGTATGTGAACTTAACTTTCAGTACAATTTCTCCAGATTGGGAGAATTGCCTTTGCACGTGCTTCTCAGAGCCAGATGTCACCAGGAACATGTGTAAATCTCCACATCTTCAATCAAGGCTTTTGAAAGAGACACCTTTCTTTCCCTCCCCCCTCCTTCACCTGTCACAGAAGGAGGTGTGTCAGAATTAGATTACAAGTAATTTGCTAAGTGCAGCAGACTCTCTGTGCAGCCCTGAGGAGGAAGACAAGGCTATCAAAAATACCTTCCATATATCCTGGAGGGTGTCTTGACACTATGGAGAATCACAGTGGGAAGTGGAAGTAAGGAGTTAGGCAGTCTATTTCTGGGGCTAGGATGGTCATTTACTACATGTGGAATTCTTGACAAGTCACTTAACATCAGTGACCTTCTGCTTTCTCATCTCTCACTAGAGATGGTAGCACTTGATTGGAGACAGAAGATAGATTAACTCTTATGTTGTCATCTTTTTTGGATCAGAAATTGCTGTCTAGGTCACAGTATAGGGCTGACTGGGAAGCCAATCTCAGCTAAGTGAGAAAGAGCAGCCCACTAGTGATGTTTGCTAAGTGCGTGGGTAGGGGGATAGTTGCACACTCATCAGATTTGATGGTAATTTCTAAATCTGTTATTTTATGATTCCACATGTCCTATGGGTAGTTCTGTGAACATGTAACATTTTCCAATTGTAACAATTGCCCATGGCTCTATTAATGATGGCGAGGAACACACACACACACACAGCCACATTTACCTTAAATTTGCTGTATTAAATATTATATCATTAAGGTTCCTTATGGATAGAAAAACTAAGGCCCATGATTGTATGATTTCTCAAAAGCCACTCAGCTCGTAAGTGATGGAGCTGGAGTTTGGTCCAGGTCTGTCTGCTGCCAGAACCTAATAATTCATTGGTCACCATGTACTATTTCCCACCTGGAGAATACCTCAGTACAGATTATAACATGCCAGAGTGTGTGGCATTACCTATAAGTACACAGGTATCATAAAGATGCTCCAGAGATTGATTAGCCTCTATTTTCTCAACTCTTTTAAGCTTACAAAGCACTTTCAAAATAATATGAACATATGCTGCATGCTAGTGACAGATGGGATATTATACAGAATGCTTTACCTGATACTTTTTGTTTAAACTTAAAAAGCTATGACTCCACTTTTGGATTGAGACAACTGAGACTTAGAGAGTTAGACCACTTGCCCAAGGTCATATGGCTGAGATTTGGGCAGAGGTCTGTCTACCTCTGGAATCCTGATTGCACCTTTTGATACTTGTGTGCCCTGAGTGACCACTTGGCAGCATTAGAGACACTTATGAATAAGTGTATTAAAGGTGTACCCTCAGGTGTATACTTAAGTCTGTTCTGTTACCTAGAACTTGGTGCAAATCTTGGCCCTTACTCATCTGAGTGAAAAATGGAGGAAACCCAGCTTCTCTTCCTGGGCACATTTTCTCTTTCTGGAAGAGAGATCTCTGATCTGGAAACACTCAGCATACCTGACATGAGGCAGGTCACTGTGTGACTGAGTCACTTAGCAAAGCCACTTTCTTCACTTTGATAAAAACTGAAAGTGCCATTCAATCACATGCATGACTCTGCTGAATGCAAAAGATTAAAGAGAAATGGCATGCCAAATAGGTGATCCAGCATAGATTTTTAGAGAAATAAATCCCTTGGTGGCCCTGATAATATTAATTTTAATAATTATGTTTTTCTTTCTAGCTTAGAAACTTAGAGGTCAAGAAAAATAATAAATATACATGGAGAGACTGAAAATGTATGTGATTATAGAGATCTTCAGAGGATAAGTGAAATATTTTTTATACTTAGTTTCTCCTTTTCATGGTTTTCCCTTGGGTAAGTTTCTATGTTTCTAGCCAACTCAATTCATTTGGTGCTGTTCCTTTCTTTGAAAACTATTAATTCTGGAGATTTGATCAAAACAGACTTGAAAATATAGCATGCAAATTGCAAATATCAAGGAATCTGGAATTCACATTTTCTAGACTGAAGTAACTTGCTGGCAAGGTTTTCTGTCTTGCACCTACCACTCCCAACTTTGAATTTTATTCTCCCCTGGGTTCCCTCTCTCCCAGTTTATTTCTAGCACATATGCATTTGCACCCATGCTTATCAGATATGCATATTTGCATGCACACATATTTTTTAACTCTGTGTTAATAAGTAAAATAGGCCAGCATTAGTCAGGCTGGGCATCAGGACTGTCTGGTTTATGTCTAAACTGCCTGGGAGATCTGTGGTAATAAGTGAGTGACAGCAGGTGCAGATTTAGTTACAGCCTTCTGAACTCGGCCTATAGTTTTTTCTTTGATTCTTTTCACCTAACACTCTTGCTTGAATTGTGTCCAATAAATTTTAATAGCTACATGATCCTGTTTCAGAGCTGAAGAGAGAGGTTTTTCTCTCACCTTGGCTAAATGGTGCCTAACTCAAAATATTATTTCCCACCCCCTCCTCATTCCTTTAGAAGTAATAAGAAATAAACCCCAGGCCATAAGCTGCTGGATCCAATATCTTCAGTTTTGCATGTAAAGAGCAAACTATCTGATTCCATTTTAAAGAAGCCAGGAATTAACTTGCAAAGAATTAGCCATAATTGGGGAGACAATAATTACTTGACTTTTTCTGCCCTATGATGCTGAAACTACTGGCGAATCTTTCACAGCAGTGTTGACGCCCACTTCTATTTAAAACAAAGTATTGCTCCAGGCGCCTTGAAAACTATATCTGAATGTTCTCTGTGGTGCATTTTGGTGTTAAGCTACCCTGTATGCTGGCATTGAATTATTTCATGTCTTTTTAGTCCCCAGGCAGTGAGACATTTTATATCATATTTGAAGATATGAATGGCTTTTGCAGGTGTCAGATATGTTTGAGGACCCTGCATGCAAACTTAGGTTAAAGCCTGGGCCAGATCAAGGCTCTTTCAAGGAACAAACTGTGGTCTATATGAAGAATTATTTCTGATAAGGTCCCCTTATATTAATTTTTTTTATTTTGAAATTTTGCCCAGATTCTCCAGTCTCTAGTATATAGATGGACAGATGAAAGGATGGATGGATTGTTTTTTATATCTTAGTCCACAATGTCATGGAAAGGAGATGGTGGACTTTGTCCACTTGTTTTTGGATATTGGTAATATACCTCAGTACCCTCAGAGTACAACGACTGTCATGCATTCCCATTAATTCAAATGCCACTGATGAGTTACTAATCTGGATGTCAGTCCTATACCTCTCTCCTCTTATCCTTAAATGTGAATCTGATATTACTTTACTATTTGAAATTGTCATTTAGCATCCCATTCCTGTAGGAAGTGAGTTTTAACTCCCTAGTATGGCATCTCAGACTCACTGTGTTGGAGCTGCTCTCTGACTCTTCACTCTTACCCTCTTCCACTCTCCTGGTAGAAGGGACCAGTCAGCATGGATCCCTTTACTCTCTTTCAACTCTGTATTTTTATTTGTCATTTCTTCTGTTTGTAATGTCCTTTTTTAAATTGAAATTTATTTATTCTAATTTGTTATACATAACAGCAGAATGCATTTCAATTCATAGTACACATATAGAGCACAATTTTTCATTTCTCTGGTTATATACAAAGTAGAGTCACACCGTTCGTGTCTTCATACATGTACTTAGGGTAATGATGTCCATCTCATTCCAGCATCTTTCATACTCCCATGCCCCATCCCTTCCCCTCCCTCCCCTTTCCCCTATCCAAAATTCCTTCATTCCTCCGTGCTCCCCCTGACCCCTATTGTGGATCCGCATCCACACTATCTGAGAAAACTGTAATGTCCTTTTCTTAATTGGCCTGCCCTTGCCTACTATATTTTATTATTGGGCTGTAGTACTAGCATGACTTAAATAGGATTGCATATCCCTTTATTTTTTCCTGATAGTTCAGGGATAGATGTTTTCCATGAGGTCATTTAGAAGCCCAGATGGGCATTGCAGAGTCATTCTTGGATCTGCAGCAGACTGATTTCAGGAGCCACTTTGAAGGCCAAAATTTGAAGATGCTCAAGTATAATCTATACAATCTCTGAAAAACCTATATTTGTATATTACCTACAACCGTGCTTCAGTGTACATTAAATAATCTTTAGATTACTTATAATACCAAATACAAAATAAATAATATAGAAATAGTTGTTATATTATTTAGGGAATAATGATAAGAGAATAAGTCTGTTATCAAATGTCTTTAAATGAGGTTTGTTAAATCCATGAATGTGGAACCTTAGAATATAGAGGAGAGCCAATTATATTGTGCATAATGTGATATCCTTGAGGGCATGTCGGGGCTTTCAACCACAGCTTCCTTGCAGACAGCAAGAAGAAAATAGATGAAGAAAAAACTTACCTTCTCTCTGTAGGGGCTATGACTTGATAAGAAATACATATTTAGTCTCTGTCCCTGGTTTCTGACACAAAGTTCCTAAAACCCTTGAATTGTCTGAATGATAGAGTTTCTAGTATCATCCTTGGTCTAATATTTGGTGGTCTCTGCCTTGAGATCATGACACAGAACTCCAAAACCCTCAGGATTTCGTGGTTGATAGGAGAATCCTTTTTTTTTTTTTCCCCCTAATGAGACAAACCTTTATGGGCTTCTGAATAGCCTCAGGATTGAAGTTACTCACCACAAAGACCAAGCCATGATTAGAGTCTTGGATCTTTCAGCTCTGCCCCCTATCTTTGGGGAAATGAAGATTGAACTAAAAATTGATCGTGCCCCGATGATGAAGCCTCACTAAGAATCTGTAAGAAATGGGGTTCAGAGAGCTTCCAGGTTGGTGAAAGCACTGAGGTGCCAGGAGGGTAGAATACCAGAGAAGGCATGAAACCTCCATTCTCTTTCTTACTTATCTTGCCTATATACGTCTTCAGCTGGCTCTTCATTTGTATCCATTATAATAAGTCAATAAATGTAAGTTAAGTGTATCTCTAAGTTCTTATTGAAAATAATCAAACCTGAGGAGAGGGTTGTAGGAACCTCATTTTATAGCTGATCATCCAAACAGCCGAGACTTTTTTCCTCTTGGCATTTGAAATGAAAACAGTCTTGTGGGACTGAACCCTTAATCTGCAGGGTCTTTCTAAACTCCAAGTAGTTAGTTCAGAATTGAATTCTATGATATCAATTTGGTGCCTGGACTCCCCCGTTCCCCCACCACCATACACACACACACACACACACACACACACACACTTGAGAAAAAAAAAAGAGTTTCCCCCTCACTTAGGCAGACAGTGCAGAAATTATAAGTGTGTCTGCCTCTATAGTTTGTCCCTCCTGTCTACCTTGTGTTCAACCCTACCTCTGTGTAACAACATTAGCAGCGAAAACAGTAGGGGTGCTGGCCATAGGTTTGCATCTCTAGTAGATGCTATCAGAGTAACAGGGAGAGTAGGAACAGGACAGTGTCAGTGTCATATTTTTCGATTCATAGTTTCAAAAGAAATTGGAAGGCTAAGTAACTTGGCCAAAGTCACATTGCTAATAAGTAAATGGCAAAGTCCACATTTAACCAGGAACTTTGTACTTCAGCCCCCACCACTAAGGTTTCTGTCCAACCTCTCAGGACAATTGTTTCTTTAAGTGACTTTCTCTCCCACTGGATTCTGAACTCCTTGGGAAAAGGCACTTTTCCCAGCTGTCTGTTGCTGTAGAGCTCAATATGAGGCCATGAAGGTAGTCAGTAATCAGTTAGGGATTTTATATATTTTCAATGGGGCTTTCTTAACCCTGTTAACATTCTGGGCCAGGTAGTTCTTTGTTGTGGGCTGCCCTGTTGCACATTGAAGGATGTCGAGTACAACTCCTGGCCTCTACCCACTAGGTGCAACAGCAAATCCCTCTGGCTCTAGTCAGACAAATAAAAAATGTTTCCAGATTTTCCATGTGTCCCCATGGAGACAAAGTTCTCCTAATTAAGAACCACTGATTGAAAGTAAATGAAGTCCAAGGAGCCTGGGCTAGTGTTCATCTACCCAAAGGGCATTTCCAGACATGGTGAGGCTGCTCGACTGCCCCCGGATGATGACATGTTTTCCAGCCTGTCGTGTGTCTGGAGCATGGAGCATGGGGTATGGGCTCCAGATGCTCGTAGGTTGTCTGCAGCAGGAGCTGCAGTGATCACTGATTGCCAAGCCTCGTGGGGGAATACCAGATAGGGTCCCTCTGGAGGAGATTCTCACTGGGTCATGGAGATTAGCTGTCTGGACTCATACCACCTGGCAAAATCTCATTGCCTTCACCAAAAGTATTCTTTTATAAATTTCCTGGCAAAGCTGGGGCTGCATGCTGTTCCTTATTTCTCTCTCTCTCTCTCTCTCTCTCTCTCTCTCTCTCTCTCTCTCTCTTTTATTTCCAAATGTGTCGTGGGTGACACATAGAGCCCAGGAAGAACTCTGCTGGAAACCCAAGCCTCTCATTCATTGCCAGCACCATTGTCACGATTTTCCCACTGTCTAAGCCAGTCTCAGCCACGTTCGTTACCCATGAGCTGGTCAGTGTTTAGATATTTCTTTTATTTTTTCAGAGCTATAGCAACCTGCAAGGAGAAAACTTTATGAGTTATGCGCCAAAGAGACGTAACCCTTCCCTGTTAGTGACAGCAAACATGAATTCAAGATCCAGCATGTACTAAATGTGTCATTTTGGACAATGTCTTTAGCTTCTTTAAACTTTGATTGTCCGCAAAGTAGAATAACCTACTTCTCCTATCTATCTTCACAGGATTATTATATTAACAGAATAATAATTTATCAAAAGGCTTAGAATCCCTCCTGTGATATACTATCAGTATACTTTTGCACCCAGAGAACCTTACAGCATCATTGTTCATGGGTGCTAGATTGTAAGGCAGATGCTGTGTCTCTTTTTTTCACAGTTCCTTGGATCTAGAATGTTTTCAGTAAGTACATGGTGAATGACTGCATGGAGAGAATTGGAAATTACACCCTGTCAATCAGTCCATTGCTCCAGCAGG
The DNA here is from genome assembly GCF_001458135.2 of Marmota marmota marmota. Taxonomy (NCBI): domain Eukaryota; kingdom Metazoa; phylum Chordata; class Mammalia; order Rodentia; family Sciuridae; genus Marmota; species Marmota marmota. Next base: position 7,175,565 of record NW_026000082.1, on the reverse strand, counting down.
GCCTGGACAGAGGGGAAGGAGGGTTCTTGTGTGGCATTTATGCTGTTTGTATTTGTGCATAATCTTTAAAGTCAATGTTTATTAGGGATCACAAACTCATGTGCCTGCAGATGTAGGACACACTTAGCATTCTGGCATATATGAGACAGGGTGGGGGAGGGACCCAGTGGAATGGGGGGAGGGTAATACCCAGCTGTTTAAGTCTGCTCAGGTTGTTATAATAGAATACCAAAGATGGGGGCTTGTGGATGACAGAAATGTCTTTCTCACAGTCTGGGAGATGGAGAAGCCCAGGGTGCATGCAGGTGCTGGCATGGTTGGTGTCTGAGGTGGCCTGCTTCCTGGTTCATAGATGCTGTCTTTTATCCATATCCTCACATGGTGGCAGCAGCAAATGAACTCTTTTGTCTGACCCATTTTTAAGAGCATTAATCCCTCATGACCTACTCACCTCTCATAGGCCCCACCTCCAAAAACCATCACAGCAGGGATTAGGTTACAACATAGGAGACACCAGCCTCAAGATGCTCCTGAGGAGTGTTTTGAAGTCTCTGCCTCAGCCAAACAACAACAACAAAAAATGTGTCTTTGGGCTGACTTAAGTCTTCAGGCAACAACACAACTTCTATTTGACAGAGTACCTAGGATAAACACTGGGACAGGAGCTAGGCGGATAAATACCAGGAGCCAGGTTCAAGTAGAGGTGATGGATAGGAAATGAATAGCAAGACAATGAAAAGGGTTAAGATGCACTGAGAGCTCAGCCAGGCTTTGTTCTACTTCCTTCCTAGATGACAACCTGTATTTATCTTCACAAGAGCCCCATGTGGAGCGGGGGATATCATGGCTCTTCTTTTTTAGGTGAGGACAGGAAGACACAAAAGAGGTTGGGGAGCAAGGTTATAAAGCCAGGAGCTGGTTAATAATAAAACATAACATGCTCCTGCGGAGGATAAAAGGAAGCACACAAGTCCCCTTTTAGATGTTGTGGCATCTATTCTTGCCCCGTTCCAGTGCCTCCTGCATACAGCAGCTGGAGTGATCTTGACACGTAGCCCCATCTTGGCACTTACCTCTCCTCCCACTGTTCCTGTAGTAAGGTCCCAAAGCTAACAAGGTCCTGAGCCATCTGGGGCCCACTCTTCACCGACTCTGCCCACTCCCTGGGCCTTGTGCTCAGTTTCACCTGCCCTGGCAGACAAGCTCTTTGCCACTCTGGGTCTTTGTGTTCATTCTTTCCTGTGCCCCTGTCTTTCCGTGTGATGCAGGATCTTCCTTAGTCCTCTGCCTCAGCTAGTATGTCACCTCCCCAGAGGCCTTCTCTGCCCATGCTGCCCAAGCATGGCCTCCTGGGTTACTCCCCTCCTTGCCACTTGCTTGTTGCCTACATAGCATATAGATTTGCTTGTCACTTTTGTAATGTCACATGCACCCACTGGAACATGAGTTCTGGACTACAGAGACTTTTCTTCTCCCTGTTGCATTTCATCACCTGGGATAGTGGCTGGCACAAATTAAAGGCATGAGAAATGTTTGTTGGCCAATTGAAACAGCATATGGGTATATTCAGAGTCAAAGAGTTTTGCTCATGCAATGTCACATGGGGAAGAAGAGGCTCAGCTGGAATTTAAGCGCATCATGCCAGCATCTTGCTCAGATCCTATCTTATTCTGTGACCCCCAACCTTAGGTCAGGGTTCCCAGTGCTCAGCATGAGCCTAAAACTGGATGCTTGGCCCCTTGGGCACCTCCTGTCTCATCTCTCCCAGCTCTGTGCACACCCTCTCTGCTGCTTCCCATCTGCATTTCCTTCACTGCCCCTCAGTTGTGCCACATTCTGAAACCCTCTGCCCTCCTGCCTCATATGGCAGTCTCTTCATTCTCCCCCATCCTCAGATACTTCTCCACCAGCAATCTCTCCTAGGTCACTGGACTAGAGTATAATCCCCTCAACCGTCCTTTCTTGCAACTATCACATTGGTTACCATGTAGTTATTTTTGTGATTTATTGTTTAATTTCTGGGTCTTCTACCCATGCCTCTAGAGCCAAAGCATGCTTATTTTATTTGTGTCTCTGGCTGGGTCTGCTGGGTCACAGGCACTAAATCCACATTTGTTGAGGAAATGGGTAGTGACTGAATGGGTGAGGGTGTGAAGAGTTCCTGAGTCTCCTCTTTGCCATGTCCCTTCTCAGGGAGATTCACCCAGGAAGGGTTGTCCCGGGCATAGGCAGTCTGATGCTGTTTGTAGACCTCTGCCTTTGGAAACTGAGAGAAGCTGAGGAACAGGGGAGCAAGGAGCCTCACATGGAAAGGGAAGCACTTTGGCTCACTGTTCTAAATAGGACTAAATATAACCCCATAGGGTGATCTTTGTTGACCATTGCCTAAGGCTACTGTCCTTCAAGAGAGGCCAGGAGAAATTGAACAGGAGATAGGCATCTGCAAGTCTGTCTAAACTCTCCCATAACACTGCTCACAGGTCTCACCTTCCTGACCATCCTTGAGGAGAGCTGAGGACGAATGTCAGACATTGCTTTCTGTCTCTGAAGGAGGATCTAGACCTGGGCCATCACACCTTGCAGGCATGCTCTTCCTCAGGCCTACACCCAGACTCCTGCCAGACCTTATGAGGCCCCTCCCTAACAGCTTTCTTCTCCTATAGCTCTTGGGGTGGGGGGCAGGCCTCTGGTGAGCCATTTCCTTGGGAGTCCTGTGTTTAATGCGGTAAGTGTGAAGATGTTCATCACCACAGGAGATGCATTGGGGGCAGGGAGACTCTTGACAGATTCAACAAGAAGGAGACATGTAGGGCAGAGATAAACCTGCTTTTGCCCTGATAACATCACCATCTCTGTCACCAGAGCAAAGCTGTCACTACAGGCCAGGCTCTGTGCTGAGTGCAGGTGATGCCATGTTAGAGTGGCCCATTTTCAGTCCTTGTAAGATGGAGGTGGCTTCAAGCTCATCTCAGTGCTTCTACCTTTCCTAATCCTAGGGCAGGCCTGTAAACCATTGCTTTTCTGGCTAATAGGAGTATCTGAGTATAGAACTGCCCTGGTTTCTAATCCCACCAACACAACTAACTCATCTAATTCCTTTCTCACTGTGTGTTGATAGGGGCATACAAAAAAGGAATTTTTGTTATTTGAATTTGTTAGAGCAGTTGGAAGAAAAATTGAAATTGCTAACAGTAGTGAATAATTTTGGCAGTGTAATTTTGTGTTTGTTACTTACTTTTTCTTATTCTGTTACTCCTTAACAGCACTTCTGTCAGACTAAAATCAGATGTGTCAAAAGTATAATGGGGTACTGGACTCAGAGCTGACATTGTTCCTTCCTTGATCATCGTTGCTATATCCCAGGGTTGGGACACTATTTTCTCCCTCTGTCTCCCCCCGCCCCCCACTTCACTGGACAATGCTTGTTTATGCTTTAGGTCTCCACTTCATGTTTCTTCCCCAAGCTGTCCTTCCGCCCCTCTTATTATATGGTTCCATGGTGTCCTGCACTTTGGGTAGCTATAAGCCTTTGTGTAATCATGCATTAAATAATGGCTTCTCCTGTTTCATCCTGAATTCAAGAGGGCAAATATCTCTCTTACTTCTTTCTGTGGCCACTGAAGAATAGGCATTCATGTTGACTCTCACTAAGGTCAACAATTGGTGACCTTTGTGTCATTAAATCCAATATTTTTGATTTTCATTTCTATTTCTTATTGTGGAACATTTCAAATATACACAACAGCAAAGAGAAGAATGTAATGGAATCCTCTGTAGCCATTACATGTTGTAACTGAAAACATCTGCCCTGTATCTCACTTCCTAAATGATGGATCTGGTGACTGCTCTTTGGAAGGAGTTCAGGAAGTAATGCATATTAACACTGGTGTTATAAATTGTTCAAGTGTAGCTCACTCTGAGACTATGCCTGGACACACATATGCATATGAAGTGATCATTCTCATCAACATTCAGGGGCTAGATATTTGGCTTAAAATGTTCTTATTTGGAGCTTTTACATACATCTCATTAAAAACATGAATATTTCAGATCTGTTCTCAAGTCAGAGGTATATGAGATTCCAGAGAACTATTTCTAGGAAATGTGAGCCAGGCTACAGTCTAGCAAGAGCCTCATGTAATGATGTAAAATCTACCCTTCCCAAGTGGCCTCTGCTCAGCCAGGGAGAGATATCAGGGTTATAGGATTGATCATTTAATGTGAAGATTTTCCATAGGTTTGATGCACATATGTCAGGAGAAATCTATAGAACTTGTGTTTGTGTGTGTGACTATTTAAACATGACCAGTTGAAAGGAAGAAATATGATGGCTACTAATCATACTGTTGTTAATGGAGTAGCTGGGAAGGTCAGTGGCTGGCCATGGGGTCTTTCACTAGTGGTGCATCTGTTCTTTACAAGTCTTTAAGTCCAGGGTTATTACCCCTACTTGATATGTGAGAAAATGGAGAGGTTCAGAGAGCTGCCCAAGTCTAGTCACATAGCAAATTAGCTTTAGGTGTGCCTCTTTGCAGAGTCCTTCCTCCTTCCCCTCACATGATACAGCATCCTAAAAAAAAGTCTGTTTACATGAGAGATAGGTTCCACTGGGAATGTAGTCACTTCCTCCACTATTTCTTTATACAACTCAGACTGTTCCACACACTCTGCAATAGTAGTCAGCTCTAAAATTTAGACATGAAGTGTGTGTGTGTGTTCACACACACACACACACACACACACATATATATANGTGTGTGTGTGTGTATATATATATATATATATATATATATATATATACACACACACACACCACATACACACACACACACACACACACAGATAACCTTGGTGTTTTTCTGCTTCTGATTTGGAAAGATTTTTCAGAGTTAGATATATATAGTGACATATTTTAAAATATCTATTCAAAGCCCCATTCGCTATTCTTCCACCAGGCAATCCATACTGTCTTGGTCCCTTGTTGGGTGCATTAGAATGGATGCAAGGCCCAACATTTCATATGTGTTTGGTAGCTGTCAGTTAATTTCTAAATTGTGATTTTTCAATATAAGGAACTCTTTAAAAATATCATGATCTGGTAAGATTTATTCCAGCTGAGAGGGAAAATAATTGGAAATGAATTCCTCTTGACTTAAGCATAATTATCTTTAGCCTTGGATTTAGAGACTTACATCTTGGGTTACTTACATGACCCAAAACAACTTTCATGTTTTCTTATTTCTTTAATGTAAGTAGTTTTGTTCAGATTAAATGAGACCATTCCCTGCTCCTAGGCATGATTTAGATATTCGTGCTTCTATCTGTGTTTATAATGTCTCTAACATTTATTGATTTACAAATTTTTAATACTTATCTCATAATCTCTTCCTTACCCAAATTATTCTCAGCTAGATAGCCCAACTGGTTATTGTCCTTTGAGTCTTTGTTACTCCATGAGAATTTGTGTCTCTTGAATATTACTTACCGTATCTGATGTTTATCCCAGTAATCAATGGGCTCATTTTCTCTCTTCCAGAGGGCTAGGTGCTGGGACTGTGTCTTATCTCTGGGTGCCTGACAACTTGCAGAAAATTTACACATCATGTTTACTCCATGGATTTTTCTAAACCAAAATTTGAAAGGAAACTGGTGTGTTCTTATTTAAATTAGACCATAATTTAGGCACAGTGCTTTTTATGAGTTTGGAATTCTCAGAAACATTTTTGTTCAGTATTGTTCTTTTGTTGGTCAAACAGATTGGCTTTACAATAAATGAAATGAACCACAGTTGAACCAGAGTAATAATAACTCAAATAAAAACAGTGGAAGTCACCTGTACAATCTATTCCCCCTGTCTGCAAGCCAGATGGTTCCCTTGAGGATCCTGGTAAAGAAGACTGGCACCTCTCACACCAGGTCATCATGCCTTCTTGCCCTCTGAATTAGGCGGCTTTCCCTCAGTTAACCTAAACCCTCCCATACTGAAATTTATGCTCTCAGCTTTCCTAGAAATGAAAAACAGCTGCTTCAACTGAAAACATTTCTCTTCCTAAAGATGGTTATTCCATCATTCCATATCCTTCTCTTCCCCAGGCATAATTCTCCCTTCCATCTGACATTCCTTTTCCTTCTCGATTTCCAAACCATTGGACACTACTCTTTCAACTTATTGGTCTTTTGCCTAAACAAACGTGGGCTGGGTATGATTAGTAAGTGATCGCTGATTTCAGGTGTTCTTAGAAATATGTCTCATACCATTAAATTCAGTCGGTCTAGCCAGGCTGGTGGGTAACTGGAAGACCATGACCCCCAAGTGATATATGCTGGTATCTTTTTAAGCCTGCCATCAACTATTCTCATCTCAGTTTCTACAGTTGCTTAATTTATAAGACATGATTTATTTGTTATAAACTGCTTTGCAAGGTTCAAAAGAAGCAGAAATGAGGCACAAGGGAACTAGAATGAATTTGGGCCATGTACTCCCCTTGCCCCCAGATCTGGCTTATAAATAAGCCTTAAGAGTGCTCTCAATTAGAAAAACACATGGTAATTCTAAAGGAGATAAAAAAAGGAACATGGTATACTCTAGGCACACTTTTGCCTTTTCATATGGTTTCTCACTTAAGAAACCCAATAAGCTCTCTCTTGCTAGTTATTAAAAAGGATATCAAGCAGGCAGCTTCCTTTCCTCATTTAGTTCAGCAAGGATGTTGATTAGTACTTGAGCAGAGGCCTCTGATCCCTTTTGTTTGTTGGCGGTTTTCATTGTTTTAGTGTGAACTGGTTTAAAAACTCATCATAGGGACTGAGTTACAAAAGCAAGCTCCAGTTCAGCATTCAAAGCAGACTACCTGTGCAAGAATAAAATGGGTGTTCACATATGTGGTAGCAGGTTAAAGAAGATGTCAGTGATTGTTACCAATTTGATGAACCTTAAACACCTATTTTCAGCCTTCCAGGAAGATCATATGCAGATTGTGCCATTCTTGTTTCTAGTGTGCAATCTAATATGGGAGAGAGAGACAATTTTGAAGATAGTCTTAATGCAATCAGTGCTAGGTCGCAATGAAAACACAGTAGAGGGACAAATAATACAATCTTGGATGGATTCTCAAAGCATTTGATATCCAAAGTGATTAAGATTTGCCAAGATTAAGAAAGGTAAAGGTGTGTCAGGTATGCAGACCATGGGCTGAGTATGACACTGGGAACAGGACCATTCAGGAATCTTAAAATGACTCTCAGCCAGAGAATGGGAAAACTGTGGTGAATTTGTGCTGAGTGTCCTCACTTGCCTGGGATGTACACCCTAGCTGGGTTTTTTTGGTTTTCTCTGAAATTTCCTTAAAGTTCTTAGAACTCTCAGGAAGTTAACATCTCTAGCATTCTGTGCTCCAATAAAGCTTTGTATATATAACCATATTAAAAACTGTCTTATGTTATTTTTTTGTTTCCTTTGATATGTCTATTTTCTCATTTCCCTCTGAGCTATTTAGAGAAGGAAACCTAGCCCTCACCTCTCTCTCTGAAGTGCCATATTGGGTGCTGGCAAAAATTTGGGAGTTAAGGAGCCATTCCACAAACAGAATTCTGAGTGGTTTTGCCCCTAAATGTACAAAGAGGGCAGAGTTTGGGCCTGATATTTGTTTTTAAGTTCAAAGTTTGAATTAAAATTTTAATTTTCATCTCAATTTGAGGTTGAGTTGAGCAAAGCTGAGCTGGGTTGATTATGCCATTTTTCCATTTTGTTCAAATCATAGTCATCAAATTAGAGCCAAAGGTCCATCTTATTGTCTCTCTATTGTTCTTCATAGGGACTTGAAGCAAGTTTTCATTTGCACATGTTTTCATTGGTATCTTCTTTCTTAAAAGTAGCTGGAAGATGATGATAATTTTGATGCTAATGAAGACAATAAGAACAAAAAGTACTATTATTGAGCATTTGTTATACAAATTAACAGCATTTAATCTTTTAATGAATCTATGGGCAAGTACTATAGTTATCCTCCTTAACAGATGAAGAAAATAAAGAGCAGGGAGTATATCTTCCTAGTGAGTGATGACATCACCATGTCTGATCAATCATGATCACTAAGGCATGAGAGCAGGAAATCAAAAGTCTGCAAGAGTTTTTAGGAGGTGATTTCTTCTCCCTTCCATCTGGAGCCAGGCTCACACTTGAAGTGAGCTCCTTGGTTCCCTGCCTGAAGCCCACTCCCCACAGTCTTTGTCCACCTAGTGGATTTCTCCCCATATTCCAGGACTCATAATTTAAGATCTTCAATGAAGCATCCTTAATATTGCCAGGTAGAACAGCCCTCTTCTTCAGTCATTGCTCATAATGTCTTAGATTTCACCTGTGAAAATCACCAAGCATGCAGAGGGTCTGTCCCTAGAGGCCATCAGTATAGTTATTAAGAGCATAGACTCTGGAGCTGATTTGGTTCAGCTCTACTCATATATCTGGGTGATTTGGGGGTGCCTTTCTCCCTGAAAGACTGTTCATTCCTTGAGGCCCAAGAGATGATACAAACTATGAATATCTTAAATCACCAAAAGATTTATTTTCTAATTTGTTCATGTGGTTATTTACATGGAAGAATATTCTCAAGATATTTGATGGATAGTCCAGAGCCCTAAAATTAATCATAAAGGGACCTAATAGCCAAACAGATTTGAAATGTATTAAAGTCACCAAATTGTCAGGTTTTTAACATTAGTACCAAGTGTGACTGTATCCTACTCTTGAAGAGCTGACATTGTTTCTGCCAGTTTCTGGATCTTCACCACTGAAGGGTGTTGAGAACTTAATTTTAAAGGCCATCTTTCTATTTGTTTCTTTTTCTTTTCCATTTGTTCCTTTGCTTTCTTCTTTAGAGGTAAGACATCTTGACAGCTATGAAATCTTCAGGTCTTTCCTATTGGTTTACCAATTCTTTTTATGTGTTGCCTCCTTTCCTTGTTAGAAAGCCTTAATTTGATTCTCTCCTCTTTGTATCAGAAAGAGATGGCTCTGTGTTAAAATTCTCAGCTCCAAGTGCTCAGTGAGTGTGCTGCTCCTGGAGTGCCAAACAGTTAGCATCATATCTGAGAAGGGCTCTGACTTCATGTGACTTCCATTCAAGGGCTGTTAACATGATGCAGCCTGGATCACCAGAAGAACCCAAGGAGATCTGAGAAAGGGCAAGAATGCTCCCAACTGCACTATGGGAGACCAGTGGCACCATTTCTAGACCATAAACCAAATGGATAGGGTAAGAAGATGAGAAGCTTGAAGTCTGCCAAATACTCTAAGGGCTTTTAAGTATCAAATGCCTGCAGCTGGTGTCACTGAGAAAAATCAGAGCCATTTGGTATATTTACCATGAGGAAAATTACCGTGCCTTTCTGTATGTCTAACAGTTGTTAATGACTCATGAATGATACAGGTAAAGAATATTTGTTGAGTGCTTATAGTATGTTAGGCACTGTGTTGAACTATAGCATAGTGTAGTTGTTATTACTAAGAGAATATGTAAAGATAACTCTAGTTTATCAAGAAAAGATTTAAATTGTTTATGTGGTTATTTACATGGAAGAATATTCTCAAGATATTCGTTGGATATTTCAGAGCCCCAAAATTAATCACAAAGGGGTCTAATAGCCAAACAGATTTGAAATGCACTGGGCCACTTGGTAGGAGCCATTTGAGCCTGCCCTTTTCTTATTCTCTGCCAGGAATCCTGCATTGTCTCTTCCAGGGAGAGCAACTATAAATGAACATTTATAAATATAACTTTCTTGCCATTGCTTCTTGATTTCTACCAACCAGTTGATGTAGAACAGTTTTGTTGCTTGTCTTTAGTAGTAGATCTCAGGCTTACTGATATTTGCACTTTAGGTAACTTTGGATCAGCTCAGTGCTCAATTTCAAAAATAGCAAGTCTAGGATGCCTTTAGGACTGAGGAATTGAAGATAAGGACTAAGATCAAGCCAGTATCAGTATGGCTTACATTGAAAAAAGGTGTTTTAATATTTGAGCTTGTAAAAGAGTTGGAAAAGTTTCTTTTATAAATCAGATGGAACAGGTGCATATGTCCTCAATCTCTTATGGTTATACTAGGACATAGCTATTATTGGGAATAGATTTTGGTGTCAATAACTGCCTAGATATACTATAGCAGGTCTCGCAGAAAAAACCAGCACCAAAGTGTGGGACCTGGAAACCAGGAATTTGAAAGAACTAGAGGGTGAGCAAATCACTGAGTGTTCAGATGGTCAGAGCCAAAAGTCTAAGGTCAGACCTTGGGTCCAAGAAGCCACAGTAGGTCAGAGATGACTGAGTCAGTAACTCAAATTACTAGAATGGAGAAGGAGCTATTGCAAAGACAAGGGAAGACCCAAGGGACTGGTCTGGGCTGTTTTGAGGGTGTCTCCATCACAAAGGAGCCCCATTTCAATGACTTTTAGCAGTATGGACTGTCACTGAAAACTGCAGGAACAGACAATGATCAGTGGAAACCCTTGACCCTATAGTTCTGCCACTTAGCAGAAGAATCTAAGGCAGGTTTAGATTACTGTTTTCCTCTGTGTCCCTTGATACTATGTGCTTTACAGACAGCCTATGATATATTTTATTATACTTCTCTACATAGTATTAATTAGATATTTAGTAAGCCCTCCATGGATTTCTCTGTTCTGCTGGACTCTCCATGAAGAGACAATGTCTTTGCCTGACACGTAAAAAGAGCTTTATATTTGTTGAGGGAGAGGGGAGCAAAGACGCAAATGACTTCTTCGTTCCTATTCTTCCCATGGGAGTGCCCTCAGCTGGGAGCTTTGCACCACAAAACTCTAGCGGGGATGCATGTTGTGCACAGCTGTCTCTCACAGCCGCTGCCCACAGATCTTCCCATCTGGAGCATACTTGCCTCTCCACACTGACACTTGCCTTTGCTACCTCCTCTTTCTCTGTTTCCATTCAGACTCCTCATCTCTCTGACACATGCTTTCTTTAGCCTTCTTAATGCAGGCTGGCTCCTTTTAGGAATCTATAGCCCTTTTGTCTTTTCATGATTATTTTTTATGGCTTATTCTTGCTCATCTTAGACTGACTTTTAGCTGAATTTCATGTCTTGAGGGAGCATCCCATTCTCCTTTGTCTTTGACATATCCAGAATGCCTCAACTTTCTCCAGATCAACCTTACAGGGAACCAGAGACAGCTACATCTTTGCTCTATGAAGTTCTGTGTTGTACGGCCTCTTCCTCTGCTTTTATTTTTATATTTTGTTCCTTTATTAAGAAAAGGAATGGGATGGGATTTGGATCAGTGATAGAGCACTTGACTAGCATGCACAAGGGCCCTAGGTTTGATCCCCAGCATTCAAAAAACCAAACAACTCGGTATGGTGTCACATGCCTATAATCCCAGCACTTGGGAGACTGAGCAGAAGGATCACAAGTTCAAAGTCAGCCTCAGTAACTTAATGAGCCTTAGGCAAAAAGACAAGATAAACATAGAAAAATCAAATACTATCTCAAAATCATTGCACTTTTCCACATAGTGTAATTAACCTTTGCAGTATTTTATAAATATCTTTTGGTGAGTGGGCCTGAATAAGTCTATAGTTAGCAAGTATAGACTTGAATTGATCAGGGCAGGTTTTGGACTTCTGCCCTTTTCCTTCCTAAGGGTATGACCTCAGATGAGTTACTCAAACCTTTCAGAGCCTCGGTGTTTTTTTCTATCCCAAGAGTATGTTCACAGGTTTATTCTGATATTCAGTAACCTATATAAAAATCCTATGCACAGTGCCTTACTTGTAACAGAGCCTTCATAAGCTGTGACTTTGTTTTCTTTCTTTCCCTGTTCCTTTCCCATCTTCTCTCACATTGCTTCTAATTAGTATTTTTCTTATTTTTTAGGGGACAAATCAAAATCCATGAATCCAGGGACACCACCACAATCTTGAAATATTTTGGTGGCGGCTTGAGGATCTTTTTGTTTTTTGACTCTTAGATCTTTCTCTTAGGGGCATGGGAAAACTCCCTCAACTTGATTGTTTATTCAGTTCTTTCATGCTGCCCATATTGTCATGGCCATGTTTGAACCATGTTATCGGCAAGTCTAACTGAAAGGGCAATTTAATATTGCCCTGCGTTGCATCATTGCATATATTATTTCAGTCTGTCATGGACCTGTCAGCAAGTCTTGATGAAGTACAGAACCAATAGTAATGAGCCTGAAATCTGACAGCTCTTTAACAGAAGCAACTTCACTTGATTCAGTGGTATTTCTTCAGAAATCAGGCCCTCTTGGTTTCTTTGTTGATGCAATTAGCAATCCAGTCCCAGTTATTGTATCTCCCCAAGAGCTGTATCTTCAGTGCTGGTAATACAGGCTCTTGCATGTCGAGGAAAAACAGAGCCATCATAGGCCTGGGATGTACCAAAGGCCACAGCCAGGAATATTTTGGTAATTTATCCCTGTTCTCAGCTCTAATTATTCTGTTATTCACTAGCTTGTTCGATTGAGACTCTCCAGGTTCTGCATTCCTCAAGCAAAGAACAAAAGGTTTCCCTTGAAAGTGGGGCTTGGCAATGTCAAAGCCGTGAGCTGTGTATAAATAATGCAGCAGTGCCGACTTCGTTTTCATCAAGTCTTGTTGGAGAAATACATGGGCATGACCAGCCCTGGAACTCAGCAGACTGCTTGTGCTTTTGATGTGTGCCTTGCTCTGGATAAACAGGAGAGGCACAAGTTCCTCTTGTTCCTGCTGAGGCTGGTTCATGTTCTCTTCACATGGCTGGGGTCTTTGTGACCTTTTTGCTTTGATTTTTTTTTTTTCTTTTCCGTTTGTTTGTTTCCAGAGTTTTCAGGCTTTTACCTGCCTAGGAAAACTCGGATATGTTCATAATATATTCTGAATAAATACTTTTAAAAATGGTAATAATTATGATAATTACCATATATTCATCATCAAAAATGAGGCATTAAAATTCCCTCCTTTCGAAAAATAATACAAGGGGGACAAATGAATGTCAGTAGAGGGGGCAGAGAGAGAAGAGGCGAGGGGAGGGGAGGGG
>NW_026000082.1:7082934-7162401 GCF_001458135.2 Marmota marmota marmota | reverse complement strand
GGGGGGATAGTAGAGGATAGGAAAGGCAGCAGAACACAACAGACACTAGTATGGCAATATGTAAATCAATGGATGTGTAACAGATGTGATTCTGCAATCTGTATATGGGGTAAAAATGGGAGCTCATAACCCACTTGAATCAAAGTGTGAAATATGATATATCAAGAATTATGTAATGTTTTGAACAGCCAACAATAAAAAATTAAAAAATAAATAAATAAAATAAAATAAAATAAAATCCAAAAAATAAAAAATAAAAATAAAATTCCCTCCTTTCAATTCTCCTCAAGATAGAATGAACTAACTGGAAATAAAAGGTGTCTTTGTTGTTGTTGTTATAATTAGTTCAATTCATTGTACACAAATGGAGCACAACTTTTCATTTCTCTGGTTTTACACCATGTAGAGATGTACCACATATGCAATCGTACATGTACCTAGGGTAATGATGCTCATCTCATTCCACCATCTATTCTGCCCCCATTCCCCCTCTCCTTCCATCCCTCCCCTTTTCCCAATTAAATTTTCTCTATTCTCCTCCCCTCCCCATTATGAATTAGCATCCACTTATCAAAAAGAACATTTTTCCTTTGGTTTTTTGGGATTGGCTGTCTTCACTTAGCATGCTATTCTCCATCTCTGACCATTTACCTGCAGATGCCATGATTTTATTCTCTTTTAATGCTGAGTAATATTCCACTGTGCATATTTACCACAGTTTCTTTATCTATTCATTTACTTAAAGGCATCTAGGTTGTTTCCACAGTTTAGCAATTGTGAATTGAGCTGCTATAAACATTTATGTGGCTGCATCACTGTAGTCAGTCATCTTTATAGTAGCTGAAAATCCAGGCCTTGTAATGCAAGTTGTTAAAAAATGATTAGGAACTTGAAAGCTTCCTTCTTACCTGAGATCCAAAGGTTTTTATTCATCTACTTAGTAAACGTGCTTTGAACTCTCCAAATTTTCCAGAGAAAAACTGTGCCTCGGATTAGGGAAAACAGGTTGAATAAAGCAGTTAGGGTCTCTGCTGTGGGAGGTTGCAGTCAGACCTGATAAACTAAAATTTCCAGAAGGCCAGATGGAACATCAAGAAATGATACAAAATAATGACACTTTAATGAGGTAGACCTTTCAGTGCCTCCTGGCCTTCCTCACTCGTATACACAAGCCCACAATCTGGGCCCCTCCCATCTGCCACATCCTTTCATCAGCATGGGCTGCTAGACGGCTGAATTTCAAGCAAACCACATATAAGACGGGTGGCTTTAGTAGCCACATCCAGTGATACGATCATGAATTCTTGATTGGGGTACAGTTTTGCCCTGCATGCTTGCTAGGGCTGGGCCAGAACAAGGGGGAAAATTAAAAAACAAACAAACAAAAAAACAACCTTAGCTGAGTTCAAGTTGCCATTCTAAAAATTAGAATTTCTTCTTTAACTTCTTGGTGATTCTTCCTTATATCATTATGTGATGTGTCTCTTTATCCCTGCTTACTTTTGGTTTTGAAGTCTACTTTGTCTGATATTAATATAGCCCTTTCAGCTTTTCTGATATTGGTATTTACGTAGCATGCCCTTTTTCATCCTTTTATTCTTAAACCTATCGTGTGTTTTTATGTTTAACAGAAGTTTCTTTTAGACAGTGCATAGGTGGGTTTTATTTTAACTTTTTGTCTAGCCTTATAATCTTTAGCTTTACTTTGGAATTTTCTTTTTTTTATTATTTTGCAGTGAAGCAGACCAGGTACCTACCCCCAAAAGACCCCTGCCATAATTAAACTTCTCGTCTTGTCAGAAAGATTTTTACAAAAAATGTCACAGAATATCAACAGGATTTCCGCAGAGAGCTCAATGCGGTTTGAAGCTTCCTTTCTTGTAAATAAATGCCAGGTTTGCAGACAAAACATGTGAAACCTCTGTCTAGCCTAAGAATATGGGACAAAGAGTAACTGTTATGTTCCCACCCACTCCCACTGTCATGTGACCACCCCACTGAATATTAATCTAAAAGAATTTCCAGTCCCAGGGTCTAGAGATCTTTAAGCATTAGCTTCTCTGGACCACTGTAACTTAAATAAAACCAGCCTCATCTGTCCTACATCAGGCAATACTGGATTAAACCCAGGAGTGCTCTACCACTGAGTTACATCCCCAGCCCTTTTTTAATTTTTAAGGTTTTGTATTCTGAGACAAGGTTTCACTAAGTTACCAGGCCAGCCTTGAACTTGAGATCCTCCTGACTCAGCCTCCCAAGTACCCAGGATTACAGGCCAGGCTGGGCCATTTGTATTTAATGGTTAGGTTTTAATCCACCCTCTTGTTATTTCCTTTTTATTTGTTCCATATATTCTGGGTAATTTTTCTCTTTTCTTGTCTTCTCCAGGTAACTTAAATGTTTATGATAGACAATTTTATCTCTAAATGGTTGATTTTGCTACATTTTTACCTAGGATTTACAATATGCATATTTAAGTTATTGTAGTCTGCCTTAAAATAATTTTTATACCCCATCACATATAATTTATTCTTATGTGTTCCTGTCATTGGTGCTCTTTTTTGTCATGTTTTGTTTAATGTGTGTTTTAAATCCCCAAACCTATTGGTTGTTTTATCAGTTTTTTGAAAGATGAAGATTTCAAGAGGTTATCTTTTAAAGAAGTTTAAAAATGAAAAATCTGCATCTCTCATATTCACTCACTTATTTACCACCTCGGATACTCTTCATTACTTTGTGTGTGCTCACATTTCCAGTCAGTGTTATTTTTCTCCTTTCTGGAGAACTTTCTTTAACATTTCTTGCAGTGCAAGTTTTTGGAAGTGAATTATCTAGGTGTTTGTCAGGAAAAGTCTGTATTTCACACTCTTTGTTCAGAAATATTTTTCTCAATACAGAATACTAGGTTGATTTTTTTTTTTAATTGTTCCACACAGTAAAGATGTCATGCTATTTTCTTCTAGCTGGCACTGCTTCTTGTGAAAAATTTTCAGACTTTTTTGGTTTTGTCTCTTTTTCTCTCCAATGTATCTTTTTTTAACCCCCATTTTTATGATTTTCTTTTCCTTTTATTAAATTAAAAAAAATACATTTGATTATAATATGTCACAATGTGGTTTTCCTTGTGTCACTGCACTTGGCTTTATGGGTGGATAGCTTTTATCAAATTAAGGAAAAAATACCATTGTTTCTTCAGTTATTTTTTATTTGATGCTGACCTTTCCAGGTTCATGTTTGTGAAGGTCTTCGTGTTACTGTCTTCATTTGAAAAATATTGAGCTCTCTTTTCTGGTAAGCTGTTAATGTACTTTGGGTTTGGTCTCATCCTTTGGAGGCTGGTTTTTAAACTGCTGGAGCAGGCCAAAGGGAGCCCTCACACGGGCAGTTCAGCTGCACTTCTGTAAGTCTTCTGGGCTCTCTGTTCAAGATCCCAGGTGATCACTGAAGACTTTGCTCTTTGGCTCTTACCACTCAAGGATTCCCAGACCTTTGTGAACCCAGAACTGTCAACTCACAACTGTCCATGCATTCTTTACCTAAACTCATGGAGTTTCCCTGTACTTGTGTGTCTGAGTAGTCCAGCAAAAATGGAAGGGGTCTGGTGCAGATTTGGGGAGCTCTATTTCTGCATAGCTACCTCCTCTTTGGAAGGCTGTGCCACCACAGCTTTCCTTGGGGTTCCTCTCCCTGCAGTGGTCTGGCATGCATCTCATTCTAGCCAAAAAGCCTGGGGATCTTGGACCCACCTCATTGGCTTTCTGCTCTCCTGTGCAGTCATTTCACACATCCCAGCTCCTCTTCTAGAACTGGGGTAAAATGCAATCTCTGTTCTTCCATCGTGGTCATAGGCAGAAGCTTCTGTCCTATCTCAGCAAGGATTATCATCGTGATGTGTTTAACCTCACCAAATAGTTTGCATTCTTCAATGTACACTGTCATTTTCTCTCCTTTATTAAAATACTGGGGTGGAATAGATTCATATATGTTCTATTATTGAAACATGCATGCCCTTTGCTCATGATGTATTTTTCTCACATTTTAAAAATGTCATTTTAGTCATTTCTTGTGCAGCTTCTATGCTGAATTCATCACATAAGAATAGCCTGTTTTTTGTTTTTGTTTGTTTATTTGTTTGTTTCTCATGCTGTCTTTGTTCAGATTTTACTGCATGTTACCCCAGCCTTATAAATAAAGTGGGGAGCATGCCTTCTTCTGGATTCCTAAATACTTTTAAGCAATCTGTTCTTTGAATGTTTGCTAGGACTTTCTAGTACAGCCATCTGGTCTTAAAGTTTTATTTGTTTTCTTTAAAGGTCATAAGTTTATTAAGGTTTTCTAGAGTCTGTTTTGGTAAATTCTGCTTTTCTAGTAAAGTGTCCGTCCATTTAAATTTCTAGGTTTACTATCATAATGTTCATGTTATCCTTTTATTTTCTACTAAAGTCTGCATTATCTGTGGTCATGGCCCCCATTCTCAATTTATAATATTTGTCATTTTTGCCTTTTCATTTCCCCTTTTCTCAATTTTGCCAGAGGTTTTTCTGTTTCATTTATCTTTTCGTGAAACCATGTTTCTGACTCTGTCGATTAACTGAATTTTACCTTCCATTTTGTGTTTTTTTTTTTTTTTGGTCTGCTTTTATCTTTATTACTCCTTCTAAATCTTCTATTCAGTTTAATCTATTACTATTTTTCATAATTTCCTAAGTTGGCTGCTTAGGTTATTAATTTTCAGACTTCCCCTTTTTTTAATAAAAACTTTTAAAACCCTGACTTTTCTTTTAAATACTACTCAAGCCATGTAGTATCTTCTTATAAAATATCCTTCTTTTCCTTCTCCTGTGTGGATATATAAAATATTAGTTAGTTGGTTGCATTTTGTCCTTTAATTCCACAGTAGCAAAATTATTATTCTTATGGTTCACATGATGGTCAGATTTTGAATATAGGAGAAAATATTTAAATAGACTTATCTTTTTTTCAAGGGCTTTATTTATTTCAAGAGGCTCTTGTTTTATATTTCACACTATATTGTTTGGTTTAAGAAATTTTATGAATGGTAGTATTTTTCTTGAGTTGAGCATTTTGTCATTATATGGTATGCTTATCTTGTGTAATATTTTTGATCTTGAATGCTACTTTGATATTGATATTGTCACATTTTAAAATTTTGGTTTACACTGTTTCTTTGTGCACCTTAAAAAAACCTTCCACTTTAAAAAAATCTATATCATAAACCAGATATAACTTAATTTTAATCCATTGTAATCGTTCTTATTTTTTAACTATTTGTGAAATTCAGCCAATTGACATTTGAAATAATGGATTTTATACCCTTTTTTGTTTTCTATTCATATCAAATCACTTCCCTACTTGTTTTCCTTTTTGATTAGTTTAGCTTCACTGGCTTGTGAATTTTCCCTCTATTCCCTTTGTCCCTTTTATTTTGAGGGTTCAACTGAAATTTTCATTTCCATTAGTGATTGCTGTATCTTTCTTATAACCAACTTTAAGTCTATGTACTGCCCAAACATACATATGTATACCAAGATACTTTTTTTCTGTGTACTCTGCTATGATTTAACTATATCCCCCAAAGTTCGCGTGTTGAAAACTCAATTCTCTATGCAACTGTATTGGGAGCTGGAGCCTAATAAGAGGTAATTTGATCTGATGGGCTCTGCCCTTATGATAGATGAATGTTGTCATGTCAGGAGTGGGTTTGTATTGTAAAAATGGGCTGATAAAAGCAAGTTCTATTAAGTTTTTTTGAGTTATTTATATATCCTAGAGATTAGTGCTCTATCTGATGTGTGTGTGGTAAAAATTTGCTCCCATTCTGTAAGCTACCTCTACACCAAAAAACCAAATAACCCAGTCAATAAATGGGCTATAGAACTGAACAGACACTTCTCAGAAGATGATATATAACTGATCAACAAATATATGAAAAAATGTTCAACATCTCTAGCAATTAGAGAAGTGCAAATCAAAACTACTCTAATATTTCATCTTACTCCAGTCAGAATGGCAGTTATTAAGAACACAAACAACAACAAATATTGATGAGGATGTAGGGGAAAAGGCATACTCATACATTGTTGGTTGGACTGCAAATTGGTACAACCAATCTGGAAAGCAGTATGGAGATCCTTGGAAGACTTGGAATGAGACCACCATTTGACCCAGCTATCCCACTCCTTGATTTATACCCTAAGGACTTAAAATCAACACACTACAGTGATGCAGCCACATCAATGTTTATAGCAGCTCAATTCACAATAAATAAACTGAGATCTGAGAAATTGTGGTACATATACACAATAGAATATTACTCAACATTAAAAGAGAATAAAATCAAGGCATTTGCAGATAAATGGGTGGAGATTGAGAATGTCATGATAAAAACCAAAGACTGAGAATATCATGATAAAACCCAAAAAACCAAAGGCTGAAGTTTTCTCTGATATGTGGATGCTGATCCATAAAAGGGGTAGGGATGTGGAGCATGGGAGGAATGGAGGGGAAGGTGGGGAAGGAAGGAAGAATGGTAGGAAAGGTGGTGGAATCATCATTACCCTAAGTACATGTATGAAGACATTAATGGTGTGACTCTACTTTGTGTACCACCAGAGAAATGAAAAATTGTGCTCTATATGTATAATATGAGTTGTAATTCATTATTCTGTCATATATAACAAATTAAATAAATAAGTCAAATAAATAAATTTTAAAAAACAAAACAATCTCTCTCTCTCTCTCTCTCTCTCTCTCTCACACACACACACACACACACACACATAAAGCAAGCTCTGCCATGTTTTCTCCCTTGCTCTCTCATATTCTCTTGTCCTTCTGCCTTCTGCCATGGGATAATGCAGCAAGAAGGCCCTCACCAGCTGCCAGCATTTTGATATTGGATTTTCCACCTTCCAGAACTGTGAGAAATAAATTTTTTTTTCTGTATAAGCTACCTGGTCTATTGTATTCTCTTAGAGCAACATAAAACAGACTGACATATCCCTTACTTTGACTCTATTTTTTTGTTTCCAGTCTTTGCTTAAGTTTTTCTTTTATTATATCAGGCCTATTGTATTTCAAGAATACTCAATATTATAAATTCTACTTACATTTTATCATCATTCATTAAATATATGTATGCATATGTGTATTTACACATATGCATCTATGCATATGTTCAAGCATAAATTGCATACATGCTTGCATTTAGTGTACATGTATACATATACAGGTGTGTATATATACACACATATGTGTATGACAGAGAGACTGAATGGATATGAATATATGTCTGTGTCCACTGGTTCCACCAGTCTTTGAATTTCCTTATGTTGAGATAGCTGCTCTGAATTAATTGCTATTAAGCTATGTTCCCTCTCAAGTATTGTCCTCAGAGAGTATCTGTGGGATGTTTCCTTTTTAAATATTTGCATGTTGAAATGTTTTTAGTTTTCTTTGACAGCTGAATACTATTTTGTCTGGGTATAGGATTCTCAAGTCAGTTTTTCTTAATGATCTGTATTTTATTCTGATGTCTATATTCCAGAGTCATAGATGAAAATTCCTTAGCTAGTCTGAATCCTTTGCCTTTGCAAGTGTTTTATTCTTTCTTTCTGTATAAGAACTTGCATAATTTTCTGTTGATTCTTGACATGCAAGTATTTCTTGATTTACTTCCTGGACTTAATGAGACTTTTAATCTCAGGTTTAAGTCTTACTTTAGCTCAGTGTAATAAAATACCAATGTTGTATTCTTTTACTTAGAATATCTCTCTCATCTGTCCTGTTCTTCTTATTTCTTTTCATTTTTTAATCCCTCAGAATTCCTGTTATTCTTCCATTAGGATGCTGGATCTGTCCCCTGAGCCTTTTATCTTTTCCCTCCATATTTCATCTCTTTGTGTCTTTACTATTTATAGGAAGGTATTTCATTCTCTTGGTCTTCTAGAACATTGAGTTAATTTTAATCAGTGCCATTGATTTTTTCAGTTCTTCTGTGGAAATGTTGTTTTAAATTTAAATTCAAAACCCGTGTTTTTAGTTCTGTAAATTTTTTGTTGAATTCTTTTCCCATTTTCTCATAGCTTTCAACACTGATATTTTCTTCCAGTATTTTCATCATTTTTACTTCCATGGGTCCTGCCTCTTGTGAGATCTTCACTCAGGGGAACTCCTCTCCTTAAGTTAGGTATTATTTTTGTCTTGCCTGCTCATGAGTCTCTGTTCTTTTGACCCTTTTATAGATTTGTAGGGTCTGTTTGGCATTAAGAAATCTGAAAGCAGAAGAAAGCAAGCAGTTGCTGTTCTGGCCTTCTGGCTGACCAGCCATGGATGGTGCCTTCCATCCTCTGAGAGGTCCCTGGGCAGAAATAGAACTCTTATTTGCCCTCTTATCTTGGAAGCACCTCAGTTTTCCAGTACAGCCCCTGAGTCTCTGAAGCATTTATGTCTAATACTATAAAGCTCCTGTGGGGAGAGGGCATGATGGGCTGGCAGGTAGGGCTTACCTGAAGGTGAATAGCTGTCCTAGGAGGGAAACTCACCAGTAGAACACCTTGGGGAACATCAAAGCCTGGTCTTAAAAAAAGCTCAGGAAGAGGCAAACTCTATTTTTTTCTGCTGCTAGTACCTTGTATTTACTCACAAGAAAAACAAAGTCCTTTATATGTCCTAGAGATTAGTGCTCTATATGATGTGCATGTGGCAAAAATTTGCTCTGTAGGCAGGCTCTCTACTCACCTTGTTTCTTTTGCTGAGAAGGAGCTTTTCAGTTTGAATCCATCCCATTTATTGATTTTTGATTTTATTTCTTGCACTATAAGAGTCTTGTTAAGGAAGTCGGTGCCTAACCTGACATGATGAAAATTTGGTCTACTTTTTCTTCTATTAGATGCAGGGTCTCTGGTGTAATTCCTAGGTCCTTGATCAACTTTGAGTTGAGTTTTGTGCATGGTGAGAGATAGGGGCTTAATTTCATGTTGGTCCATATGGATTTACAGTTTTCCCAGCACCATTTGTTGAAGAGGCTATCTTTTTCTCCAATATACGCCTTTGGCACCTTTGTCGAGTATGAGATAACTGTATTTATGTGAGTTGTCTCTGTGTGTTCTATTCTGTACCATTGGTCTACAAATCTATTTTGGTGCTAATACCATGCTGTTTTTGTTACTATTGCTCTGTAGTATAGTTTTAGGTCTGGTATAGAGATGCTACCTGCTTCACTCTTCTTACTAAGAATTGCTTTGACTACTTGGGTCTTTTATTTTTCCAAATGAATTTTATGATTGCTTTCTCTATTTCTATGAGTAATGTCATTGGGATTTTGATTGGAATTGCATTAAATCTTTATAGTGCTTTTGGTACTGTGGTCATTTTGATAATATTAATTCTGCCTATCCAAGAACAAGGGAGATCTTTCCATCTTCTAAGGTCTTCTTTAATTTCTTTCTTTAGTGTTCTGTAGTTTTCATTTTAGAGGTCTTTCACCTCTTTTGTTGACTCCCAAGTTTTGTTTTTTTTTTTTTGAGGCTATTGAAAATGGGATAGTTTTCCTAGTTTCTTTTTTAGAGGATTTGTCACTGATGTACAGAAATTCCTTTGATATTTGGGTGTTGATTTTATATCCTTTTACTTTGCTGAATTTATTTATTAGTTCTAGACATTTTCTGGTAGAATTTTTGGGATCCTCTAGGTATATAATCAAGTCATCTGCAAATAGTGATAGTTTGAGTTCTTCTTTTGCTATACATATCCCTTTAAGTTCTTTTGTCTGTCTAATTGTTCTGGCAAAAGTTTCAAGAACCATGTTAAATAGAAGTGGTGAAAAAGGACATTCCTGTCTTGTTCCAGATTTTAGAGGGAATACTTTCAATTTTTCTCCATTTAGAATGATGAATCTGGAAAGCATTATGGAGATTCCTTGGAAAACCTGAAATGGAACCATTATTTGACCTAGCAATCCCACTCCTCTGTTTATACCCAAAGAACTTAGTGACATAGCCACATCAATGTTTATAGCAGCATAATTCACAATAGCTAAATTGTAGAACCAACCTAGATGCCTTTCAATACATGAATGGATAAAGAAACCGTGGTAAATATATACAGTGGAATATTACTCAGCATTAAAAGAGAATAAAATCATGGCATTTGCAGATAAATGGATGGAGCTGGAGAATATCATGCTAAGTGAAATAAGCCAATCCCCAAAAACCAAAGGCTAAAGTTTTCTCTGATATGTGGATGCTGATCCATAATAGGGGCCAGGGTCAGGAAAGAAGCATGGGAGGAATGGAGGAGCTCTGGATAGGGCAAAGGAAAGGGAGGAGAAGGGAGGGGACATGGGGATAGGAAAGATGGTGGAATCATCATTACCCTAGGTACATGTATGAAGACATGAATGGTGTGACTCTACTTTATATACAACCAGAGAAATGAAAAATTGTGCTCTATATGTGCACTCTGAGTTAAAATGCATTCTGCTATCATGTATAACAAATTAGAATAAATAAATAATTTTTTAAAAAGCTCTGTATTTTTCTCTGTCTCCTAGAGATTTCTGGAGAACCTATAGCCTCAGATACATTCTCTTAACTTTACTAGTCAGCTACTTAAAAGCACATCCATGATAGCCAGTTGATTTAGAGACCTGAGTGAAATGGACCTTAATCATGTTTGTATAACCTGTAAGGAAGATGGAGTTTCCAGAGGCAGCTGTATCATGGCATTTTCTGCCTTCTGGATTCAGTCATCCTCACTCCAGAACACCCTCTGGCTGATTTTTCTAACCATTAAGAAATGAGACATTCCTAAACTTTCCCTCATTGGGGGAGACAATCTACTTGGACTGATTTACTTATGTTCTGAAGTTCTAACTTTATTTTGGTTGCAAACCACAACCACTGCTCACTACCTTAACCCCAAAATAATTTATTTAGCCTGTGGACAGCTTATTTAGTCTGTGCTCTGATGGGTGGTTTTGGGATTTCAGCTGGACTCACTAGGGTTTTGGCTGCCTGCTCCAACTTGATCCAAGACTACATAGGGCTCTCTTATCCAGATTGGACCCGAGTGCTCATTGTTGTGCTCCATATGTCTCAGGTCCTCCTCAGGCGACCAATGGGCTATCCCAGCATGATCTTCTCATGGAAGTGCCAGAGATACAAGAGATCAAGCAACATACATTAAAGCCTCTTGAGGCCTAGACTACAAATGGTGTGCAGTCTCTTTTGCCTTATTTTTTTGGCTAAATTCAGTCATGAATCAGAACCTAATCCAGAGGTAAGGAACAGTGCAGGGAACAGGAGCAGATATGTTCTGATAGATACATGGCAAAAGATGCAGAAATATGAAGGTAGGAAGATCCGGGCCATGAACATAACTTTCTTCAGCTGTGAAGAATAACAGTGCAATATTTCCAATTTATAGTGGTGCCTCAAAGGAGAGAGCCATGAGTGTAACTTAGAGGAAGGGGGGAAAATTTCCTAGAGGCATAACATTGGAACTGTTTCATAAAGGTGACTTGGAGTTTGCCAAGTGGACAAAGATGAGTAAAAGGAACAATAATTAAAATGGAATTAACAGTCAAAGTAGAGATGAAGAAGGCATTTAAGGAGTAAAGAGTTGTCCTGTGTGCTTAAGTCATTGGAAATAATCCTTCTCCACTGAGTTTTGCTCTTCCCCATGACGACCACAGTTCCAAAAGAGTTGGCATTTCAGATAGTGTGCCAGAAAGAATTAGCCACTGTGTATTCCTCAGAGCAGGCTGCATGGTGGGCTGCCATCTCCAGACATTGGGGGAAAAATGGTCTTGCTTAAATAATCATTTTATATACATATGATTATAATATATGTGTACATATATATGTAATTATATGTATTATATGTAATATATATGGTTGCTAATATATATAAATGTTATTTATTAGCTCTCTTTTAATATGTGAGTTGCCATTAAGCACAGCTCAATGTGTTCTGCCATCTATGCCCCTTTGAAGAAAATCATTAATGATAAATACCATTTCTTGATTTCAATTTAGTCCTTAGTAAATGTCACGTCCTCTGTGGAACCTTCCTTTTTCTCCCCTACTACCCCACCATCCCACCCCTGCCACCAAATTACAGCAGATTCTTCTGAGGAATGCTCCCATTTCTTTTTTTGTGTCCTCTGGAATATTTATGGTTATTTGTTAGTATAAGTTTTTAGGTGTGATTGTTTGGTCAATGTCTGTCTCCTCAATTAAACTTTCAGCTTCTGTGAGAGCAGAAGCCCTTACGTTTTGCATACCACTGGTCCCTAGAGCCTAACAGAGTAAGTGCCAGGGTCATCTTAACTGAATACTGAATAGTGGATGAGTGGGTGGGTGAACTGTGTGAATGCCTGAATGCATTGACCCTGAAATAGCCTTGGTTTGTCTTTAAAACTGTGACTGTGGCCTCCTCATAGTTACCATTTGCTTGTGGTGAGGTGGGCAAACCATATTCATTTAATGCTTCCATTTGATCTCTATTCATTGTGGCTCAACATGTGCCTACATGACTCTGTTCTGGTGATACTGAGATGAGTAGGACTGGTTATGTACTAAAGGAGTTGCTGGTTTACTGGGAGAAAAGGAATAGTGAACAGGCAAAGACAATTACTTTGTTAGATATAAGACGAGTGTATGTCCAGGTTGGCGCTTGGAGGAGGGGCTTTGGACCAGAATGTCCTGCATTGGAAAAGTGAAAATCTTAGCTGACCTGTGAAGCTAACTAGAAGTTAGATGCATAGTAGAGAATATCATACCAGAAACAAATGGAAGTGAGGAATTGAGACCAAATAAATGAAACTTCAAATGATTACTATTGCAGAATGAAGAAAGCAATTGTGGGAGTGTAGGAGGGGAAACAGGTGGGTGCTGCCTTTTCATGAAGGGTCACTGGAAGGGGTTTAATCATGGGTTGATATAACATTTTCATTTATAAAGTTTGCTCTGGAAAAAATATGGAGAATGGGTTGGAATGTTAGGGTTTATAAGGAAGATATATATATCTTCCTTATTATATATATATATATATATATATATATATATATATAGATAGATAGGAGCAGTTTATTACACAGTGTGATAAGATATACTCCATGCTCTGGAAGCTCAGAAAAGGAATACCAAAGTGGAGTCCCAGGTTAGGCTAAAGGAAGAGTTTGAAACATTAAGGAGAAGAACTGGGAAGAATATTCCAAACTGCTGGGGTTAGGTCAGAGGCACAGAATGTGCAAGAGCATGCCATTTATTCCAGAGAAACTCAATGAATCTTTTATTGATGGAATGTAAAATACTAAGGGTGACTTGATGAGAAATAAAGCTAAAAAGGAATACATCCAGTACTTAAGTCTTCCTCCTATTAAAAATGGTTTTAGACTAAAGTATTTTTGTTAGTTATGTATATGAGGCACTTTTTAAAGACATTTTTATTACAGAGAATTTTGAACAGGTACAAAAGTAGACATAATAGTACAATGGACACCTATCAACCCATTTGTCATCCCAGCAACTGACAAAGCAAAACAGTCCTGTCCTATTCAAAATGCCATTCACTTTCTTTCCCGTATTATTTTGAAATAAATTCAAAATATCACATCATATGACACCAAAATATTTTAATATATATCTAAATGACAAGGAGCAATACTTAACTACAACTAACAATGTCATTTCTAAAACATAATAATTCAATTTAATCAAATAGATAATCAGTATTATAATTTCTACTTTTCTCATAAATGTCATATAAGTATAAATATAAATGTAAATATTCATATACAGAATTTGTTTGATCAGGATCCAAATAAAGGGCTGAGGCTCTTCTGAAAGTGAAAGAAGGAGCTACTGGTAAATAACAGGTATACATAGAGACCTTTGCTTTATTTATTTACTTATTTAATTTTTTTTAGTTGTATGTAGTTGGACACAATGCCTTTATTTTATTTATTTTTATGTGGTGCTGAGGATCAAACCCAGCGCCTCACACGTGCTAGATGAGTGCTCTACCACTGAGCCCACAACCCCAGCCCAGACATTTGCTTTAAACAGGGATTCATAATTACTTTGGTTTATTTCACTTTCTCAGTACTACTGCAGCTAGCTAGACAGGTGTTTTGCAAAATATGAAGGAAACATAGTTCATGTTGTAACTTTTACTTTCCTGTCATTTTCCTAGGTCTCTCTGCTCCCTGGTATGCAAATGGACATACTCAGCTGAGAAAGGTTGGGATGACAGTTTCTGGAAGATGATTGGTTTGGAAGACTTTGTTGCTGATAATTACAACAAAATAGGTAAAACAATAGAAAATTTGGAAAATGGCCATTTGTATGTACAAGTATGAATATTGGTGAATTTTGTATTTGTTTGTTTGGGTACCGGTTTGGTTTTGTTTGAATTAAAATGTAGGAAGTCAACTCAGTTTTTTTGAGTTGTCTCAACTGAGTCAGTTATGATGGGTAGGTCGTGATGTAGGCCCTCATATTAGGACTTGCATGAATCAAGTGGAGATGCATAGTATATTTCCAGGGAGTAGAAGAGAAATAGTTGAGAGTTAGGTTCAAGAAACAAGTCAAGGCTATTGAAAAGATCAAAATTAGACAAATCAGGGGGAAAAAAACAAAAAACAGAAAATAGAATGTGAACAAGCACTTGCTGAGCAAAGCTTTTGAGTCCCAGGCTTCCAGTTCTGTGTGTCACTAACTGTATGGCACAGGTGTGAGTGACTAAGGTGTTTGCCCGGTAAAAAAAATTTCACCTACGTACATGATAATGATAGTTGAGATTTAAAGTTTGAGGTTTACAAGGTCATTTCACAGTTAGTAGGTAGTAATTGCAATTACTTAAAATTCTAGTAAGCTGTCATCAGGTAAGCAATTATTCCTCGTTATGAATTGTTTAGCATACAGGCTAAAATATTGTAACAATAAGGGTAGAAAGGATAGGAGGTCATTTCTGTCTTATGTAATAGAGCAGAGGTAAGTAGCTATTAGTGCAGTTCTGCCATTGTCCAAGCAGGACCTCCAACAGTAAGTCCAAACTAACTGCTTCAGCTCTTATCCATTCCCAGCCAGTGAGAAAGAAGAATAGAGACCAGGGGAATTATGTTCAGTCTTCTGAGGGCAGCATAACCTCCTATCTGACCACTTCCTGTTGACCAGCATTCATTCAGAAGGTCCCGGTGGGCTGTAGAAGCGGCTGGAAAATGTAGTGATTGACTAGATGTGTCCATCTATGTGACCACTAAATCTTGAAAGTTGTACTGTTAAGTATTGACAAACTAGTAGTGTCTGTTACAATTTCTGACCACCTTGATTTCTGAGTCAGTTATTTCATTTCAATCTACCTATCTTGGGTAGAATCCCAGGACTACTCTATGAAAATTCAAGTACATAGAATAGAAACAAAGGATGCAAGTAGCATGTACCCTGCTGATTCTGGTATGTTGTCTATGATCTATTCAACTAATAATAGCTACATCTAGAGAAAAGAACAGAGCCAGGGAGGTATGCAGAAAGAGTTCTGCTAGAATTTCTGTGGCTTTGTTGAAACCATCACAGGATCTGAGGTGGTAAAACGGGGGAGGTGCTTACAACAAGGGAAGAGAGGAGGGAAGCAAACAGCAGTCATTAGTCACCAGTTACATTCCATGTTGTTAGGTGATTTATGTACATTACCTTGGTTGGCCCCCACAAATCTATTTGTTTCATGATTCCCATGATAGATGGGGAAATTGAGGTCCAGCTCTTTACCCACTATTAAGATGCTAGGTCTGACTCTTCCATGGGACATACTAGACTACGGGAATGGATGTGGCTATGTGGCTGGCCTCCACTGGGATTAGGCAGTAGTCTGATATGCAGTACCCAGAGCCAACTTGAGCTAGACTGGGACAAGTGTCCATGCCTGAACTGGGGAGGAGTACAGTTGGGTTGCAGTGTGATCAGTTAATGCAACTTTGCAGAGCATAATAAAGTATCAGTAATTTAAATCATATGGTGGTTTGTCTTAAAGTGCTCCATGTTGATACCATTTGGAGCCAGAAACTGGGAAAGCAGCTGAGAAATAGGGCCAAACATTTACCTTCCTGGTATCTGGGGATACTGTCCATTATTGGTGTGTCAGGACTCCTGCCAATCAGAGTAGCAGTTTAAACTGCTTCACTCCCAGCAAGGTAACTGAACATCCAAACAGGAAAGAGATGCCAAGCCTTTGGAGGACAGAACTGTCCTTACACCTGAGTGTATTGGCATAAAGATGTTGTTGATAGAGTCTGTTGAGAGCTGGGGTTGTGGCTCAGCGGTAGAGCGCTTGCCTAGCATGTTAGAGGCCCTGGGTTCAATCCTCAGAACCAAAAACAATTTTAAAAAGAGTCTGCTGACTGAATGTGCATGGTTAAACACAATAATTTGGACTAATCGATAGCAAGAATTAAGAGAATCAGCAGCAAAGAGATCCCAGTGCCTCAGTCTGCTAGGCCTACCATAGTGAAATACCATAACCTCCATGACTTAAATAACAGAAACCTACTTCTCACACTTCTGGATTCTGGGAAGTTCAAAATAAAGGTGCTGACAAGATAGGTTTCATTCTGAGTCCTCTTCTCTTGGCCTGTAGGTGGTTGCCATCTCTGTGTGTGCCCACTTGTCCTTTTTGTGCATCAGGGTGGGGAATGAGCTCTGGTGTCTTTTCTCAATAGGATGCTAATTCTATTGGATCAGAGCCACACTCTTATGACCTCATTTAATCCTAATTACCTTCTTATAGGCCCTGTTTTTTACAGTCATCACATCAGGGGATATGGCTTTCAACATCTGAATTTGGGGTCACAATCCAGTCAATCACATCCAGGCACTGATGCTTTAGTGGCTAAAATGGGCCTCTAAGTCCTTAGAACCCAATGTGATTGTCTGAAGGCTCTCTGTGAGCTCCCAGCCTTGACGAAGAACTGTTAGACCCCAGCCAGGGAAAGGGCTTTCTGGCCTGGAATGGAAAGCAAATTGGTGCTAACACACTGAACCTGGGAGCTAAGTACCAATGGTCTTAACAAGTCTCAGAATGTTGCTTTACCTCCACTGTCCTGTCTGATAGCAATTAAAAAAAGCTTACCATGAGCCTGGGGTTGTAGTTCAATGGTAGAGCACTTGCCTATGAGTGAGTAAATGCTGATTCTCCCTTTCCTTCTGGGTTCTACATACTTGTCTCATGTAGTTCTTACACCTACTGACCAAAGCATTGTTAGCCTATTGACAGAGGAGGCTCAGAGAGACTTACCTTATCTAAGCTTGCATAGAACCAACAAGTGATGTCAGGATTGGAACCTTCCTAATGTGAGGACCTAGAAGAAACTAATATTTAACTGGAACACACTTTTCCATTTTAATTAGTTAAGTGATTTTTAAAGTTAGTATGT
This sequence comes from Marmota marmota marmota, assembly GCF_001458135.2. Classification (NCBI taxonomy): domain Eukaryota; kingdom Metazoa; phylum Chordata; class Mammalia; order Rodentia; family Sciuridae; genus Marmota; species Marmota marmota. The sequence goes on along the minus strand of NW_026000082.1, from coordinate 7,144,946 downwards.
CCCCCAAAGTTACTTGTTCTTCCCTGAGTTTCCTGAGTCGTGTTAGATATTAGCTTTAGAATAGTACTGGAAATGCTTAACACCTTGATTACCTGTTTATATATCTTGATTCCATACTGGACTGTGAGCTCTTCAGCACAAGAATTTTCATTTATTTACATCTGTCTTTCCAGTACTAGCAGAAGGCATGGCATATTTTTATAGCTAAATTACTACTTGATTGGTAAGTGGATAAATTTATGAGCAAGATCTTCTTGCTTTTAAAAGTTGTGATGAGGGTACTTAATGGCTTCAGCGATCTTTGGCAACTTGGGCCTCAAGTCATCTTCTTTTCTGATTATTTTAACATTTTTCTCTTCTTCGTTTCCCCATCTTACATGAGGTACATGTTTCATTAGTATATTAGTTCTGCTAATAGAGCAATACCTACAGAAATTTTCATTTAAAGTCCATAATGTTAATTTAGCAGAAAATTTCCAGGGTAACTTTATTAGATTTTGCCTGTTAAGTTAATGGGTTTTTAATGGATGTGCAAAGGAGACATCATTAACCAGAATATTGCCAAACATGAATTAAAACTCATCCATTTGTCAAAATTAACTGTGAGAAGCTTCCTTTGATTTCCATTTCCGGGCACTTGAGCTTGGAGTTTTGGTCTGAACCTGAGGCAGAAGACATTTACTCTCAGTTGTGACTTTCAGAAACTCCTCTGGAAGCCACCTCCAGACATTCTTCAACAGTTCTTGGAACTATGAAAAATGAATCTCGGAAGTCTCCCTGTAAAGTGTTAAGCATTTTCAGTGGCCTCATTGCCCGTCAAGATGTGGGCAGTATAGCACAAAACCTTTTAACAGATTTGAGCATTGAGCATCATGGATTTGAGCATTAATATAATTACCATAATTTGCTCCACGTGGAGCTTTTAGCCAAGTCTTTACCAGCCTTCCTCGGCTCATGCAGTAAATAAATGCTTTCCCTGAAAACTGAACACCTCAGCAACTGATGGTCTTATGGAAGAATATTTTTGAAATAAATTATTTATGAAGTGTAAGTTAAGGATCAAATGCAATATTTATATGGTGCATTTCAAGGACGAAGGGAATATTTACAATGTTTTAAGTAACTACATGCAAGTCTCCAAAGCTGAAATACTCCTACCTAATGTCTTCTTTCAAGGAGGTATTTGGATGGTTTCTTTGGAACATTATACAAAATATGGAAAAATAATTTTGTGATTTAAAAGAGTATAATAGAAAAGTTTCCTTACAATCAAAACCACACTAGTTGATTTAATGTTCAAAATTGTTGGGGAAACCCAAACCCAGTTTTTTCCCCCCATAGGAGATTATTTACCCATAGTCTAGTAAAATGATATGTGTCAATAAATTTTGACCTTCAATTTCACATGAATCATTCCCAGGTTACCTATCTAATCCCAAACATCTATCAAAGGCAAACAGGAAGGAAGAGATCAGCAGGGAGAAAGACTCTTAGGAAGATAAGCAACATTCCACCTGTGCTAATCGACTGTCCAGGCTCCCTTTCAGCATGTCCCAGTTGCCTTTTTACTTCCTGGGAAAAGTGCTTCCTTGTATTACTGGGGTAGGCCACTTTACGAAAATTCACATGTACAACATGACTGAATTATAGAGTGATTATTTGCATTACAGAGAGAGCTTTGTTATATAAAGGATTCAGTATATTAGCTTATAGATAATTTATTATTTGAGATTAGGAAAGCTAGGCAAAGAACAAATGTGAGGTTCAAGTAGGAATTACTAACTCTTAAACTGAGAGGCAGAATGAAGACAAGGCATATAGGGAAGGAGAGGGTTCTTAAGAAGAAGGAGGCAGCCTTTTTTAAACTAGTTTTCTCTCCCCCTGCAAGATTATATTTTAGGCCTTCAATTTCACATGAATTTAATTTCACAGATGCTGTGGGTACAGTCACCTGGCATGTAGTAGACACTGATGAGATATTTGTTGAATGATTGCGTATGTCCTTTGTGTGTGTGTGTGTGTGTGTGTGTGTGTGTGCAGTACCGAAGATTGAACCCAGGGCCTTGTACATGCTAAGCAAGCACTCTACCATTGAAGTACTTCCCTGGCCTTTAAATGTATGCTTGAGTGAGAGATTTGATATATAAATCCCTTCTTGGCTTCAGGTGTCCCTAACACTTAAGGATGTCTCTATAAATTCTTTTAATTAAATTATAGTAGTAGGTGATCACAGTGATCTTTCACAAATACCTCTACTTAGGAAGGAACTACTGTAGAAAGTTATACCTCAGACCAAATAATAACTGCAGTACCACATCATTCCTACAGCAAATCTCCCAGAGACATTTCCAGAACAGGAAATATTTTACAACAACTTGTTTTATGAAGGTTGGGGATTTCACTTTTCCTAAAGTAAAATAAACCCTGCTGTAACTGAAAAGCTACATTTTAGTTACTTTTATCCTGCAGGCTTTATTGTAGGTAAAGAATGTTGACCAATAATAAGTATGTGTTGGGGACATAAATGTGCCAGTATTCACCACTGTTCCATTCTTGAGATCTAACAAGCAGAGAATAATTCACAGAACCACTTGCAGAAAACTGCCATATTAGCTTTGGTCAGCTGTTATAGAGCATGATGGTCTCCTGCTTCTACTTGGAGTCTTGGCTGGGCCTTGGGACCCCCTTGACATTTATTCATCCACTGATTGGCAGGCAAAAAAAGTTAAGACAAAGAGAAAAGAAATCTAGCTTTGCTTTCCTGTGGCAGCTTCACTTGATCTTCCTGGGCATGGGTGGTTCCAAAAGAGACCCATGGCAGGCCTGCACAGATGCTTTCAGGGCTGCGGCCCCACTTCTATTATCATGGCCCCATGGATGTTGCATTCTTTCAAGCCTCAAGGATCAGCTAAGTGATTCCTTTTCCTGTGAATAGAATAAGTGAAAACAGAGAAGCAGAGGATAGGAGTGTTTGCATCAATACTGCTCCATCTTTAAGGAAAAGAAGAGGAAATTATCTTGAGGAAATACACCTGAAGAATTTCTACCTACTACAGTGATCAAGACCAGTGTTGGGAAAATGAATCCAGAGATGCCATCCATAGTTGCTGGTATTATTAAATCCTTTTCAAGCTATTTATATACAATATACAATATTCTGAATTTTCCCAACAGAACTGGACATTAGCCAGAGTCGTTCATTCATTTTTTAAAATGTGAAATTTGCTTTTTATTTTGATGTGAATAAATCATGTAATTCACTGTTACTATTCTGACCTCAAGGGCTTCCCCTGGAGCTTTGCTGCTTCTCCATCTTCATGTCATGTCATATAGGTGTATTTTTTTTCTAATTTATGTGGGGAGATCTGAAGAGTCTTTGACCACAAATACTCCTAGCCTTATCTAGATTATATGGGACTTGTCACAATCTCTTCCCATGTTGCAAAGAAGGTTGTAATCCCTGTGAATATTCTGGACAAGGCTTTGCCTCTGCCCTTCACTCTGAACCCTTGATATTACCTCATCCTCCTATCTCCCTTCTCATTCCTGTATATAACCAAGTCTTTCCAATACCTGAAAATAAATACACATCCTCTGAGTATTGTACTGCCTTATTTTACCCTTCAAATTTGAACTTCTTCCTTAGAGAGAATGTCCCAGAAGCTTCCATGTCAGTTTGCCATCCATCCTATCATGCATTCATCCGTTCTTGTCACCACACTTGCTGAGCACCTCCCATATGCCACATGCTGGGCTGAGTACACAAAATTAATACAAGAATGTATTTAACGTGGTCCATCTCCTTGAGGAAACTCATGTCCACTAGGGGAAGAGGTGAATAAGTCTGTGGATGTCTACAACACTCTGGAGAAGCAGAGCAAGAAGTAACTGACATGGTGTTGGTATCAAGGAAGTCTTTTCATGAGGGGGCATTTGAGATGCGTCTGAAAAATATGAGTGACAGTTTACCAGGAAAGGAGTGAAAATGGCTTCCATGGCAGAAGAAATAGCACAGGCAGTTGTGTGGAAGTATGAAGAAGGTAAAGAGTCCAGGTATTCTTGAGGTTGCCTGGGACTTGGTGGACCTAGATTCAATGGGGAGGGATGGTGGGTATGGGGTAGGAGAGGTGACTGGATACTTATTTTAATGGGATTTTTGTCCTATCTTTGAAGATAGGCTACTAGTAAGAGAGTCAACATAGTAGGGTTTGCTCTAATCCTAGTGGTTTCAATTACTACTCCTGCCAATACTACAAATAAAACAGGGCAGCAGGGTCCATTTTAGAAATTTTGTAGCTCCTATGAAAATGAGTTTGTGTGTGTCCATGCAACAAACCCTTTTCTTTTCTATAATCATATACAATACCCATTAGCTACCATCCCTTCCATAAGCCTTTGTTGTGAAGCTGAAATAAGATATCAGATGTCTCAGGACAGCATGGTTGATGCAGCCTGTGCAAATGCTGGCTCTTATCATTTTTAAGTGCACCTTGGCACTGGGAAGACAGGAATATTCACTCTTTCAACACTCTGTGCCAGCACAGTGCCCCCACCCCTTAGATGCCCAGAAGTACCATTTCAGCTGCTGGCCCTTCCAGGAACAGCCCTTCAGAGCCTGAAGGACAAGGGAACAGTGATGACCACATCATGATAATGTGAAATAATGACTTTCAGAGGCTTTCCTGCATATGAGGTTTCATGGAAATGCTCCTCCTTTCACTATAGCATCTGAAAGATGATTGGAAACCCCCCAAAGTGAGGTCAACTCTCAACTTCTTTCCCTACTTCTGGAGAAGCAGTGAAAATCAGAGTTGAAAGGGATCATAGAGATATTGCTCTAATGCCCTTAATTTCTAGATAAGAACTGAGACTCCAGGAAATGAGATGAATTTCTATGGTCTTGCAGTACTTTATTGACAGAACAGAACTGAGACAAGAAATTAGGTTTTCTGATCCCTAGTACTATTGCTGTTTGACTATTCCATGACAACTCTCCTGTTTGAGCTTTTTCAATAATTTGATCATTTAGCTAAGGTGGGCACTGTCATTTAAGTGATGCCAACCATTAGAAGAATGTAGGGAATACCTTCCATAGGTGAATGCATCCAGTCTTTTGTCTAGTTCTTACCTATGTACATATAGAAACTGGCTGTGCCCAAGTGGATCTGGGCACACACTCATCAAGCTCTTAAGTGACTGATAAACTAGAATAATTAAGTAATATATTAATGGTTGCCTATTTTAAGAATTAATATATTTATTTCCAGACTCAAAAATGATCTGACTTCAGTTCTGGCTCTGATGTCTGCAAACCATTTGGGCTCAGCCATATGTGACTTTGGGTGAGGTACATAATCTTTGTGAGCCTTAATTGGTATATTATGAAGATATTATAGGGATTGAAGGAAATAATGCAGGTCAAGTGCAGTAAATCTTCAGAGTGTCCACCCCTCTGAGTTCAAATTTTTGTTTAGGTGGCAGGTCATGTCTGCCAAAGCAAGTACCCCTTGAATAATCTTAGGTAATTTTTGCCAATTTATGGATGAGGGATACCTTTTTCTGAGTTCCATCCCTGGGTAGATGGAGTTTTTAATCACTGCCTTAATCTAACCAAGATATAATAAAAACTAATTAGAACTCTGCTTCTAATCATAATCACAATCATATTCCAATTAGCTCCATTTGGACCAAAAGTGATAGAAAGACAATGAAACCTGAGACTATTTTGACCATTGCAGTAAATATTGTATAGCTACACCCATCTGGACACCTCTAAGAAAATCAGTTGTAGATGTCATTTTGGAGCCCCTGAGAGTAAAATTGAATTGCTCCTCAGAGGTGAGAAATGGTATATTATCCCAATTTCTCAAGTTTTTTTTCCCTATAAACTATTACCCTGTGTTCTCAATGTTAATTTTGACTATTAAGCAGGCAGTTGTGAGAAATGATTATTGGGAACCACCCCACATCACTATGTGTAGGTCATGCAAACCTAACCTCAGGCCTTGCCATTCCTTAAAGTTCTTTTCTAGCAACAGAATCATGTTGCAGAATGGGTTGTTGGTGTATCCTCCACGCTCCATTAGCACCTGTTGCTTACTTCTTACCTTTTTGCTTTTGTTTTCTCAATTAGGCAGTCAGTTTTTTAAGACTCTTTGTCTTCTCTGTGTACATCACCCCAAAATCCATGTTTGATGGATACGCACAGCCCAGCCACCCACCATACTACTGGTTTGGTCTTCTTCATCTTGGTAAAAGATACCTCAATGCTCCTTGTTGGTCAGGACCCAAACCTGGAAGCCATTCTTAATGCTTCTCTTGTTCTAACAATTTATAATGAATGCACCAACAAGACCTTTCTGCTTTGCTCCAAAATTGACACTGAATTAAACATCTCTGCCCCTCTTCACTGTTACTAACCTTGTTCAACATATATATATTCATTTCTTACTGGATTAGTGTGCTAGCCTCTCAAAAGTTCTCCTTATCACTGTTCTTCCCTCAGGTAATCCATTCTCCACACAGCAACCAATGTGATTTTTTAAAAAAAATTTAAAGCAGATCAGGTTACTTTCCTGCTTACAATCCTTCAGTAGCTTTGAGTGGCAAATGGGGGGAATCTGAATTCCTTCCACACCCAACACAGTCCTGCATGATCTCCCTCTCTGACTTGTATCACTTGCCCTACCACCATTTATTCACCATCCACCCACAATGACCTTCTTTTTTGTTCCTTAAACATTTTTAGTGTGGATTTGTATCAACTCTGCCCTCTGCCTGGCGTGGCCCCTCTCAAAGTATTTACGTGGTTATCTCTCTGTTCAGATCTCAGCTCCCATGTCAACGAGGGACAAGCCTTCTCTTCCTCAGAGCAAACACTCCTTCTCCCTCACCAGCAGTATTCTGTTTCCCTGTTGTATTTTCTTCTGATCACTTGTCACTATCCAAAATTAACTGAGTCTAGCATTCATGTATCTGTTTATTGACAGAGCAGCTGCAAATTAAATACTGTTGAATGCTATTGATATATCAATAAAAGCACAGAGAAAATGTACCCCAAGTACCACTCATTTTTTGATAAATTCCAAGTAGTTCTCTCATAGACAAAATAGAAATGTTTGGAGTGTGTGATATGTTTAAATTAGTTCCCAAGTGGCTGACCAACTATCTCAAAAACTGTAATTTTTAGAATTAATCTCATCTCATTATGAGGCTGTGGTGGTATGACATACCACATTTCACGTTAACTTGCCTTGGTCAGTATTTTCAATCAACAACTTAGATAAATGCTAGATGACTTGCTTGATAAATTTATAAATGCTGCAGAAGATAAAACCATACCTCAAAACCATACTTAATACATTGAATAAAATAATTGAGTTTTTTCCCTTCAGGCCAGTAGAGTGGGTTAAAAATAATGAAGTATATATTTGTCAAGTATAAATTTATGGTCATTTTTTTTTCATTTAAAAATACAAGGAAGGAAAACCAATGAGCTTCTCAATGGTATATATGTAAACTCAGTAGTAACCTAGGTTTGCTAGAGTGCTTGATTCCTAAGGATCCATAAATCAAAGAAATATTTATGTATTATCTAGCAATCACTTCTAAATGCCTTATTACTATTAACTTATTTAATTCTTTTAACCAGTCAAGGTAGGTACTAGAATATTCATTTTATTGATGAGGACCCTGAGGCACAGAAAGGTTGAGCAAGCTGCTAATGGTCACAGAGTGGGGAATGGAGCCAAAGATAGATCTGCTCCAGAGACTGCACATCTGACCAGGAGGCCATACAGCCTCTGGGTCTGAGCATTAACACTCAGATCAATGTCAACAAGAGCCCCGTCCTGGTCAGAATGTATCTGAAGTCATGTGTCCCCTTCTTGTCCTCACATTTATAAAGGCTGCTGACAAAAAGCAAGTGCTACATCTATGGGAGAGTGACCTGGATGAATTAGGTAGTTTAGATCCAGTAAGTGCAAGTTGAGGAGTCTGAAGTCATCTTAACCTCATGAAATAACCTGGAAGATTTTTAATTCAGATCTGTCTAAAACCAAAGCCCCTTCTGAGTGCTGTGAGAAGATTAGTCAGGATCATGAAAGATCAGTGCTATCTCACAGGTTCCTTCCTCCCCTTCTCTGAAATAGCCAAGGAAGAGGCTTGAGGGTGTGAAAACCTCTGGAATTCCAGGAGAATGAGTGCCATCATACCTTGCATAGTTGTGTGTGTGTGTGTGGGGGGGGGGGCAAAGCACAATTCAGTGTGGGTTTTTTTTTTTCTTTTTCTGAAATTTATTGATCTGGGACTTGCTTCTAGATTGTGGTTGGACCTCACGTCACTCATATTGCTGTCCATTTAGAGGTTCAGTGTTCTTGAAAGATAGCCACTGTCCATGGTTGGCCTCCTGTGACCTGTCATCATTCTCCCTAGCTTCTCTTGGTCATGCAGCTGGTTGGTGGTGGCCTCAGTGTCCTAGGTGACTTCTGTGGCTCTGCTGCAGTGTCCTTCAACCCAGTTCCATGAGTGCTGACTTCACGGTCCCCGTGACCTTTTCAGCTTCCCAGCACAGGCTAACCTTTCTGAGAATCCACATCAGAGAGCTTCTGTGGTCAGGGTGGCAGGTCACCATTGACTAATGGCCTTCTCCAAGGTTTGCTGGCAGAGGCTGCATTGCCATGAACCCTATTGATCCCAGAAGCGTGCCGGCGCTCCGGCAGCCTCTGCAGGCACAGGGAGGTGGTGAGTCACAGACCCCTCCCTGCCACCCATCTGTTGTTGTGGCGAGAAGAAAGAAGATGATCTCTTTGTGGTATCGTAAAACCTAGAAAGACATTTAAAATTCCGTTAAATTTTCATACCCTTTTAGCTATTGAAATGTACAATCTATTAGGAGAGGGGGGGAAAAAAAAACCTCCTGCCATTTTTCCCCACTGCCCTTACTTCAGAGGCTACTTAAGGGACCAGGTAATGATTTTATGGTGTTTATTAATACTTCATGCTCTGCTTCCCTCCCCCATTCTTCTCTACCAAGGACTGTATATTTATTTTCCTTTAAAGTGAAAAATGCAGAACCTGCCCAGGGATGGTTCAGATACAGAGCTTTGTGAATCACACATTGTTCTGTTATGGACATATCATGGACTTTACATGTAGACCTCTGGTGTTGACTCAGAGCTGATTGGGGCAGGGGGGCATTTTTTTTTTTGATGACCTTTGTGGTAATGGAAAGAACATGGGTTTTCGAGCCAGATGGACATGCGTTTGAAAGCTGACCCTGCTATGTCCTAGCTGTATGACTATTATTAAGCATGTCCCTTAACACCTGAGGGCATTGCAGGGAAAGTAACACCTCTACTTAGTAATTTTGATGACCTCACACCATCTTCTTAATACAGGCTTCTCAGGGAAATACTGGTCCAAGTATCCAAATAATTTTGAATTTCTTCCAGTTTTTCTTAATAACTGCTTTTCTCTGTCTCTCATGATCATCATATGGAAGAACTGACAAAATATCCCTCACTCCTTTGGCTACTTGAGTATTTAAAGAATATTTGAGACTCATCCATAGTGGGCTTCTGAGCCATTAGTATAAACTCATCTAATTCACTTTTTCTCATCTCTAGTTTTATTTATCTTTAGTCCCTCCTACCTTATTTTATCTGTGCCTATTTGGTACAAGCTACCTGACATATTTTCTAAGATAAGGTGGCACACAGGAAATAGTCCAGAACATAGTAGTAGCCAGGCATGGTGGCGTACTCCTATAATCCCAGTGGCTTAGGAGGCTGAGGCAGGAGGATCATGAGTTCAAAGTCAGCCTCAGCAACTTAGAGAGGTCCTAAGCAACTTAACAAGACCCGGTCTCTGAGTAAAATATATAAAAACAGAGGGGGGCTCAGAGGTTAAGAGCCCCTGGGTTTAATTCCCGGTACCAAAAAGAAAAAGAACTAGCAGTTACTTGGTGGATATTTGGTAAGTAATTGAACAAATGTTATGGAATACTCAGATAAATGTTTCAAAGAAGAGTTAAACAAAAGGGAAAGATAGTAAGTGCCTTTGAGATAGCCAAATAAGAATGGGGAGCAGGCAGTGGGCCTATGTGGGGAAGTTAGGTAAGGCTAGAAATAGACTCGAATGTCCTCAGTGTAGGTGATATTTGAAGCTGATGACAATTGTGAGAGACCATAAGGGAGAAGGGAAGTGGATCTGGGAAAAAGCTTTGAGGAATTCCAGGACATTAAAGGCCAGGCTGAGAAGGATGTGTCACAGAGGAAGCCTACGCAGACAAGGATATAGGAAGACCCAGAGATGGAGAATGGAGGGAACAATCAAGCATATTGAGATAGAAGTGAGGAGAGAACTGAACCACATCCGCTCCATACAATGATACAATGACCAGAGGGCTTTCTTGCTCCGTTGGTGCTGCTATAACACAATACCATAGACTAGGTAATTTATAAAGGACAGAAATTTATTTCTCTCAGTAATGGAGTCTGAAGTCTAAGGTCAGGTTGCCAGCATCTAGTAGGGGCCTTCGTTCTGTGTTCTCATGTGGTGGAAGGCAGAGGGCAAGAGAGCAAACTCACTACCACAGCCCTTCTTATGTGAGCACTAATTCATTCGTGAGGGTAGGGCCTCATGACCTAAACACCTCCCTCAAAACCCACCTCAGTACACTTTTGCATTGTACACATTGAGACCCTAGCAGGGACCTTAGGGAAAGCCACTTTATTATGATAATTGGGTCAGAAAAAAGTGTTGAGGAGTAAATAATAATTACTGCAGCAGCTGCAGAGTTTTTAACTAGATGTTGTGCCAAGCACCTGGTAGGAGTTTTATAATAGCTGATGAGAAATATAGCCTTCTTACTTCTAAGGAAGTTAATTACCGAAGTCATAAGGTTACTTAGTCAGGGTTCAAGCCAAGATAGATGTCAGAAGTCAGAATTGGAGATGAGAAAATGAAGCCAGGAAATTCAGACAGCTCTGAAGATATTTGGTTGGGAGGGAAGGAAACAGAAATGGGGCAGACCCTAGGGGAGGAAGACTTTTGAAATAGATGGAGTAGATGTTATGTGGCTCTTGAAGGTGGAAGAGTCACTTGACCGTGTTTGATTGCACAGAGAGGTTCCAGCAATGAGTCTGAGGATACCAGGGAGAAGGGAGGGTTTGAACTGGAAGGCTCTAGGGGGTGGGGGTCTGCACTCCCATAAAGCCACTCTGTTTTAATAGACAGGAAGAAGAGGGATATAGTGCAGAACTGGGGAGCACCTGAGCTTGAAAATGAAAGGTGGAGAGAGTTCCTTTCATGCAGTATGTTCTCTCTGTGAAATGGGAGGTGAGATGATCATTCCAGAGAGTGATAGAGAAGCAAAGGATTCCAGAATTTGAGAAGAGAGGAAAAGGTTTAAAAATAGAAGTTCAGAGAAGGGGAATCAAGAGGATTAGAGAAAAAACTTGGAGATTGTTTAATGGTGTTGGAACCCCTGCAGAGGGAGGGTCATGAATGTACTAGGAATCTATCCTGTAGCATGATTTTTTTTTTCCCAGCAGTGCTCAGCATTCTGTTTGCAAGCACAGAGGTCAAGGTTGTTCTTTATTGTTTTGTTAATCTTAGTGAATTATAACACCTCTCAGTCTGTTCTGCAAGCCCTTGACACCACTGGATCCTTTATCCCCCATATCTAATGCTGCCAGTTTTAGGCTGAAATCCATGCACTCTCTCTACCTTTAAATGCTGCCAACTCTGTGTTCCCATAGCCTCTCACCTTGACTATTCAACAGGCTTCTAACACTCCTCACTGAATGGAAACTTGCCATCTCCAATCCATTCTGCACACCATAGCCAGCATGAACTTTGATAAGGAAAATCAAATCCTGCCACTTCCCAGCATAACCTTCCCACTTTCCAATGATCTTACAGGGTGGTGGGGTGGGGAGCTTCAGCTTGGCCACTTCTTCTGGCACTGTGTTCCCGTCAGTCTTTATCCTGTAGCCCTTCCTTTCTTTCAGTTCTCTGTGCACCCCTATATACCTCAGAACCTCCTCTTATGGTCTATGATCTTGCCTCCAGCATCAAATCCATGTTCTCAGCAGCAGAAGGACAAGGACCAAGGACACAAGGGCATGCTAACCACCTACCCAGTCACTTCAGCCTACAGCTCACTGGTCAGCAGGGAAACTGGAAACAGACAAATTTTTCACAGTTCATACTGCAGCTTCCAATGAAATGAGAGTTGTGTTGTCGAAAAGGGGGAGGCTGGGGACAAGTTGGGCCACTTGGAGTTTCAGTCTTCAATGAGAAGGTGTTTTCCAGGTGAAGAGTTGTGTGAAGCATATGTTAACTGAAGTAACAGCAGGAATTCAGGGTCGTGGTGGGAATTTGTGGGAAAATTCTATGTAAGTCAGAGTAAAGGGGGAGATGGAGCTGGAGAAGTAGGCAGTGACCCAAACATCGTACTGCCCTTCTATGTCATGTACCAGAGTTTAAACTTTATCTTGTGTTTCTGGATCTGCAAATGTGGTTTTATGCCTCAGCAGATGTCAAGCTAGATGTCAACTGGATATGGAGCAAAATAAATTTCTAGTTATTTTTATTTCATTATTTTAAAATATACATGACAATAGAGTATATTTTAACATATTACACATTCATGGAGTATAACTTTTTTTAATTAGGATCCCATTCTTGTGATTGTACATGATGTAGAGATTCACTGGTTGGTGTAGTCACACATGAACATAGGAAAGTTATATCTGATTTATTTCATTTGTTTTGATTTCTATTTTTACATACATTTCATGGTATATGCACAATTTACAAACACAATAGTACGTGTATATAATTTATAAGTAATAAGTAGACATGTGGTGAGAATCTATGCTGAAGGCTTTTTATTAGTGGCACAAAAACTGTTTAAAAATCATTGCATAGGCATCAGGGAACTACTGAAAATTACCCAAAGAAAGAAATGAGATTGTTCAGCATTCCTTTTTTTCCCTATAGAATATAGAGTTCTCTAAATTTTTGAAAACAATTCTGTAATGCTAGTACTTGGGGAAGAACACAGGGAACATTTATGGCATGTCGTAGGTAAGGAAGGGCAGCCCTGGTGGGGTCCAGAACTAGGGGCAGTCCTATCATTCTTGGGTAGAGCTGGAGCTCCAGCCCAACCTGCTCACAGTCTTGCATGCTTTCCCTACAATCCTACATCCTCTCTGCCTGAGGACGCATCTTCTTATTTCAGCAAATACTGTCTTCATCAGAACCCTGGTCACGTGGGCACTCAGAAGGGAGTAAAAGCACACGTCTAATAAGGTGAAAACCAAGGAAATTGTGTTGTCAAAGTGAACCACCAGTTTAGCCTCAGGACCCTATTGCCAGTTCAGCTATCAATCCGAAAGTCCCAGGCACAGAATCCCAGGAGCTGTTTTCTTGATGGCAAAACCATCAGCATTTCATCTCCGATATTCCCTTGTACTCTGTCAATACTTTCGACTTCATATTTATAAAGCTAATGGGCTAAGTGAGACATTGAACTGAATGGGTTTCTGACTTGGTAAGACAGAGACTTTCCAAGGGGCACACTGCCCGACTATATCTCAGCCCTCTGCACATGAGGAAACACGTGTTTGCCCATGGGAATGTGTATGTGTTTACATCTGTTTCACCGAGTATCTTGTAAAAACTGATAGGATTCTATAAAGCCAATTTTTTTTCCCTATTTCTTGATGTTACAAATTCTAGTGCAGGTCTTTGCTAACAACTTCTTGGCCAGTGTGATTGATTTATTTCCCTATTTCTTCATCAACTCAGCTATGCAAGCACAGGAAGGACTTCGACTCCCATAACCAGATGGTGAGCAAGACCTGCTCTCTCTTGGGTACACTAAACTATTCAGAAAACTCAGTTTATAGGGGTACAGACCAAGGGTTATACGTCTCTAAACGAATGTGTTTGTCAAGTTGATGATCATGTTTACCAAGATCCTTTTATCACCAGCTGAGTCCACTTTTAATGGCTTAGGTCACTTTGGAATTGTTTCAAGAGGCAGCCTGATGTGAGAAGCTCCCATGGGCTTCTCAGGCACAAGTCTACAGTGAAGCCCGTAGCCTTCATGGCAGGGAACTCTGATCTCAAGCATACTTACATGAATCATAGACAAGGGCACACTGAAGCAAGTTCTTGGCTCTGCACAAATGGCCACTTATTTAAAAGGCTGGTTATGTACATGTGAAGTTTTACGATAAAAGAATCTCAGTTATATTTTCCTAAAGAAGGTTATGGTTTTATATGCATGTGTCTGTGTTTGTGCATACACACGTATATTTCTGTGTGTATGTTTATCTACAATATTCTATGTTCTTTAGGCACAGTATCATTTAAGTGTTATAACTACAATGAAATGGTTTTATTCTTCTCACGTTACAGGTAAGAAAACATAAGTTCATGATGAAATAATCTCACAAAGCTAAGAAATGCTAAATTTGGCACTTTCAATTATCTAGTAATCATAAAAGTTAATTCTGGCTGGGCGTGGGGGCACATGCCTGTAACCCCAGTGGCTCTGGAGGCTGAGACAAGAAAATTGCAAGTTCAAAGCCAGCCTCAGCAATTGCGTGTCACTAAGAAATTCAGTGAGACCCTGTCACTAAATAAAATACAAAATAGGGCTAGGAATGTGGCTCAGTGATCAAGTACCCCTGAGTTCACTCCCTGGTACCAAAAAAAAAAAAAAAAAGTTAATTCTGGAAAAACAACTGACTTTTCCTTTCTGGACTTCTGTCTCCTTCTCTAAAATCTCAAGGGATTGAATCATATTATTGATTTTCAAATTGCAACATGTATCAGAACCAACTGGAGAGCTTCTTAAAATTTCTCACTGGGACTCCACTTCAAGTTTCTGAAACAAACTTTCTGGGTAAGGGCCTGAGAACCAGTATATCCAACAAGTTCCCAGGCTGTCCCCCCAGCTATTCTTTCAGATCCACTGAAGTACGCGACCTCTTAGATCTTTTCTAGCTATTCCATACTGGAGGGCCAGCAACCAGTGGCTAACTTCATTAGTCTCCTGCATTGGTGGATGATCAAAACTATTTCAAGGAGTGAATTTTTCACTAGTTTGGGCACGTTTATAATAGTTATCCAGGAAAATAACATGATTTTTCATGCTATTGAAATGCTAATGAAAATCACTCCTTCATATATTTATTCTCTTATTTGTTGAAAAACTATTTGTTAAGCGTGCCTTGTGTTGGGCAGTATGCCAGATCCTGGGGATACAGCACAATTAAGATGCACCTGGCCCTGCTTATGGGGTACCTATAGACTATGGAGAAAAAGGGTCATTAATTTATAGTTATTACTAAAAGGGACTTAGGAGGACAAAATACTCTCCTCTGGGATTTGTGATGATAATTTCAAACTTTGTCTAACCAGGCTTATTTTCTACTGTGGTCTTAAGTCCGAAATTGTCTATTCTTTGTATCTAGTTTTATTTTTGTTCTTTGTTTTCTGAGGTATTTCTTTTTTTTTTTTATTAGGTATACATGACATTACAATGATCTTGGCAATTCATACATTTGAATCAATTGGGGTATAATTTCTCATTTTTCTGATTGTACAATTGCAGAATCACATTGGTCATAGAGTCACCTATATACATACAGCAATCATAATGTCTATTCTATTCTGTTGCCCTTCCTATCCCCCTTCCCCTTCCCTCCCCTCCCATCCCTTCTCTCTTCCAATCTAATGTGACACACTTTTTTTTTCTTTTTCTCCTCACAACATCATACACGTATTCTGTATAACAATGAGGGAGTCTCCTTCCATCTTCCGTGCAACTCCCCTTCTCCCTCCTTTTCCCTCCCACCTCTCTTCCCTATTTAGTGGTAATCTTCTCATGATCTTCCTCCCTATCCCATTTTGAGACACCCCCCTTATATCAGAGAAGACATTTGGCATTTGTTTTTTAGGGATTGGCTAACTTCACTTAGCATAATCTGCTCTAATGCCATCCATTTCCCTGCAGATGCCATGATCTTGTTATTTTTTAGTGCTGAGTAATATTCCACTGTGTATAAATGCCACATTTTTTTAATCTGTTCATCTATTGAAGGGCTTCTAGGTTGGTGCCAGATCATAAGTGGAATTTTCATTTAATTTTTGTCAAGCTAAATAGTGCCTTTCTGTCTCAGATGAAACCTTGATAAAAATTTGCATTTTCATTTTTAGTATATAGTGACAGTTTTAATTGACACCAAGTGCAGAAACTCTTGTCTAAAGCAATTTTTGTTTTTTACTAGTATTTCAGTTTCAGTGAAATTAAAAGTCCAAAGAAGATGAACCCAAATAGTCATCTCTACCCACATCCTCACCTACAGTCAATCTGGTTCCTTTAAAGAATGGAACAGTGGATGTCTGCAGTAAAAAGAGAAGGAGAGGGGAGGGGAAGGGAGGGGGCATGGGGTAAAAAAGACAGTGGAATAAGTTAGACATCATTATCCTAAGTTTACGTATGAAGACACGAATGGTGTGAAAATACTTTGTGTACAACCAGTGACTTGAAAAATTGTGCTCTATATGTGTAATATGAAATGAATTGCATTCTGCAGTCATATATAACAAATTATAATAAATAAAAAATTTAATTTAAAAAAAAGAGAAGAAGAAATTGGGCTGAGAATGATTATCATGTGTTGAGTATATTATGTGCCAGTGAACACTGCCAAGCATTCTGCATGAAGTATCAGGGAAACTTCCCAACAGGTACTTCACTACCTCCTTTGTTTAGTATGGAATTTGAGGCTCACTGAGGGTATATAACTGGCCCAAAGTCACAGTATTTGATAGAGAAGGAATCAAAATCAGGCCTGCCTGACTCTCAAAGCTCATTTTTTTTTAACCAGTAAATTTCTTCTGTAGCCATTACCATCATGCATTTTTCATAGGATGGTGCTGACTCACTTGGCTTACTGGTTTTCTGACTCATCACACTAAGCAGGGCCAGATACAATGTATCTTCTGCACTCGCCGCCCTTGTACCCACTCTCTCCCAGCTTCCTTTTCTAGTATGGCCCACCAACTCCATCCTCTCCCTTCTTTCCATGGGCCTTAAAAGAATATCTTTTTGTGGTCTGTGCCCTTTTCTGTGATTCAGTAGAAATCTAGTAAGCTTGACGGGGAGGAGAAGTACACTATGTAGGACTAAAGTGTTTAATTTCAAGAGACTTTCAATCACAGATCTGACTTTTTTTAATACTTATCACATATCCTTGTGGTTGGAAAAATGCATCAATAAGTAATGCCTCCATGAAAAGTCACTGTCACCTGCATTATTTTAAAATATTTGGCATTGAGCAAAGTATGGATAACCTATAATTAATATGAAGTAAATAATGTGTTTTCAGGTAAAAATTTCCCTGATATTGATGAGAGTGTGGGTGTTTTCATTTTTAAGTCAAAGATATAAAGGATAGATTATCTATTCACATATATAAGGAATATATGAACATGTTAATCTAGGGGTATAGTTTTTCTTTTTTCTCACTTTTTTCAGAAACATTATCCTACTCTTCAAAAGAGTTATTGGCTTTTATTTATTTACTTTTTGGCTCATTAAAATGGTTCAAAAATCCTAGCCAGCACACACCTTTTTAAAAAAATCAATTTTTCAATAATTCAGATTGAGTCAGACCCATATAGTCACATTTCCCTTAAGGGGGATATGCTTTCAAAATAATTAAAGCAGAAGCAGCAGTATAGATCTTGAGGAAATGTGCTGGGAAAATGTTCCTTGATTGTTTTGGATCCAAAAGCTTTGATAAAATGGGACAGCACAGAATCTGCTCTCAAGCTGTGTTGCTGGCTAGTGGTCCGTGACTAGTAGTCAAGAGAATGCTGAATGCCCATCTAGTCTACACTGCCATCCCTTTTATTAAAAAAAAAAAAAAAAAAAAAAAAAAAAAAAACTTTTAACTCAACTGAGGGCTTTTTAAAGTCTGCCTTCCCCAACTTCCTCTGCAGTTACACATGTTCATCTAACTTTTGGCCAATGAAATATAGGCATATGTTTCCTGTGGGGTTCCTAAGAAGGGGAAATGGCTGTCTTCTGTCCCTCCTGTGGCCCCCACCAGGTAGGATGCTAGGGTTGTAGCAGCTTCTTTAGAGAAGGAAGACAAAGACCATACTCTGCAGATGACCAAACAGTGAGTATCTATGGAACTACCATACAAACCCTGGATTCTCTGTCTCTGGACTTCCTTTGCAGAAATTTATTTCTTTGTTTGCTTCCTTTTTCAAAGACATTATTTTGTGGATTTGTAGTTCCTTATAATCATAATAAAAATGGTGATTAATTATGGCGAGACAAGTAAATTAAATGGTGATTAATTGTGGGGAGACAAGTAAATTAAATAGTATTAAGTAAATGTAGTAAGGTTGGTTACCATTACTGCTTGCCTCCTATATACCAGGAATAGTCCTAAGAATAATAGTTCACAAAGCTCACATGAAAATCTGTAAAAGATTGTTGTCCCCATTTTACAGGCTATGAAACAAAGGAGGAGAGAAGTTTAATGACTTGCTGAAGGTCATACAACTAAGATAGGAGTTGAAACCAGTCAGTGTAGCCCTCGAACTTTCTCTGAAATCACTGTGATAAAGTGACTTGACAGCATTCTGAAAATAAACAAGAGCTGCACTTAATCTCCAGCTTTTCTTCTGTAGGAGACCTATACTATAGACCTGTCACTAATTACGTGAATTACCTTGGCACATCATTTAACACCTCTGCATCAGATTTCTTGCTAATGAGAGGCACATGACAGTTCCTACCATCGCTTATTATCTCCTTTGAGCCTAGCATGCTGCCAGGTACACAGGTATGTTAGTGACATCGCTTCCCAGAAGAAGCCCACAGATTAGTCAAGGGGACAGAGCCCAAACACTTAAGAAAAGCCAAGGATTAGAGGCAGGAATTCAAAAACATCACCATGTCCAGGAGCATTCTTACAGCCTATAGATGGTTGGCAACCAATGCATGTTTCTGGAACTATAGTGATAGTGCATGATCAAGATCGCTATGAGCAGGCAGAAGCAAATGTTGTGAGTCAAGGAGAGACCTCTGGGGCATAATGGTCTCAGGGAGACTTGGCAAATGCTTTTTAATGTTGAATGACTCAGTAAATAAAGGGGAGCCTTGCAGATTTGGTGAGATTTGTGTTAGTGATGAGGAAACTAAGCTGCTCTCTCCTTCTTGCTCTTTCTCTGGCCAAAGGTAATTCTTTAAATACACTTCAGACTTCTCTGCATTAGGACCTACACAAATACTCTTCTGTCTGCTTACTACACTTTCCCAGCCTCTCTGCCTAGCTAAGTCCTCATCCTACTGGTCTCAGGTAAAATGCCTTCTATGTGTGGGCTCTCTGGACTAGACAAGACCTTTCTTATATGTCCTTCCTATGTGGTAGAATACCATCCAGATGGAGGGTTTGGTTCTAAAGCCAGAGCCTGTTATGAAAATTCTATCAGCCAGAATTATCTTTGAAAATCCCTTAAGGAACTAGGGGAACTAGTTCCACTAAACTCAGCACAAATAATCATTCCAGGATTTCTCTTTGCTTTGAGATAGCTGGCCTATTTTAAAGTCTGAATTGTATGGAAATAGCCAAGCAGTTTGTACATCCCACGAGGTGTTGAGTACATAGACCATGATATCAGTGGCACCGCTGCGATGGTGCTCAACATTGTGGACCTGTTAGGGTCACATGCAGCAGGAGGAGATGTTCACATGATTAGAAAGTAGACACTGAAGCTGATTTACATCCATCTAGGATTGTGCTCCCTGAGTGGGATGGTGAAATAAATCATTTATCTTATTTATATTGTGTAATTTCTCTCTGCATCTCCTTCATTTGCTTTCTGAGTTCTGTGTGCACTTGAATTTGGGTATCATATTTATGTGAAAACCAAAGCTCCGCTTCCTATTTCAACATGCATAGCACTTAAATATTTCATGGACTTTTTTTATAATTGCAAGTTTAATGTTACTGCCAGATGATACGTTCCATGAGGACAAGGACCATGTCCATCTCACTATCTGCTGTGGCCCAATCTTCCTACTATTGCCTGACTCAGTACTTCTGAGAAATTTCATTCCCAACCTTATTCTAGCGTTCCACTTGCCTGCCTTCAGGAAGACCAACTAGACCTGTCTCAGTTAAATAGTGCTGAGATCTATAGCAGCAGAGGCTCTCAGCTAAGCCTGGGGTTGAGAAGCAACCTGCCTGGGCTGGTTCTGCCCTGTTGGTACCAAAGCCCTAAAATTGGCATAATCCAGATGCTTGATATTTCTGGGGGCCTAGATAGCTTTGGACTACATTGGTTAATTATCACCTCACTAAAACTTGATTTCTAACAGCCCCACCTCTAAATGCTCCTCTCACTGCTCTTACAACCACCCCCTGGCCTTGAGGCTCCTCCTCAGGCTGAATTTGCACTAAGGCTCTTTCTTTTTTTTTTTTGGTTACGTTGATTCTCTATTTTCTTTTTTTTAGTTTTTTATTTTTTTATTTGTTTTAATTAGTTACACATGACTGTACAATGATCTTGACATATACAATTGAATCAGATGGGATATAATTTCTCATTTTTCTGTGTGTACAGGTTGCAGAATTATATTGGTCATGCAGTCATGTATATACCCTCAGCAATAATAATGTCTATTTTATTCTGTTGTCCTTCCATTCCCCCCTTCCCCTTCCCTCCCCTCCCATCACTTATCTCTACTCAATCTAATGTGACACAATTCTTTTTTTTTCCCCCTCACATCATCATACCTGTATTCTGTATAATGAAGGGGGTTTCCTTCCCTCTTCCATGCAATTCCCCTTCTCCCTCCCTTTCCCTCTCACCTCTCTTCCCTATCTAGAGGTAATTTTCTTCTCATGCTCTTCCTCCCTACCCCATTTTGAGTTACCTCCCTTATATCAGAGAAGACATTCAGCATTTGTTTTTTTGGGATTGGCTAAATTCACTTAGCATAATCTGCTCTAATGCCATCCATTTCCCTGCAAATGCCATGATCTTGTTATTTTTTAGTGCTGAGTAATATTCCATTGTGTATAAATGCCACATTTTTTTTTATCCATTCATCCATTGAAGGGTATCTAGGTTGGCTCCACAGTCTAGCAATTGTGAATTGTGCTGCTATAAACATTAATGTGGCTGTGTCCCTGTAGTATGCCATTTTTAGGTCTTTTGAGTATAGTCTGAGAAGAGGAATAGCTGGGTCAAATGGTGGCTCCATTCCCAGTTTTCCAAGGAAATCTCCATACTGCTTTCCAAATTGGCTGCACCAATTTGCAGTCCCACCAGCAATGTATGAGTGTACCTTTTTCCCCTCATTCTGGCCAACATTTGTTGTTGTTTGACTTCATCATGGCTGCCATTCTTACTGGAGTGAGATGGTATCTTAGAGTAGTTTTAATTTGCATTTCTCTGATTGATAAAGATGGTGAGCATTTTTTCGTGTATTTGTTGATTGATTGTATATCTTCTTCTGAGAAGTGTCTATTCAGGTCCGTGGCCCATTTGTTGATTGGGTTATTTGGTTTTTTGTTGTTTAATGTTTTGAGTTCTTTGTATACCCTAGAGATTAGAGCTCTATCTGATGTGTGAGGGGTAAAAATTTGTTCCCAGGATGTAGGCTCCCTATTCATTTCACATATTATTTCTCTTGCCGAGAAAAAACTTTTCAGTTTGAATTCATCCCATTTGTTGATTCTTGGTTTTAATTCTTGTGCTATAGGAATTTTATTAAGGAACCTGGAGCCTAACCCCACGTGATGGAGATTGGGGCCTACTTTTTCTTCTATTAGATGTAGAGTCTCTGGTTTGATTCCTAGATCCTTGATCCATTTTAAGTTAACTTTTGTGCATGGTGAGAGATAGGGATTCAAATTCATTTTGTTGCATATGGATTTCCAGTTCTCCCAGCACCATTTGTTGAAGATGTATGCTTTCTCCACTGCATACTTTTAGCACCTTTGTCTAATATAAGGTAGTTGTAATTTTGTGAATTGGTCTCTGTGTCCTCTATTCTTTACCATTGGTCTACCAGCCTGTTTTGGTGCCAGTACCATGCTGTTTTTGTTACTATTGCTCTGTAGTATAATATAAGATCTGGTATAGCGATACCACCTGTTTCACTCTTCCTGCTTAGAATTTTTTAGCTATTCTGGGTCTCATATTTTTCCAGATGAATTTCATAATTGCTTTTTCTATTTCTGTGAGGAATGCCTTTGGGATTTTGATCAGAATCGCGTTGAATCGGTAGAGTGCTTTTGGTAATATGGCCATTTTTAATAATATTAATTCTGCCTATCCATGAGCAAGGTATATCTTTCCATCTTCTAAGGTCTTCTTCTATTTCTCTCTGTAGTGTTCTATAGTTTTCATTGTATAGATCTTTCACCTCTTTTGTTGAGTTGATACCCAAGTATTTTTTTTTTGAGAATATTGTGAATAGGGTAGTTTTCCTCATTTCCATTTCAGAGGATTTGTCACTGATATACAAGAATGCCTTTGATTTATGGGTGTTGGTTTTATATCTCACCACTTTGTTGAATTCATTTACTAGTTCTAGAAGTTTCTTGGTAGAACTTTTTGGGTCTGCTAGGCATAGGATCATATCATCAGCAAATAGTGCTAGTTTAAGTTCTTCTTTTCCTATATTTATGCCTTTAATTTGTTTCGTCTGTCTAATTGCTCTGGCTAGTGTTTCAAGAACTATGTTGAATAGAAGTGGTGAGAGAGGTTATCCCTGTCTTGTTCCAGATTTTAGAGGGAACGCCTTCAATTTTTCTCCATTTAGAATGATGCTAGCCTGAGGCTTAGCGTAGATATCTTTTACAATGTTGAGGTAAGTTCCTGTTATCCCTAGTTTTTCTGGTGTTTTAAACAGAAAGGGGTGCTGGATTTTGTTAAATGCTTTTTCTGTGTCTATTGAGATAATCATATGGTTCTTATCTTTTAGTCTATTGATGTGATGAATTACATTTATTGATTTCCGTATGTTTAACCCGCCTTACATCCCAGGGATGAAACCCACTTGATCATTGTGCACAATCTTTTTGATGTGTTTTTGTATCCGATTTGCCAGAATTTTATTGAGGATTTTTGCATCTATATTCATTAGAGATGTTGGTCTGAAATTTTCTTTCTTTGAAGTGTCTTTGTCTGGTTTTGGAATCAGGGTGATATTGGCCTTGTAGAATGAATTTGGAAGTACTCCCTCTTTTTCTATTTCCTGAAATAGATTGAAGAGTATTGCTATTAGTTCTTCTTTAAAGGTCTTGTAAAATTCTGTTGTATATCCATCTGGTCCTGGGCTTTTCTTAGTTGGTAATCTTTTGATTGCTCCTTCTATTTCCTCACATGATATTTGTCTGTTTAAGTTGTGTATACCTTCCTGATTCAATCTGAGCAGATCTTATGACTTAAGGAATTTATCAATGCCTTCGCTATCTTCTATTTTATTGGAGTATAAGCTTTCAAAATAATTTCTAATTATCTTCTGTATTTCTGTAGTGTCTGTTGTAATATTGCCTTTTTGCTAGTGATTTGGGTTCTCTCTCTTCTTCTCTTCATTAGCTTGGCTAAGCATCTGTCAATCTTATTTATTTTTTCAAAGAACCAACTTTTAGCTTTGTCAAATTTTTCAATTGTTTCTTTTATTTCAATTTCATTGATTTCAGCTCTGATTCTACTGCATTTGCTGCTGATTTGTTCTTTTTCTAGGGCTTTGAGATATAGTATGAGATCATTTATTTGTTGGCTTTTTCTTTTTTTGAGGAATGAACTCCATGCAATGAATTTTCCTCTTAGTACTGCTTTCATAGTGTCCCATAGATTTTGATATGCTGTGTCTGTGTTTTCATTTATCTCTAAGAAGTTTTTAACTTCCTCCTTGATGTCTTCTGTAACCCATTGTTCATTCAGTAGCACATTGTTCATTCTCCAAGTGATGTAGGAATTTTTCTTCCTTATTTTATCATTGATTTCCAATTTCATTCCATTATAATGGGATAAAATGCACGGTAATATCTCTACTCCTTTATATTTGCTAATAGTTGCCCTATGGCATAAAATATGGTCTATTTTTGAGAAGGATCCATGTGCTACTCAGAAAAAAGTGTGTCCGCTTGATTTTGGTTGATATATTCTATATATGTCAATTTAGTCTAAGTAATTAATTGTGTTATTGAGATCTATAGTTTCTTTATTCAACGTTTGTTTGGAAGATCTGTCCAGTGGTGAGAGAGGTGTGTTAAAGTCACCCATGATTATTGTGTTGTGGTCTATTTGCCTCTTGAACTTGAGAAGGGTTTGTTTGATGAACATAGTTGCACCATTGTTTGGGGCATATATATTAAAGATTGTTATGTCTTGTTGGTGAATGGTTCCCTTTAGTAGTATATAGTGTCCTTCTTTATTTCTTTTTATTAACTTTGGCTTGAAGTCTATTTTATTTGATATGAATATGGACACCCCTGCTTGCTCTAAGGTCCATGTGAGTGGTATGATTTTTCCCAACCTTTCACCTTCAGTCTGTGTATGTCTTTTCCTATTGGATGAGTCTCCTGTAGGCAGCATATTGTTGGATCTTTTTTTTTTTTTTTAAATCCAGCTACTAGCCTATGTCTTTTGATTGGTGAGTTTAAATCATTAACATTTAGGGTTACTATTGAGATATGGTTTGTACTTCCAGCTATGTTTGTTTGTTTTTGTTATTTAATTTGATTTGTTTTTCCTCTTTGATTAGTTTTTCTCCTTACTGTACTACTTCCCACTGTTGATTTTTGTTGTTGTTTTCCATTTCCTCTTCATGTAATGTTTTGCCCAAGATGCTTTGCAGACACGGTTTTCTAGCTGTGAACTCTTTTAACTTTTGTTTATTATGGAAGGTTTTTATTTCATTATCAAACCTGAAGCTTAATTTTGCTGGATTCAATATTCTTGGTTGGAACCCATTATCTTTCAGTGTTTGAAATACATTGTTCCAGGATCTTCTAGCTTTCAGCATCTGTGATGAAAAATCAGCCGTTAACCTAATTGGTTTACCCCTAAATGTAATCTGCCTCCTTTCTGTTGTAGCTTTTAAAATTCTCTCCTTGTTCTGTATGTTGGACATTTTCATTATAATGTGTTTTGGTGTGAGTCTCTTGTGGTTTTGTATATTCGGCGTCCTGTAGGCTTCTAGGATTTGGATTTCCATTTCATTCTTCATGTCTGGAAAGTTTTCTGAAATTATTTCATTGAATAGATTGCTCATTCCTTTGGGTTGGACCACTATACCTTCCTCTATCCCAATAACTCTTTTTTTTTTCCCTTTTTTTTATTGTTGGTTGTTCAAAACATTACATGTTTCTTGATATATCATATTTCACACTTTGATTCAAGTGGGTTATGAACTCCCATTTTTACCCCATATACAGATTGCAGAATCACATCTGTTACACATCCATTGATTTACATATTGCCATACTAGTGTCTGTTGTGTTCTGCTGCCTTTCCTATCCTCTACTATCCCCCCTCCCCTCCCCTCCGCTCTTCTCTCTCTACCCCCTCTACTGTCATTCATTTCTCCCCCTTGTATTATTTTTCCCTTTCCCCTCACTTCCCCTTGTATGTACTTTTGTATAACCCTGAGGGTCTCCTTCCATTTCCGAACTCTTAAATTTTGTCTTTTTATGGTATCCCAGATTTCTTGGATGTTCTGCTCATGGTTTGTTATCAGCTTTTGTGAGTTGTTTAGGCTCTTTTCAAGATGATATATTTTGTGTTCGTTATCTGATATTCTGACTTCTAATTGGTCTACTCTACTGGTGATACTCTCATTTGAGTTTTTAATTTGGTTTATAATTTCCTTCATTTTCAGGATTTCTGTTTGTTTGTTTTTTTGTATAACCTCTATCTCCCTGTAGAGTTGATCTTTTGCTTCTTGGATTTGTTTATGTAATTCATTGTCAAAATGATCTTTCATTGTTTGCATTTGCTGTCTAAGGTCTTCCTTGAGACTCCATATCAACTGAGGCATGCATATCTTGAAATCTTTATCTGACATTTTTTCTGATGCAGCTAACAATTCCTCTATTGTTGAGTTGTCCTGCATTGTGTTCCTTTTTTCCCTTGTGTTTTCATGATGCTCACCTTTCTTTCCAGCTCTGTGTGATTGCTGTGTTATTATTTATTCCTATGAATTTGTGATGTTTTTGTATAGCTCTGAGGTCTCTCCTTTGTGATGGGAGATAATGTCTAGAGATGTTGGGTTCAATTGTAATTTAAAGTAAATGCATTAGCTTCATAAAAGGCATACAGATTCTCGTGGTGTATAGAGAACTGAGGGTTGGATGTAGGACTTTATGTCTAGGAGGAAGGATGTGAAGTTATGGGGGGTTAATATATCATAGCTACTTTGGAGGAGAGCTCTAATGAAAGGGATTTTTAACAGGAGAATAGACAGAAGTATTTTGGGGTAGCTAAGTACTTGGGAAGACTATAAGAAACATATAAACGTTTACTATTTGCATTTAGTATATTACACGTAGTTGAAATAGTAATGCTGGGAGATTGGGACAGGGAGAGAAGGGGGAAGAAAAATAAAAAGAAGATGAAAGTGAAAGAAATGGAAAAAAATTTAAAAATAAAAATAAAAATGTTTTAAAAATAAAAATGCATTCTTAGAGTTCTGTTTTCTTCTTTATCAGTAGGTGTCATTGTGCATTCCAGGTTGAGGCCCTGCCCTCAATATGTAGGAAGCAATTCGTGTGGGGCGGGTCTCTGTCCCCTGCTGGGCGCCTCTCCAATCCCAGTCTCTTTGGGTTGCTCCCGGCCTCTATCCCCCTTGCTTCTCCTGCTCACCAGGCCCCAATCACTGGGGCTCCTCTCCATAGCCCTGGGATCACTCTGGGCGTGTGACGCCTTGGTCACCCCGTGCTTGTGATCAGCTGAACACTCTTTGTTGGGCACTCACCAAGTCATCACCGTTGATTGTTGCTAATCTTGCTGTCTGTGAGATCCACCCAAAGCTATGAGGTAGATTTTCCAAAATGGCGACCACCTGTTTCCCCACCTGGGTATCCGTGAGGAGGAGGGAAATGGTTTGTATCTCCACTAAGTCCAAACTTCTGTCCTCTTCCGATGCCCCGGGGAGACTCGCAGTCTGGCGCGTTCTATCTCCAAAGGATTCGAAACTAAGCTGCCAGCACTTCCCAGCATTCAATTCCGCTGGCAGGTTTCCGTGCATGGAGCAACTCGAAGTTTCTTGCATTCTGCACTGTGTTTGTGACCAGCCCTTTTTTATAATCCTATCACAGGCCCGATGAATTTTAAATTCATGGGTGAGGGCTCCTATGTGGAGGAGCGTCTATCCACCAACTCTGGGTCACATAAGGAGTTCTCCTGTAATGCGCCATCTTGCCCAATCCGCCATCTTGCCCATGCTCTTTCTTTAGTGAACTTCACTAAAACAATATCCTGAAAACAGGTCGGTGTTGGGAACAAAAGTATCAACTTATCTTTTTTAATTTTTTCTTTTATTTTCAAAAAAGTCTAAAGATAAAAACAAATGAAGAAAATTCAGAAAGTAAAATGGAAGCAGGAAAACCATGTGACCACTCTAAAACTCAACAGTGCCAGTTCACTCTCCCTTTTTTTCTGTGCTGATTTAATACAGTTGAAACCCTACTTTCTATGCCAGTCTGGAGCCTGCTGTTTTAAAGAAATGTTATTGCATGTTCATATTTCCATTTTTCCATTATGCTATTTATAAGCCCAAATTTAATAATAGCATACGATTTCATCAAATGACCTTATGATATTTTGAAGGCTTCTGTCAAGGTCGGACACTTAATGTATGTAATTTGTTTTCTCTAGTATACAAATATTATGATACAAATATAGGTAAAAACACTTCAGGGAGCCTCTTTGTTTATTATTATTTTATGCATCCTACGGAGGGCTAGAAATGGAATTACTAGCTTAAAAAACACACTCTTTAAAATAGTTTTTTATTTCAGATTATACCTAATGCATATTTAGTGTAGAAAAGTTGGAAAACACAAAGAAAAAAATGTCTCCAACTTTCCCCTCCAAGAAATATTCATGTTTTGTTATATATTTTTTGTCTTTTAAATAGATGTGTATGTATGTGTGTGAATACATTTATATATATATATATATATATATGTATACATATACATATATATGTATATATACACATATATACATGTACATATGTACAGTACACACCATTTGTACTATATGTATTTTATTATTCATATATGATTATTTTAAAATAACAGTTTTTGTTATTAAAACTCTTTAAAATTTTAATTTATTGTGTAATATAATGAGTTAACAATATTCTTATGCTCATTTAAAATTTTCCAAGTTTTTGTTTTTTATTCTTCTGTTTTTTTATTCAATTGCATTTCTACTTATTTCTTTAAAAATTAAGGACTATTCTATTTGTATGCATACCTTTGTCTGCATTTTATGATTTTTGTGATAAACTCCACTTATAGATTTACTAAGTCAAAATGGTGAAAATGTGTGTGTGTGTGTGTGTGTGTATGTTATTTTTTTTCTAGTACCAGGGATTGAACTCAGGGCATTCAGCCACAAGCACATGCCTAGTCCTGTTTTGTATTTTATTTAGAGACAGAGTCTCATTGAGTCTCTTATTTGCTTTGTGTTGTTGAGGTTGGCTTTGAACTTGCCACCCTCCTGCCTCAGCCTTCCAAGATTCTGGGATTATAGATGTACAATACTGTGCCCAGCTAGGTAAAAATATTTTTAAGGCTCTTTATATATACTGTCAAATTTCTCTCCAGAAAGATTATGCCAAATATCATTTGAAACAGTCTGTAAAATTATAAGACAATGGAAAAGAATGTTATTTCTGTTTTAATTTCTACTTCTTTAACTGCTAATGAAGTTGAAATTTTTCTCATATGTTATTATTTATGTATATTTTCTTCTGTGCGTTGTTTATATTCTTAAAAAGATTCTAACATTTGAAGGTTCTTGACATACATATAGGAATCTAGTTTAAATGAGGTTATTATGATAGGTAAGAAAAATATGGGAAACAGAGCCAGATAAAATATGAAGATTAGAATTTTCTGATTTACTCTTACCTATTGTGCCACAAGAGTCACCTTCAAAATCTTCATAGCTTATCTGGATCCACTTTCAGTCTCATAAGATTATAATGGAAACTTACATGTCATTGGTGTCCAAAATTAGGCCATATGGTTTATTGAGATTGCCTCGCACTAATTCTGGAATTCTATAACAGAACAATAATGTATTGAGAGTGATCAATATAGCACCTCAAATCTCAAATTGAAAGCCAGTTACCAGATTAACTTCCACTTATATCTCTATCATTTTGGTTATAACTATTGCTCATTTATTTCTGTACTTATCATCTGGTCTTCTACTCTAAGATTCGTCTCAAGAGAGTTTTCATATCTATACATTGTCTGTTTCCTCCAACTTTCTATTAACTTCTTAAGCTTTGTGCTCATTTGAGTTTTCGTCTTCTATGTTTGAGGCTGTCTCACATGATCAGATTATCCTTGGTTTTCTGTTGTCCTTGAGAATGGAGTACTAAAAAGATGATTGGAAACTTTGTCTATTGTGCAGGACTTAACACAGGTCCTCACTGTAGGGTGATCTGATAGTTTGGGTAGTAGGAGAATTCTCTGCCAGTAACTTCAGGTCTTTTATCTTGATTTAATTGGATTTTCTCCCAGGGCAGAGAACAAAAACAAACAACAACAACAACTAAAATCTTAAGATTTTTCAATATCCTGCAGGGACATAAGGAGCAGCTGGATGGCTTCATATTTATTATGAAAACTTTCACTAAATTTTTCTCTTTTTTTTTTTAACTTAAATTTCCCTAGCCTTAACTGCTTTATATTTTCTATCCAGAAGCCTTCTATTTCTCCCTTTCCAGAGACTTTTCCCAGGTTGAAGAAACAGATGGACATAGCATCAAGTTAGTATGGAAACACTTTTCATTAAATATGCCTTCAACCAGTTCTCCCTCTCTCAGTCCTTCTCTATCCTTATTTCCAGAGATGTCGAATGCCACTAAATTCCTAAGCCTTCTGGGGTTTTCAGGGGAAATTGGGTTACTTTTTAGCTTCCCTTACAACCAATGTAGGATTCAGGTTGCTCAGGATTGCTAAATCAGCTACCATTTACCATTCTACTGTCTTAACTTTCAAAATTTTGCTAGTGCTATTGCTTTTTCTCAATTTTGGCTTGAGAAATTATCTCTTAAAGGAAATATTCCTTCCATCTTAGACCCATTAGAGTGGTTACTATTGAAAACTAAACATAAAAGAAAGTAAAGGTTGTTGAGAATGTGTAGAAATTGGAATCTTGCTCACTGTGGAAATGTAAAATTGTGCAGCTGCTGTAGAGAGCAGTATAGTAGCTCCTCAAAAAGTGAAAAAATAGAAGTCTTCATGATCCAACATCAGTTCTAGTAGATGTTCTTGCAAATATGAAGCAGGGACTCCAAGAAATAGTTGTACACCTATGTTCTTTGCAGCTTTAGTCATACTAGTCAAAAAGTGGAAGCAGCTCAGAGTCCCTTGATGGAGAATGGATGAATAAAATATGGTATGTAAATCACTGAACTACTCTCAGCCTCTAACACTACACAATTTCTAATACTACAACAAGGATGAGCCTTGAAGACATTACATTTATTGAAATAACCCCATCACAGCATGCTTCCACTTTGGGGAGAGACTCCTGTCAAATGCGGCCCTTAAAAATTCCATGTGTTGGAAACTTAGTCCCCAATTCATATGTTAATAGTATTTGGAACTGGGGCCTTTGGGACTTAGGATTTGTTGAGATCATAAAGGCGGAATTCCCATGCCGTTAGTGTCTATAAAAAAAGAGACTCAAACTGGCAAGCTTATTTTCCCTCATCATTTGATTTCCTCCATCATGTTATGATGTAACAGGAGGCCCTCACCAGATGCCAGTGCTATGCATTTGGACTTCCTCCCTTCTAGAACCATGAGCTAAATAAACTTCTATTCTTTACAAATTACCCAGCCTGTGGTATTCAGTTATATAACAGAAACAGACAAAGACAGATATCTGGATATGTTCATTAGCTTCCCATCACTATAACAAATACTTAGATAATCAACTCATAAAGAGAAAAATGTTTGTTTTGTTTCATGGTTTTGGAGATTTCAGTCCATGATCACTTGGCCCTGTTGCTTTGGGTCTGTGGCAAGGCAGCTTTTCATGGTGGGATCATGTGGCAGAACAGACCTTCTCACCTCATGACTTGGAAGTAAAATAAAGGAAGAGAAAGAGCTGGTGATTCTATTATCCATTGCACAGGGACATTCCCAGGGGCCTAAAGACCTTCCACTAGTCTCCACTTCTTAAAGGTTCCATGGCCTCCCAATAGCACCTCTCTGGTACCAAGCACTTAACTCATGGGTCTTTGGGGGAAACTTTATCTTTTTTTTTAAGAGAGGGAGAGAGAGGGGTGGGGAGAGAGAATTCTTTAATATTTATTTTTTAGTTTTCGGTGGACACAACATCTTTATTTTATTTTTATGTGGTGCTGAGGATGGAACCCAGCGCCCCGCGCATGCCAGGCGAGCGTGCTACCACTTGAACTACATCCCCAGCCCTTTGGGGGACACTTTAGATTCCAAGTATAGCACTCAAGCAGTCTGATTTATAGAGACAAAAAGGAGAAAGATTGTCAGAGGCTGCAGGCAGGAGGGGAGTTAACGTTTGATGGGCACAAAATTTCAGTTTTGCAAGATGAAAAGTGTTCTTGGAGATAGATGGTGGTGATGGTTGCACGACGATATGAATGTATTAAATACTACTGAAAGCCACATAAAGTGGTTGCAATGGTTAATGTCATATTATGTATACTTTATCACAATTACTTTTTCACAAAAAGAAAGAAATAATACTATTTTTCTTTTGTTTCACTCTTTCCTTTGAGGAGACTAATTAATGTGCTCAATCTGTTTCTTAAGCTATAGGTCTATTATTTCTTACTTTGCAGGTGAAGAAATTCAGTCTTTTGGGGGTTATATGGCTTGTCTTGGTCAAATTCCAGAGAAGTCTGGGGTTTGCCCCAGTTGTGAGAAGAAGGCTGGGGCTCTTACCCTGCTGATTCATAGATCAGTTCATTTTTGCAGTAGCCCACAAGTATTCATCAGAGCATCTACTTTGTTCCAGCACTCTCCAAGGTAGCATTGAGCAGGACAGTTAGGGTGACATTACATCACCATGTGAGGTAGACACAACAGACAGTAAACAAGCACTTTGACAAAAATGAAATTCTGGTCTGAAATGTGGATGGTGACGACTTTGCTGAAGAGAAGATAGAATTAAGACCCCAGACTGAGAAAGCTTCAGCAATGTCACCTGCTGGCAGGAATGTTCCTGGCAGAAACCACAGTATGTGCCCAGGCCCAGGGATGGGAATAAGTTTGACGGTTTTAAGAAGATTTAGAAAAAAACAGTTTAGCAAAATGTGGTGTGGGACAGGGAGTAACAAGAGATGGGGTGAGAGAATGGACAATGTAGACCCTTGTGTTCCTTGAATAAGACATCCAGAATTGTCCTGAGTATGACTTAAAGCCATTGGATGGTTTTCAGATGAGAAATGAAGATTATGCATTTTAATATTCAGTTGGATTTCACCTTTTATTTGCCACATGGCGGATGATAGGCAAATATCAGAAATGAACCCCGTTGCCTTTAAGGAATTATAATTTGGTGATAAAGAAAGAGCAAAATGTCAGTAAAATATAGCAGCCTAAAATATAGCAGCCTCCCACTGTGGAGCTACAGGCAATTTTTAGGGGAGAAATTTCCACAGAAAATTCATACTGGGAAATTATATTTCATATTTTCTTAAAAATTTTCAATGAATACTAGCATATTAAAGTCTCAGAATTGTTTGTAGTATAGAAACCTGTCCAACTTAGTTCAGTTTGGCATTTCCCAAAGTTTGCACCACAATCTGCTTTCAAATAACATAGCTTAACATCTTTTTGAATTTCTGTGTGAAAACTCCAGGAAGCACTGAAATCAGGGAATATGACCATGAGGTCATGTGCCGGGTGCTATGGTTGTACTGAGGAGGGGCTCAATACAGGTAAGGGCGTGGAGCAGGTAGCTTTTGGGTTGGCCTTCCTGGAGGAAGAGACCCAGCCATGTCATCATCTTGGTAAAATAGATTTACAAGGTTCAAACAGGAAAGGAAAAGAAACCTTTGAGGTTTGCATGCTTTGCATCTTAGTGAAAATATTTATTTAAAAATGGAGCCGGTGAAATAGAATGTCGTTTTCCCAGCAGGAATTTCAATATGAGCTGTCAGTTTCTGTTACGCAGTAGCCTCCATACTAAGTGTGGTGGTCTGCCTGGATGACTCACCAGTCTCCTGTCCGCACCTTGCTCTTCCTGCTGCCTGCACATGCTGTGCATGCCTGTCTTGGGAAGGCTAGACAACCCCTCACTGTGCCTGATGATTCTCCCCTGTGTCAGTTGGCTTTGCCTTCCTGGAAGGTGGCCTTCCTGTTAGTCCCCACAGCTCTGCAGGCATCGCTATTTCTGTCTTCACGTTGCTTCCAAATCCCCTCACATGGTGCTCCCTTTCCCCTCTATATTTTTTCTAGGTTCACCTTTGCATCTGATTTTTGCAAGACAGCATAATTAGAGGATGTCACATTTCCCTGTGAGAGCATATTCTCATGCACAGCAGGACACAAAGGAAAGAGAAAACTTCACAGATGCCCAGGAGTCTCCCTCCTATACACCCAGTCCTGCCGCTTGGGACAATAGAGATTTTACAGGGGTTAGCTTTTCATCATTCTTACTAGGCGATTAATAAAAATAGCCCCTTTCTATTTAGCGCTTACTGTGTACCAGACACTATATCAAGGGATTTATATTATTGCTAATTTTCACACCCCTAAAAAGTGTGCTGTTAACTCTGTTTTAGAAATGAGGGGAAGGAGGCTGGAGAGTAACTTGCCTGTAGTCACTTCACTGGTCAGAAAAGAGGCCATTATTTAAAGGTAGGTTGCAATTATAAAGTTCACACATTTGTGTACAATACTATTAACTGTTCTATCAACATGTATTTTCTGGAGATTCTGTGCTAACTTCTCCATATTCATTAGGATTACCTGGCTGCTTTGAAAAATAAGGATCCTGGGACCCCACATAATTACCATTGACCAGAAGTCAGGGATAGGTCTCAAGAACTGCTGTTTCAGAAGCTTTCTTGGGGACTCTGATGGAGTGCTTCTCATATATCAGTGTGCATCAAAATCACCTGGAGGAGACGAAAGGCGCTGCCCCAGCTGTTCTGCTTCAGTGGTCTGGGTGAGGCCTGGGGAGGTGCATTTGTAGCAAGTTTTCAGATGACTTTCAGTTATGTAGTTTGGGCACCCACTTTATTTGCCACATGGCACATGATAGGCTGGTCTAATGCAGTAGCTGAAAAATGAGGGAGCAAAGCAAAGTAATAAGAATCAGGACAGTGAGTACTGGGAAGGTGAATGCTAACGCTTTATTCCTGCCTCCCTCCTTTCTTCCTTCCTTCACTCCATTCCCTCCTCTCCCTTTCTTCTTCATTCTTTCCCTCCTTCCTCTTTCCCTTATTACCTTCCTTTTGCTGTTGAGATTTGATTTGATTTTGACCAAAACTTTGAACTAAGCAATAGGAAGGGAAAGATACTGGCATGGATTCCGACAGCTGGTACCAGTTCCCAGCTTCACCACTTATCAGGTTCTGAGCTTCCGTTTCATCAGATGAAGAACGGAGCTGCTTATAGCTCCTTCCAGAGTATTTAGCAACTGGAGTTTCAGACTCCATCCTTGAATCCTTTCCCTTTACCTCAGAGAAAGAATTTTATCTTCTCAAAATCCAGAAGCTAAATACATTCAGTCTTTTGTTCGTATTTCTTGAGCTGTGGAAGGCAGCTAGAGTGGGAATTCCTGTTGTGAATCACTTAGGCCCGTTACAGCAGGTACCTCTTCTACTGCAGCTCTTGGGTGAGCCTTAGTGGTCCCCAGGGAAATGTGAGCTAGAAAAAACAGTGAGAATCTTGGTGCTTCTGCTGGATGGAAAGATGGTTTTTGTCTTGGGCTTTGGCTCTAGACCTGGGAAGAAGTATTAGCCTTTCTTTGGAGAATGGAGTGTGAAGTTACTAAGCAAACTATTATTGATGGAATTTGCAAGAATGGCATTCAGAAGACTGTAGTTTTCCTAGGAGGAAAGGGTAGAACAATAGCTACACTCAAGCTTGGGGGATTTTTATTTTTATTTTTCCCACTCATTGACTGATTGAAAGGGAATGGGCTTCATAACCAGAACAGCCAAATCCAGACTCAATTTCTGCCACTCATTTGCAACTTCAAACAAATTACAAGTCTGCCCTGTATTTTGGTTTCTTTTTCTTTTTCCACTTTTTTAAATTGGTACATTATAGTTGTACATGATGGTGGGAGTTGTAGTTGCATATTCATACATGCACACAATATAACAAAATAATTTGGGCATTTCCTCCCTTAGGGAGGCCTTTCCTCTCTTAGAGATTAATATGAATTTAAATTAGATGAAAACTGTGCTATACATTATGCCATGTTTTGATCACAATAAGTTAATAGAACTTAGTTCTTTCATACTGGTTTTTTGTTTATCTGTTTTTGTTGTTGTAGTTTTGTGTTTTGCTTCTCTAAAACTTCCTCTACATGGGAAGAAAAATACTTATGAGGACTGATCCTTGATCAAGTCCCCCCAAATGTGCCAGGCTTTGTCACATTCATCATCTCATAGTTCCTTTCACTGTTCTTCACATCTCATACAAAAGAAAAGGGAGAAACATAACCTGAGGTCTCACAACTGGTAAATGTTGGACTTGAACCCAAGCGTGCAGAAATTCATTACTTGTGCTCCTTTCACTCTATCTTGCTGAGTGAGGAACCTAGGAAGCATCCATTGAAGGAAGGAGATTCAGAATGATTCAAATTTGATTTTTGTGGCTAGAGAAAAGTGCTCATACTTTTGCCTTGTTTTTCTATTTCCTTGAAGTTGTAAGCTACTGGACTGGATGATATTGGATACCTATTTATCACCTCCACCATTAAGTGAGGGGTAACAGATGCCGTTCCTAAACTCCTCAAATAAGCCATGGCACTGTGTGGGCCAGGATACATGTTCCAAGATGTTTTTTACACTATTAGGTAGAATGAGAATAATCAGAGTGACAACGTTGAATTTTACCTGAGTCCCACATGCCTGGAAAAGTGAAGATTAGAAAATACCTCCAACTCTTTGTGTCCCAGAAAATGACCTAATGCAAAGAACCCAACTCCCCATGAGATTTTGATAAAGACTGTGTCTTTATCCTGTGTCCTGAACCTTATACCCATCCTCATTCTCAATATGAGTCAGCATTCAGTCCTTCCTGAAGGGCCCTATGTTAGTCAGAGTCCTCTAGAGAAATAGAACCAGTTGGAAATACATAATATATTGATTTATTATAAGAAATCAGCTCACACAATTACCGAGCCTGACAAATCCCAAGATCTGCAGGATGAGTCAGCAAGCTGGAGACCCAAGAATAGGTAGATTGTGTCCAAGTCTAAAGGCTGGACAACCAAGAGATCCAATGATGTTGTTGTAGTCCAAAGGTCAGCAGGCTCAAGCAAGACCCAGGAAGAGTGATGTTTTCAGTCCAAAGACGACAAGAAAGCCAATGTCCCAGTTTGAAGACCATAAGGCAGGAGACATTCTCTCTTCCTCAGGGGAGGGTCAGCCTTTTGTTTTTATATAAGTCTTCAGATGTTAATGGTCATCAGACTGCTTTACTTAGTCTCACATAAAAAAAGTTAATCTTACCCTTACAAAAACAGAGAATAATGTTGGTCCAAGTATCTGGGCACCCTGTAGTCAATCAAGTTGACACATAATCAATCTTCCAGTGTCCTCCCTGAAAAGAGGTAGCCCAGGGTAAAACATTCTCCAATTTACTCTCCAAACCATGCTACTCTTCCATCCCATTTCCCCATGATCTAGCCTAGTTTATTACTTTCTGTGTTATTTAGCTTTTCATTGACATGACAAAATACCTGAGATAAACAGCTTTAAAGGAGGAGATATTTGTTTTGGCTCACAGTTTTAGATGTCTTGGTCCATGGTCACTAGTTTTGTTCTTTTTGGACCTGTGGCAGCAAAGCACATCATGGCAGGAAAAGTGTGGTGGAACAAAGCTGCTCACCTCGTGGTAGCTAGGAAACACAAAGAAGAAAGAAAGGGGCTGGGGTTCCAATATTTCCTTCAAGAGTATGCCTCAGTGACCTAATTTCCTTCCGGTGGGTCCTACCTCCTAAAGGTTATACCAAATCCCAACAGTATCAGAGGCTGATGACCAGGCCTTCTACATATGGGCCTGTGAGGAGTATCAAGGTGGAGACCATAATACTTTTTGAAAATAGTCCTTGAGAGGAAAATCTTCTTTGTCTATCCCTTCAGACTTCTGAAAAATCTTATGGTCAGTGTGTTCACCTACCTTTGCTCCCACTAAGTTATGCCTCCTCCCCCACTTTACAATAATACTTTAGAATAAAATCTCTCCCTTTTTTGGATTCCTTTTATTTCTAATTTTATTTATTTATTTACTTATTTTTCATAGTACTGGGAATTTAACCCAGGGCCTCACATATGCTAGGCAACCTTTCTGTCACTGAGCTACCTCCTCAACCCTGGATTTGTTTTCATTTTGACAGTAACCAATACTAAGAGTTTGGTTAAATAATAGCACATCCAAATTATAGAATATGATACATTTTCAAAATTAATATCTATAGTTATTGGTGAGGAAAGATGACTAAAATACCACTGAGTTGAAAAGGGAGACTGTAAGATTGCATAATGACATTATTCCATTTACATAAGATTGACTGCAGGTATCTAAATATTTTGGAAGTACATTCTCTAATATTTTCTAATATTCCATCGTTGTTATCTCTGGGAGGAGGAAAAGTATTAGGAAGGTTTTTCCTTATATCTTTATGCATTGTTTGAATTGTCTGTAATAAAGTTGTTTTTTTTTTAAATTTTTATCTTTGTAAACTGAAGGAAGGCCATGGTTCATACATCTTCATGTTCTCTCTTTTTGTTTTTTAAGAAAATCAATTCTGATCACACAAGTATGGGCCTATTAAACTGGCCTCATGGATGTCCCCCCTTAATTACCTTCTAGAGATTGTACAATTTTGAAAGCCTTCCCTGGAAACAGCTCCAAAAGGTGGGTCCCTGCCCAGCTCGGTCTGCCCTCCCAGCTTCAAGCACCAAAGCCTGTTGGGGACTGGGGCCAGCTCCCTCTGCTTTTAGTACTCCCTCTGGGAACCCTTCTAGTGGCCAGAGTGAAAGGACAGAATGGCTGGTGACACTTCTGGGCTCGCGGCCAGCTTTACTTTTTCATTTTGCCTAAGGTCTGTTCAGTTTCCCAGATCCTGTGTCCAAAGAATGAGACTTTAAAAATGGAGAAATTAGATTTTGTTTCATTTACAAAGCTTAAAGCTTCCATTTCTTATCACTTCAGCATTTCCCCCCAAATTTATGTGACACCCCCACCCCCGTGTGACCTAGATAGGGATTTTAAGTGTCATTAAGTTATGGCATCGTTTTTGGAATCTTTTCTTCATTCCCATGGCAACATGAGTGAGGGCTCCAGGGATTTTACTCCAGCATTTTGGCCAACTGCCAGCCTGGCAAATTCCACCCCTCCCCCTGGAGGTGCTGCAAGTGCAGTGTGCTCCTTCACCCAGGAGTGAGGCCATTGTCTTTGTGGTTATAGGTGGGCACTTAGATATTTTCTGCTTCTTTGGCTTTTGTGCTATTGCAGAAACCTAAATGAAGGGGGTCTATGTTTTACAGTTTGAAATTTCTGTCCTTTCTCTCTTTAATGCTTCCAGCTGGGTGGTCTCTCAAGGTAGATTGAGTTCTAGTTTGGAACCTCTGTCCCTCAGCCTCCAAATCTGGATCGCTCAGGTGCCAGCGCTCATGCCTCTGTCTCCTTGGGGCATTTCCTTTTCTACTTGATCCAGAGTAGAATTACACACTAGGGTTCTATGAAAGATTCTATTGGGGAAAAAAAGAGTTCTTGTTCTTGGCAAAAAAGTTTAAAAGCCATAGCTTTATTCCATTTTATTAGAGATGTTTCTAGGCTTTGGTGAAATATAGTATAGAAAAAGAACCTAGTGTCTTATTAAGATAGCTAAATAATAATGGCAAACTTAGCCCTTTTAACTTCATGTGCAGTATTTGTATCCTGGCTTTTGAAACACAATAACTATTACACTACAAGTAGGTTCTGTACAG
The DNA here is from genome assembly GCF_001458135.2 of Marmota marmota marmota. Taxonomy (NCBI): domain Eukaryota; kingdom Metazoa; phylum Chordata; class Mammalia; order Rodentia; family Sciuridae; genus Marmota; species Marmota marmota. Next base: position 7,105,468 of record NW_026000082.1, on the reverse strand, counting down.
TAGCTTTTCTTTGAGCTGTCATGTTCCATATGCAGTCCCCTCTGCTTTATTCACATATGTATGGATGTATGTACTTCTCTTTCAGAAGCTCACACACACAGAGTCTTTTGAACCACACAGTAGTCATTTGAATGTTGTCTCTGTGCTGTTGAATTTTGCCCACTAAACCCTGACTGAAGAGACACATTGTTGTCAGTCTTCCTTTTTCTGTCCAGTAAAATGGCTGGTTGTCAAGATGCAGCATATAAGGTGGAGGATCATTGATAACCAAATGATCAAACACAGTGCTTGAGAGTTTGGTTAAACAAACACAGTGCTTGAGAGTGGGGTGACCGAAGAGGATGAGTCTGAGGCATGACCTCTCTTTTACAGATGTTGCCTTACCATTTAAGAATCAGCTGCATTTGGAGTCACTCATAATTTTATTGAAAATCCTGAGTAAAGTGTTGCTTTTGTTGGGCTGTAATTTGTCATCGAGCATATGAAGCAGCACAAGTTTTCTGTCCTTCTCTCCTGAGCCCCTGCTGTGCTTTCCTCAGAGTCCCTAGAGACAGCCATTGAGGTCTTCTGTGGTCTCTCAGTACCAGGTACAAAGTGCGTAATACATGGTATAGAGATGAATGATCTCACACCTTCACCATGCCGTAATAGATAGAGTTTTTGCTGCTTATCTGCAAATAAAAACTGAATTTGGAGAATTTAAATGGCTTTTTCCAAGGCTCTTTGTGTTTGGGAGGTAAGATGCATGGAGCTAGAGGCGGATTCTCCTGGTTATTGAAATGTTGAAATCACATTATTCATGATACCACAGTGCCTCACTCAGAAAAGTAAGGAGTAGACATTTGGAAAGACAGAATATTTCTAAGGTGAGCTATATGCATTTTAAAACAAAAGTGGGAAAACCTTTTTCAAGGGAAGAGTAGTTGGGGGAAAAAATAATATGTAATTTAGCATTCAAAAAGAAGAAGCAATGAATCCTGCCCTCCAGGGGTGAATTTATGTCTAGCTTATTTGCACATGAAAGTACAAGATTGGCTTCATTTCTATGAAAGTAAGACATCTGGTTGGGAAGTAAAAATTTTGGTCAATTACCTGAGTCATGTTTGGTCTACATGATAGAAAAGCCCAGATTTCTTCAAATCACCAGATGTTTGGCCTGTGTGGTTAACTCCAGACCAACTGGCTGGCTTTTCCACACAGGCTTCTCTGTTTGACATCTTATGGAATCCTCCATCCTTAGGAGGCTGTTATCGTTTTGTAAACCAGCAGTTTGCAAACAGTGGTTTAAAGATGGACACTGGCAAAATGTTCCCTGGGTTGTGATGGAATGAGTGATTGAGATCACAAAAAGAAATGCTTTTTTATTTAAAATAATATTTTTTATTTTGACACCATCTCCTTCCTACCTTTTCAGTAATGAAACGTCTGTCAAATTATCTTGAATCTGGGGTTGTTTTTAAGGAATCCATGGACAACATAAATAATTGAGAAACTTATCTCCATCTCTAGTTTCCTTATGTGATTTCTTTCCCAAAAGGTTTTGTTGTTGTTGTTGTTGTTGTTGTTGTTGTTTTAAAAAGGCAAAACAAAGGGTGGAAACCACTACTTTAAATCTTGTTATATCTTTAGCATAAAGACAGCTAGAATATTTTCATATATTTCCCAAATTTGCTTTCTCCTAGAAGTGGGGGACTCTCCATGAACTATTTGTATGGGTCTTGAAAGCATTGGTCATCTTAATAGTCAAGTGTTTTATTAACAAAATCTTTTTTTTCTTCAAAGCCAACATTTGATCCTTAAAATAACTCCAAAGAGAACACCTTCTGCACTCTTTAAAACATTTCACTCTGAAGACATGCCATGGAGGCATGACCACAGTGAGACACTTTTTGTGCTGGAAAACTGAATTCATCACTGTGAATATTTTAACATCTTTTGCAGTTTCTACAGCTTGCTCTCATGACCCCAAACACATATATCTCTACAAGCTATAACATCACAAATCTCTCCTCAAGCTTTATAAACTCAGCCAGAATGAACCAAGTGACCTCTATATGCCGGGAGATGTTCAATACACCAGGAATGGGGAGTTTTAATAACTGTAATAGTAGCTCACGTCTGTTGAACATTGGTCATGTGGCAGATATCGTGCTGAAGTACTGTGTTTGCACTGTCTTGCTTGATTATTATAACCTACCCTGGGAGAAAAATAGCATCATCATTTTTACAGGCGAAGAAATTGTTGGGGAAATGAAATCCCTTGCCCAAGGTCACAAGCACTAAGAGTGGTAAAGCCACCCTTCTATGCAATCCTGTGTACCCCTTGGCCTGAATTCCCACATGCTGTGCTAATGTGCCTGCTTCCTGGATATGTCATCCATTGAAAGGGCTCTGCCCTCAAGGAGGTTATCATCAGAATTAGAAGAGTTAGACTGAAGGGGAAAAAAAAAAGCCATTATGTAGAACAGAATGATGTAATTCCAAAAATCATGCTGTGGGATTGTAGAGGAAAGAGTGATTAATTATGATCTACCCAGGGAAGGCTTTTTGGAGGTGGCCTTAGGCTAGGTGAGAAGAAAATAGGGCATTGGCAATTATCTAGAGAATTAGGTCACTGTGGGTGCCAAAGTGGATGATTTCAAGCTAAAAAGACTGTACTTTATGCTCTGAATAATTCAGAATGGCCGCCCACATGGTTGGAATCTGTTGGATTTTGGCCAGCTCCTTGTCTCCATGTGCCTTAAGGCCCTGGCTCAGGTGAGCTTCCTGCTGCATTGAGGGAGGGTGCTGGATGGCATCACCAAAGCGGAACATATTGAAGAAGTGGAGGAACCCTGCCTGGGTCAGGAGCCCAGGTCCAGTCTAGACCTTGCTTCCATGGTTGATTGATGTCAGGGGAGCCACCTTCCTTTCTAGGTTCAGTTTCCCATACTGCAAAAGAAATGCACAGAAGTTGATGACTTCTGAGTCCTATTTGAAGTCCAGTGTCTATTGATGGAACAGAGAAGAAGAAATGAGGAGAGGAAGAAGCTAGAAGATTCAGCATGTTTGGATTTCATACACTTTAGGGTTTAGTTCTCCATATGACCTACCAGAGAAGCCTCCTTCAAACAAAGCTGCCTTCCTTTTCTATCCAGCACAGCCTGCACCCACCCTTCTCAGCTACATGGTGCTGTACAAAGATCCCAGACTCTGAAGTCAGAGAATCCTGGGTTGAAATCCTTACTGCGTAGGTGACTCTGAACAAATTATATAATGTTTTGCAGCTTTGTTTCTACAACTATAAAATAATAGGCTCAAATACCAGGGAATCTCACTCACAAAATCTAATTCTAATACTATAATGCCGCACCATAAGTTTGTTCTAGCACTGAAAGTGATTTCAACTGAAAAGTGCCAAAAACAGTGACAGAAGGCCCATTTGTTTCCCTAAGTGGGCACTCTTACTATTATGATGTTTATCTTGTTAAAAAGAAGTCATATATTTTACTCCTCTGCTCACCAATTTATAATAGTAGTTGCTTGTTCAAAAATTTCTTGGATAAAACTGGTCTGGACTAGGAGGATTCGAGAGCTTTGGTTCCCCTGGAACATGGTGTCCATGGTATGTGGACACCACAGCATCTGCCATAGTTTCTAGGGAGGCTTGGGCCTGTTAGTCAGCTATCTTCTGGGCATACATATTGACTTTGATACATTCTATTGTCCCTAATGTAGAGAGACAAAAGCATCTTACTGTAGGATTATATGAGGAAGTATATTCCTTGTCCCACTAACTTTCAAAATCAGGAGTTAAACTTAACAGTCTCTTCTCTTGATTCTCTCAGCTGATATTCAGCATCCTACATGAGTATGTCTGTGTATACATGCTTAAACTTCTTGTCTAAGTTGATTAATTTGTGTCATTGTCTCTCCTGCTAAAAATAAAATCTACAAATTTTATTAATTGAGCATTACCAAGAGCTTATGTTCTAGACATTGCCTGGTGTTGGATGTAAGGAGAAATGAATGCAGAGATAGTTAAAATCATCTTTCAGTAGTCTTTTTCCATCAGGAGAAAGACTTTGTAAAACATAATGTAAGGATTAGTAAAACTGGATTAAAATATGTGGTATGTCTATTTATTAAACACCTACTGTAGGTCAGAATGGAAGGCCAGGGATATAAGAACATATAAAACACAAACCACAGAAGAGCATATAAGTTAAAATAAGAATTATAATTCAGAGTAGGTATTGAACGGACTTGTATCTATTAGAAAGGAAGTTTTTGGAGGGCTGGGACCTCATCTATTTTGAATTTTAATTTATTTTCAGCATTGGGATAATGTCTGGAATATACTGGGTACTTTCTTGAGTGATTAATGATTTTTTTCATTAAGTTTAATATTAAATCAGTGATGTAAATGGAATTTAAACCCCAGTTTAAATGAGATTATTTTTAGGAGGCAAATGAAGGGAAATAGGCAAATTATTATTTCAGAAGATTTTTTTCAACAGGTGGTAAAACATATCAGGTTTGACTTTCTCATTAATTTTTCTGGTTGAGTAAACCCTTCTAGACATGTATAACTTTATTTCAGGAGCCAGAAATACTGGAATGTTTTTCTATCAGTCTTTTATCAGTTGTTGTTCCAGATCTAAAAAAAACTCCCAGAGCTGACCTGCCCAAGTGATCTGAGGTCTGTGTAGAGGAATTTGGGTGCTGGATGTGAGCCAAGATTCTAATTCTATCAGTACTTTTAAAAACTATTATCAATAGCCATATCTGCTGGCAGCCATAGCACATGAATGGTATTATGTTTTTCTTTGTGAGTTTCATGCTTCACATAATTTTGGAGCTCCACCAGAGTTGGGCTAGGTCTTAATAGTCTTTGAAGCCACCCAAGCATGTATAAGCCACCAAAAGTGCATCTGCCACCACATACTTCTTAAATAACTCTAGCCTATTGTTAGAGTTATATACTCCTGGGTTTGTTCCTGGTCCCTAAAACAGACTGAATGTAGGTTCAATCTGAAAGGACTCCAGGACCCCGTCTACTGGCAGGGCAGGGTATCACTTAGTACTTTCCCAGACAAGCTAGTTAGCCTGTTGACCTTGGCAAAGCTAAGCTGGGACCCATACCCCAGTGCCAAGCATGAGGAACCAGGGCTGCAAGCCACCCACGCCCAAACCTCTCTCTGACATTTCCATTGGCCTGGAGCCAACTCTTCTCCTGTGTTTCATCTCACTGTAGAATACAAAGGAACACTGAACCTTCCAGTTAATTCAGCACCCCTCCTCCTCTTCCTGGAGAGGATAACAGTTCTGTTGACCATTATAATGCATTTTCTGTCTCCCAACAATCCACATAGTCATTAATTTCTGCTGCTGACATCAGGAAAGAGGATTATGTGTGTGTCTGAAACTGTTCCCAAAGTGCTCATTAGTCATAGATAATTGAAAAACTGGTAGGGGAAGATTTGGTGTAATAGGAGCCCTGCCTGTGAAGAGGGACTGCAGCCACCAGATAATTGTAGACTCCAGCTTCTGACCTCGCAGACTGAATCTGCCTATCTAAATGGGAATTCAGGGAGCAGAGAGTCCTCAGCACAATTGGTTTTGTACATCCCAAGGTGAGTATGTATACACAGGACGGATGGAGCCCAGCCAGATTCAAAATACAGGCAAACCACCCCTGGGTCTCTTTTCTGCCTTCAAACCGAAGAGCAGAGTTTGCAAATGATGCTCAGCATTCTTCTTAATTTTATTTTTATTTCAACTGAAGCTACTTTGTTTTGATCACACACACACACACACACACAAATACAAGGTCATGGTATAAGTAGCACAAAGGTAGAGAAGAGTACCAAACCGGTTCCTACTATAACTATAGTCTCTGTATTTTTATACGATTTTTCTGGAAGTACATATGCTTGCATTTTGGTATTTTTTTTTTAATCACAAGTAGATCATATTCTGAATGCCTACATCTTGCCTTTATTTTTCTCGAACTTCCTTCCAGATCCAGATCTTAATCCAACTTCATTCATAGTAATGATTTTGTGGGATTCTGCTGAATAGATGTACCCTATATTTACTTTGACCAGATATAAACAGGGAAAACCTTTAAAAATCCAAAGAAAATATTTTTAAATTGGAAAAACTAGAAATTATAACCTAGTAAAAAATGAAAAATCATTTCCACCTCCTCCACTCCCGTCAAAAACCTATTTTCTATATTTTCACCCTAGGAGTGTATTTTTAGAAATTGTCCATCTACCTTCTCTGTTGTTGTTCTTACAAGGAAATCATATGCTATATAATGTTTTGCAGCCATATTTTCCAGTTGGCTTGATTGTTTTAAACTGAAAAACTGTTTTCCATACTATCCTTTCTTACCTTGCAGTTTTACTGAAAAATAAATCTGAGTGCACAGAGCTGTGTGCTGGCAGGTCCTTGCTGCCTTGCTGGGCTTGAAGTCATCTGCTCCCTTTTGTGCAGGCTACCCCTGCTGCCTCTGCCCTGTCCTGGTGTCCAGCTTTCTAACAGACAGGATGCCTCAATCTCTACCCCCTAGAGACCCCTACAGTGAACCAACCTCTTTCTCCAAAGGCATCCACTTCCCCATAGCATTCTAACATTGAAATCCACAACCCCCACCTGTCTTTCCACTGCAGGCTCAGGTGTGATGTTTACTTTGAGGATCACTCATCCTCCTGGACCAACATAACAGGTCTCTCCTCAGTTCTCTGGGAATACTACGTACAGTCCACCTTTCTAGTATTTTCTACATAGTCCTAAGAGTCTTGGTGTTATGATCTGAATATGAGGTGTCCCCTGAAAGCTCATCTCATTAGATTTTGAGAGCTGTAACTTAATCCAGTGGATTAATCCATCTGATGGATTAAAAAAAGTACTTCAGTACTGGGTGATAACACTAAGTGCCGCAGTCTGGCTGGGCAAAATAACCGGGGGGTGACAAGCAACTTGTGAAGATTGAAACAGCGGAAGCCGCTTTATTGCAGGACAGCAGAGGTATTTATACTTAACTAGTTACACACAGCTTAACTCAATTAACATAAACTAGATATTGCAGTCAACCAATAAGGAATCCTCATCATCTTAATGGCTCGCTGGCGTTGCTTCACAGACCACTCCTCCTGGCAAAGTGCCAGGCGCCATCTTGACTTGATTTCAGCCCTCAACAACTAAGCAGGTAGGGTATGGCTGGAGGAAGTAGGTCATCAGGGGTGAGCCTTTAGAATTTATATTTTGCCCTTGGCTCTCTCTCTTTTTCACTCTTTGTCTTTGCTTCTTGGCTGCCATGGACTGAGCAGCTCGATTCACCACATGCTTCCACCATGTTGTTCGGCCTCATCTCAATCCTAGAGTGATGACATGGTCCAACTATAGACTGAAGTGTTTCTTGTCTGGTATATTGTGTACAGTGATGAAAAGAATACTAACACACTTGGTTTTCCATCTTCCTAGTACCAAATGTCAGTGTGATACCAGAGTTGCTTTTTCCTTGTGTCAGCACCTAGATCCTGGCATGTGTTAGGTAGAAATTTATATGGATCATCGTATAATCATTGTTACTGAAATGTTTGTTAAATTGATGGATGAATGACTGAATGAAGCCTAGAAGAACCTGCAAGTGCTGAGCCAATAAAATCTTGATTAACCCTGGAAAAAAAAAGCTTGCTGTGATTTACTTAATTTTATGGTAGAATAAAAGTGAAATAAGGATTAAAGGATTATTTGGGGGAAGTTGTCAGGTGGCCTTTGACAGCTCTAGTCCCTTCAGTGCACCTTGGGCTGATGAAGTGTAATTTCAAAGGGGTAATTTGTCAGATTCTTACCTATTTCTACCATCCTCTCTTATGCCAAGCTATTTCCTTCAGTCTCTAGATAAACAAAAGCTCCCTCTTTTGTAGGTCCAGTTAGATGATTCCTGAAGGCAGTGATTCTAGTTGAATTAAAGATGTTCATCTTTGTGCATATTTATTTTCATTTCTAGACTACTAGTCTGAGAAGACTGGCTCACCTCCTAGGCTAGGTTTTCAGGAAACAGGCTTGGACAGATTGGGAAGTATAAAATGTTTATTAGGGATAGGCATGTGTGAAAGGAGGAAGAGGAGGAGGGAATAGGATTGGGCAGGGGAGAGGTTGAAAGTGTTGCTATTCTATGAACCTTGGTCAACCCAGTGGAGTGCTCTGGAGAGGGTGGTGCTACCAGAACCATTCAGCTTCTGCTTTACTGAGTCACCTCAGGCATGTGGCTACCCTGGAAAGGGCCTCACCTAAGCATAGCCAGTCTCTGCAGCTAAATCAGGCCTGAAGAGTCTGGCAGGTGACCTTGGCTGGGCATCAAATCTTTCCTTGAAGGGGCATTGAAGCTATGACATCATCCTTTCTACCATACTCCCAATATGGAAACCACCACCATGACCTGATACTTCTTGCTTCATGAAATCTCTCATTTCTTCCTCTATTCCTCCATCCCAGGTATCCATATCTTAAGTCTCCTGTCTTTTCCATCTTTGATGACCAAAATGGCTTCAGAGCTATTTCTGTAACTCCGGGCTTCCTTTCCTAAAACGTTGCCAGAAATTTTCTAAAATACGGTGTCATGGTTCTTCCCACAGTAATGCTCTTTCAGTAGACTCTGGTGATCTTGGTGGTGAGATTCATAGTAGTAGGGTTGACAAAGCCTGCTCTCTGGCCAACCCTGTCCTCCCACCCTCATCTCTGATCCTTCTCCCCCAGCGTATGCACCAGTTCACCTGCCCCTTTTGACAGTTCCTGCACAGGTGCCTCCTCACTTCTTCCTTGGTCTTTGCTCCAGATGGTTCCTTTGTTGAGACATCTACCTACAGCACATGACATCCTACAACACATGATTAGACCACAGACTTCCTGCCCGACTGCCCAGGACTGTGTGCCTTACTGTGGCCTGCAGCCTCCTTTTGTGAGCAGAGAGGATCCTCAATCAAATCCACCTCACACAAACTAAAAAATCTTCTAAATGACTCTAGATAAGAATGCCTCACCCTGCTAATCCTCATGTTGTCTGTAGCTTATTTAATGAAAATCACCCCTTTACTGTTTGTGGAGATTGGGGATAAAGGTGGAACACAAATTCCATTTGACCTTCCTATGAAAATTAACCCTTTAACCAAAAAGAAAAAAATAAATGAATTTAGTGGACAAGATTTCCAAATGGTGCTATTTTTAAAATTCTTGTTCTAAAACTACTTCTCTGGATTCTTTCATTCTTTCAAAATACACTTGAGAACAATACCTGCTCCATGAGTGGTAAGATAGTGAATAGGAACATAGGTTTTTGTTTCCGTCAAAGGAGAATCCATGCCAGTCTCCAGCTCTTAAGCTGTGCCACTGTGGTGAATTTACTTTTCATCTTAAATTTCCATTTCCCCATCCCTCTGAAATGGGGGATAGTACAGGTACTACTGTACCCCTCATGGAGGTGTGCTGTTAAAATTAGATGAGAAAATGACTATTATGTATTTAGAAGTGCTCGTTACTAGAATGATGTCTATTATGTATCACTCACCAGATGAAGTGACATAGTTAAGATGTTGTCCAAGACCAAAGTGTCCAGAGGCACAAGTCTCCTCTTACAGGCTTTTGCTACCCTCTGCATTCGATGCAGACTAGAGGTTTTCCTCCCTCTACCTCCTTACTCCAGCATCTTCACCTTGTCCTCTAGACCACCATCCAATAGACATTTCACATAATCTGCATATGTAACTAAATTTCCCGGCAGCCATGATAAAGTTTAAAAAAATTAAGTGAACCAGGCATGGTGGTGAACATCTATAATATCAGTGACTTGGCAGGCTGAAGCAGGATGATCACAAGTTCAAGGCACAGCCTCAGCAATTTAGCAAGGCCCTAAGCAACTTAGTGAGATCTTGTGTCAAAATAAAAAATAAAAAGGACTGAGGATGCAGCTAGTGGTAAAGCACCCCTGGGTTCAATCCCTAATACCAAAAACAAAAACAAACAAACAAACAAACAAAAGATTAGGTGAAATCAATAGTATTATATCTTATTTAACCTAATGTATCCAAAATATCATTTCAACATATAATTGATTAAAAAAAAATCAATGCGTTATTTGACATTCATTTTTCTAGACTAAAATCTTTGGTATTTTGTATATATTTTCTACTTAGCATATCTCAGTTCATATACTGCATTTTTTGTGGGAGATAACTTATTAGATAACTTGAGTTATTATTGAAAGAGTAGATGTGTCTACCCAGGTTGTTTCAGACATAGAGTTTTTCAGTAATTGAATTCAATATCAGTTTTTAAAATTTAGATGAATATTAATTAAAATCAAACAAAATTGAAAACCTAGATCCTCAGTTATCCTAGCTACATTTTCAGGTGATCAATACACATGTGCCCAGTAGCAGCTATTTTGGACTAAGAAGCTCAGATGCCACTGAAGAAGATTCAGTCTTCTTGGCTACACTTTTTTCACATTCAGTTGTGCTAGAAGCTCTCTAGTTAAAATGGATAAACATAGTGCTGTGCAGGTGCTCTGTCTCCCTTCAGAAGAGAATGGTTAAGCCATTCACCTTCTGCCCTGCTCTTATCTTCACAATAACTTCTGTGTTCAGAAGTCCTGGGGTACCTTGGCACCCCAAAAATTCCTGACCACAATTTAGAATTCCAGAATCTTGGGTCTCAAAGGGGCTTTAACACATTTATGGGTCAATGCCTGTCTAATCCCTACAGTAGAGAAAACCTTATTATAGAATTTTTTAGAGGGTAGGAGTGGGCTCAGCCTCTCTTAAATACCTGGCAACAGATGGGTCATTTCATTCTCTTCTGGCTCACATGGTTCTCTGTGTCCTTATCTCATCTTCCTAACTAGGTTGGGAGCATGTACTGCCTTTTACAGCCCCACAATACTCACACAAAGGAAGACAATCAATAAATTATTAACTGAAGGCCTGGCTGACTATAAGAATTCAAGGTCACTTGAAATATCAGGGTCATTGCATTTTACAAGTCCAAAGAACATTAATAAAATTGTACTCTGTGGTTGTGCAAGTAGCAGCCTTCTAAAGTTTACAAGTTTAGATTAGGCTCTCTTTTCAGCTTCGAAAAACTTTCAAGAAATTCTTCATTGGGGCAAAATACTTCCCTCCCTTATCCATTAGTAGAAAGAACTATACAAATAAGTGTTCTCAAATTGTTTAGGAATATATGTTCACCTAGTCTCTAAAAGGCCACTGTGTTTTTATTTTTTTATATAATTTCCCATTCTTAGAATCTTTCTCTGGTATGAGTGACACATTGGAGCTCCTAGTTTGCAAACCATCCCAAAGCATGACCCAAACATACCAAGGCCATTCACCTGGGTCACCAAACGAGCAAAGGGACTCTTCATGGCTGCATGATTTTTATCTTTGTGAAGCTGAGAAAATGCAGGGGAAGAAGGAAGGAACAAAGAAGTTCTCTTAAGAAAACCTCTGTTTGCCTTTGTGTTTTCCAAACTAATGAGTGTTTGTTTTTTCTCATGTCTGCTCAGGAAACCAGGTGCTACCTCCCGGAACTTCTCTTGGAAGTGGGCTCACACCAGAGGCTGCAAAGGAGCTTGGCCTTCGCCCCGGGGTCCCAGTGGCAGCCTCGCTCATTGATGCCCATGCCGGAGGACTAGGTAATCTTTTATTCCATGCCACAAACAACTGTGTTCAAATGGAACATTCAGCAGAGCTAAGACACCCATTTTGTGTATTTAAAGCAAAGGTCAAGGACTAGTGAGTCAAGGTGTAATAATGAAAAGCCTTTTCACAGATAGGCATTTGGATAGAATTATAGACCTACCTTTTCATCCAATATAAAACCTATTTATATATTCTTAACTTTTCCAACATAGGAATATAAAAACTTGATCTGAATAAGTGTCTGGATGGCTCTTCAGTTTATTGGAAATTTGAAAAGCACATGTTCACTTTTGTCTAGTAGGTTTGATAACCATGCACTTACTGTACTCTATTTTCTAATAGTATTGCAAAACCTTGTAAGTCTAACAAGTTTGTTCTTATAATATTTGGTTTTTATCATATATCCGTTTACTTGGTACTAGTATTGATTTCATCTCATATATAACTCTAAAATCTGTGATTTGTGCATTCATTAATTCATTCTCAAATATACATTGAGCATTTCCCATGTCATGGCATGATGCTAGGAAACTGAATTTAAAATAAAACCAAACCAGGGCTGTGAATGTAAGACCTCGCGTTTGATCCCCAACACCAAAATAAGTAAATAAAACAAACAAATGTCAAATTTTAGTGGAAAGTACACATGAAGTCAAAAAGATTTATTGAAAAAAGTGGTGACTTTGTTCTTATCCACATTCCTTTTACAATTTTCTTTTCTTTCTTGGGTAATTTGAATCTCTCTCTCAGTGTCTCTCCCTTTACCCTTCCCTGTAGTTATTTCTATATTTCCTAGACTTTCATTCTAATAGCATCTTTTATGAACTGTGGTTCATAGTTCATGGCATGAGTTAAAGAGGACATGACTGTTGGAATTTCAGAATAGAATGGGATCTAATAGAATAGAACAGAGTAGAACACATAAGAGTACATCTCATATAGTAAGGATAAGCACTGTTTTGTGGACCTGTTTCCTGTGTGTGTGTGTGTGTGTGTGTGTGTGTGTATTCTAGGCAATGAAGGAAATGAATTTCTTATTATGAATCATGATCAAAAACCTGACCAGGTTTGGTGGCATACCAGTTACTTGAGAGGCTGAGGTAATAAGGGGATCACTTGAGCCCAGGAGATTAGAATTAGCCTGGGCAACATTGTCCCATTGGGGATGACTTTTAGGGAACACACACACCACAGTAGCTCTCTACTTTTCCAGGTAGATGACACCTCCCCCCACCTCAGTCTCTCTCTTTCTCCTTTTGGTGATCCTGGAGATCATGCATAGGTAAGCACTCTACCACTAAGCTATACTATTCTCACTCCTCTAATTTGAAATCCTTTCTCAGATGGTTTCTTCTCTGCATATCCTTCCATGGAGTAGTCAGATATATTAAGAAATTCTCCGGATTGTGCTTCTTTCATTACTTCTATTTATTTGAAGAAATGATCACCTTGTGTTTTAGTTTCTGATTTATCTGCTTATCTTTTCCACTAGACTGTGAATTCCTTGAGGACTCCTCAATGCTGAGCCTTATGTCTTGTTTTTAAAGGTGCTTGATAAGTTTACTAAATAAAGTCTCATTAAGGCAAGAATAAGGTAAAATGGCCTTAAACTTACAGTAAAGGCTGATATGTTTCCTTCTGTGACAGATTGTTCTTCTGCATGGTCCACAGACTTGCAGAAACAGTATGGCACTCATCAATCTATGAACGTGTCTGTCCTGTTCATCTTTCTGTCCTCAGGCTCTGGCACAGTGCCTAAGAAATAGTAAACAAGCAGAGTGTGTGTGACTGGTCGAGAGGTACATAATGGAGCCCTATTATAGGCAAGGGCGTTTGTCTCAAAGCACTTTGTAGTGTGAGCAGTGTGTGCTTTTGTTCGGAATGCATGATTTGGGTTTTTAAGCACAATCACGAGAGAACTGAAGGTCCAGCTGGACATGGAGTGCTCCTATCCCTAGTAATCCTGATGTTCTACATCACAGAAGACTCCAGGGAAGCTTTCTTCATTGTGATTTTGCAATTGTCCCTGGGGCGACAGTCTCAACCATCCACCCACATCCAGGTGACAAGCACTTGGCTGCTCATCCATGTGCTGAAAGAAATAAGGCTGCACTCAGGAGCAACAGGCACTGTCGTTTCCTTGTTGGCGTCCCAGACCTCTGTAAGGGACGTGCCAAACACACCTTCTCACTTCTCCTTAGGACTTTCTGTGCTCTTCAGTAGGACAGACTTCCAGGTGACCATGGCTTTCTCCTAACAGAGATGCTCAATGACAGAATTTTTACCTGTAGACACTTTGGCTTAGACCTTTTGTTCCCTTTAAAATACAAATGCTCTTGAGTCAGTGAGTTTCCTCTATGTTTTCCAAAAGTTAGTTTTTTAAGTGGAAAGATAGGATAAGACATTAGATTCTTTAAGGACTTGAGCTTTGTGCCAGCAATAGCTGGGAAGGGAGATCTTGGTCACACAGGATTGGAAATCCCTACTTAACAATTTTGAACAAGTTTGATCCTTCTTATACCACTTCTCTCCCCTTCACCTTATGGCCAGTTCAGGATCAGAATATCTGGGAAAGACAGGAGCCATAGAACAAATGTTCCCTCTCATTTTCCACCTTGCCTCCACCCTCTCAAGATGTGAAGAATAAGAGAGGCCTAAACGTCCTAAAAAGATCACCCACTAGTCAAACCAAAGATTTACTAAAGATCAAGTGCATGCAACCCTATCAGCTATATTTTTGGAAACCAGAGATTATCATCATGAACAAACCATAGAACTCCTCCTATTCCTTTCAGAGAGAAAATTCTCTGGCCTGCTTAATAGTGTTCTCTTATGATAGTGAATCTTCTGAGACTTATTGTAACACTGTGATAAGGGCATTCCATACACAGTCTGAAGATCTGGATTAAATTCCTATTCTGCCTACACACAGTGTGCCTTCCTTCTTCTATATTAAGAGCTAGCAATCTTTTCATAGGATTGGTATAAGAAATGGTAATGTAAATAGTTAAAGCAATTGGCCTACTAACTGGCACATAGTAAGCATGCAATAATGAGGTTTGATTTCCTCACTCCAGAACCACAATGCCTGACACAAAGTAGAAGCTTCATAAACAATGTTGCCTGTTAGGAAGTTGTTTCCTGTTAGGAAGTGTCTTACCAGAACTGGATTCTTAAGGCAAGACATGTAGAGAAGGACCAGAGGTGCTGGACTCCCTCTGCCTTCCCTGAATTTGCCCTCAGTTTCTTCCTCTACCCATCTATCACAGAAAGCAGGATTCACTGCTTTAAGATTCTGTCTTGGTCAAGATCAGAAACAGCCCCAGGAACTGCTTGGATGCACTCTGTGTCAAGAGATCCCCAGTCAGGAACGAACCCAGCTTTGAAGTAGGAATTGGAGGCCAGCCATGCCTGTCGCAAACAAGCTCTGACAACTGTGGTCACTTCCAGTGCTAGCCTAGTATGACCTACCTTGGACTCTATGCCCAAGGAGAACCTGGGATGGGAGGATACAGATCATAGGAGCAAGCACAACTTCACTCATGCTTTTTCCAGCTCTGGAAACAAGGAGGAAGGACTTTGCCGGAATAGAAATCAAAGATAGAAGAACATTTTGTTCTTAAGGTGCTGGTTAGCAAGTTCTTCAGCAGACAGCCAGAAGATAGGAGTAGCTTTGTTTGCACTTTGTGGGGGTGGTTCTGGCCAGGGTTCCTGCTGGTGGTATTTTTCTAGCTTATAAAAATAGCATTAACTTTGTTCCAGGTCTTTTCTTGGTTTTAGCACCCCACCTATCCTGAGAGGCAATAACAACCTGTTTTCTCTCTTAAGCCTCTCTCTTAGTTGTTATTCTTTATTGACCAAACTCCTGATTATCCATCAGATCTTGAAGATGCTACCTGTTTCTCTGGGAAGTCTTTCTTGACTCTCGAAGCTGGCTGAAGCACACTTTCTTCTTTGTTCTTACTTTGTCTTGTGTTTGCATGTTTATGTGCAACGTTGTTTCATCTAATTCCTAACCCCTTTAACACATGACCATTTTATCCTCATAAACCACAACTGTGCAGTGGTTTGCACATAGAGGGTCCTAAATACCTGCATATTTAGTAAATGAATGAATGGCATTTCCTCCATAGGGGGTGGATATTTCAGCTGAGAGATATAGTAACCTCTCCTTATAGAGGCGACTGTCCTTATATAGAAGTTACATCTGGCTCTGTTCTCCAGGAGCAAGAGAGTCTGGTTTGTACATTCCCTAAGCAACTCCTAGGTGCCTGGAAATCTCCATCCTTTGTGTTCCCACCACATTAGCAGGTTTTGGCCAAGAGCAAACTTTGTGGCTAGGTTTAGCACCACTCTTTGATGAACAATACAGGATTCTTTGCCAGATGTTGGATTGGCTTAAATTGCTCATCTGGACCAGATGTTGTATTGGCTTAAAAACTGCTCATCTGAGTTGCAGAGTCGAACCAAAATAAGGATTTTGAATTTCTTTTCTTCTTTTTTTTCTTTAATGACAGACGAATTTATTCAACTAGTCTTGGAAAAGAGTTTCTGATCAGTGTTTCCCAGAGCAAAGCATAGTGTGTTCAAATAAGCAATAAAATACACCAATTTCTTATCTTACCATTACCAGTGTTCTAGAAGAATGGGTAGACAGACAGCAAATTTACTTAGCTTGATTATTTGGGGGAGTATTTATAAGATATATACATATGTGTATATATATATATATATGTGTGTGTGTGTGTGTGAATATATATAAATTACATAATTTATTAATTTATTTTTTTTAATTTACACATATATATTAATACACACACACATATATATTTGTCATGTTTGACTAAGAAACATACTTACTAGGAATAAAATCCTACATATCTAAACATTAGGATTACTAACACGACTGTGTTCAACATAGAATAGCTCCTCATAGCAACACTGAAGTGCAGTTAGGACTGGTATGTGTACCCTCATAGTGATGAGGGAACACTTGAGTTTCAGAGATCTCTGGGCAAATCAGCTGTAGGTCCAAGATAAGATAAGATAAGATTTTTATTTCTTATCTTACACTTTGTTCTCAACTTATTTTTAAAAAAATTTCCTGGAAGTACAGAGTTGAACCCAAGGTCTCATGCATACCAGACAAGCGGACTATCATTGAACTACATCCCAGCTCTTTTTCAACATTTATTTTGAGGCAGAATCTCACTAACTTACCCAGGCTGGTCTCAAACTTATGATCCTCTTGCCTCAGCCTCCCAAGTAGCTGGAATTACAGGCTCATGCCACCAAGCTTAGTTTCAAAGCAACTTTTTACATATTGTTATTTTGTTCCACTTGTCAAATGAGACCATTAAGGCCCCTGAGACTGTCTAAGCTGCCCACAGTCAGTCAGTGGCAATGCATGATTCAACCCATATCATCTGATTCCAGAGTTCATGTTTTTTACTCTTGTATTATATGGAATGGCATATCTACTAATATGTGATGCAATCTACTCTTAAGTAGACTTAAGATACCATCTGAGCAAGTAAAAATCTTGAAAAAAGAAAGTCTCTAATTAGTACATATTGATAAGCAAATTTACTAGTCAATGGGGAAATAAGGTAAATATGAGAGAGAAGTATACTCCTGGAGATTTAGTCTAGTGGAGAAAACAGACAAGCACATAAAGTAAATTTCAGTTATTTGTGCCAATGTAAAAGGCTTAGGCAAGCCACAAAGAGGGCTCAAACTCGAGACTTGAAGAATTATGAAAGGTTTCCTAGAGGAAGTAATGTCTGGTAATATAACTACAACAATTCCTGTCCTGTTATTGCTTCTTGGTAAAGTAAAATTTATTTATTATCACTTTTAAGTTTTAATTAGGCTTTATTTTTAATAATAGCAGAATCATTAATAAGAACAATTAGACCCACTGTTCTTCTTGATGCTACTGCTACTCTGACCATTTCTTATCTGCCTCCTCTGTGCCAAGGACAAGCTTCACATACTTTATCTCCCACTCCTTGCAATAATCCTATCTATAAGATTGAGGATGCTTCTCTTTGAATTGAAGGCAGAAAGAATAACAGTCCCACAGTCACACAAGTACAGTCATATTGCAAGATTTGAACTTGAGTTTGACTCCAAAGTTCATGTTCTTTTGCTCTAGATCTGTAATTCTCAACCAGGAGTGACTGTACCACCTGAGGAACATATGCCGAAGTCTGAAGACACTGTTTATCATATCTGGGAAAGAGCAAACAGTACTGGCTTTTGGTGGGCAAAGGCCGGGAATGCTGATGACCATTTTAGCCTGCTCAAGCTACCCCTCTACAGAAAAAAACTATCCAGCTACAAATGCAACAGCACTGCAGTTGAGAAACCCTATTCTACTCTGAAATACATTCAGGATATTATATTCCTTTATTCATTCAGTCTGTTTCTATAGAAGCTAAAAAGCAGAACTCAAAATAAGGGTTTTGCTACTATCTTAATACTTTTTATGTTTTGTGACATTAACTCTTCAATGAAATTAGTTGTGAGATAAGGAAATCCAAGTGAATACTGAGGAGTAGGGAGTACAAAATGAATTCAGTGCCATCCATCTAACTAAAGTCAAACCTCGCTGGACTAGTTGGCCTTCTTTCCTTTCTGATACTCTCCTTTGCTCACAGGCTTCATGGTTTGGGAACCTCCTCTCCCCAACCCAACTAGGCAATCGTACTTATCCGTCAACACTCAAGTCTGTTACTCCCACTGTTGAAATGTCTCCAAACTTAATCTCACTCTTAGGAAAACATCAATCCCTCCCTATTCTGTTTCTGCAATTGCTTTATACTTATTTTAGTTTTCCCCCAAATCATATTCCCCTTTGTATGCCTACCATTTGGCATAGAACACACATAGTCAGCCCACATGTACATCAGTGAATTCATTGATAATTAAAGTAAAAAATATGAGGATTTTGAAAACGCAGAAACAACGATTGCTAATTCTGGGTGAGGGAGCCTTTGAAAAATATAGATGAACAGGCCAGATCTTGCTGAAGGTTCTGAGTCTTAATGTCTGGGATCAGGCCTGGGAATCTGATTCTAAGTGCAGAAAATATCACCTGGTATCCAGAGGAGACAGCTATGGAGACAAGTGGGCACTGATGACCTGGGGGTCAGAAGCAGTGGTGATGTTCAACTGTCCAGGAGGCAAATCAGACCAAAGCAGAGCTGTGCTGTGAAGGAGCCAGGCCCAGGCTCTGGCCAAGAGCTGGGGGTAGGAGCCAGCTTACCCAAAAGAGAGTGAAGGTGAGTCCAAAGAGGCAGACTGTGTGCAAGAAATGGAGGGGATTAGGAGCACAGATAAAGTTGTGCCGGGAATCTAGAAGGAGAAAAGCCATGCCAGTCCCGAGCAGATAGAGCAAGGACATCTTGAGGAGTTCCTGGATGCAAGTCAGAAGGGGGAGGAAGAATTTGTTAATGCGATTTCAAGTTTATTGTTTTAAGTTGAGGTTTGGTTTCATGGAAACCAGCACTGCCTGAGACCTCTGCAGCTGTGTGAGCATGGCACGGCTTGTGTAGTACAGGGGCAAAGAGGAGATGTGGGGGGAGGATAACTGTGTGTTTCATGTTCCCAGGCTCCCAGGCTTCTTTGGAGTGGTGTGCTTCTCTGGAAAGGGAGCACAGGCCTGAGCTGCACACCAGTCTTTTACCCTGTGGACAGAGAGCTGGGAGGGATCCAGGACCTCAAGGTTACAGCTGGCTCTCCATCTCACCCCTCTTTAAATCTTGTGTCACACAATTCAATGTGCACAGCTGTGACCTTGCCATGAAATCATAACATTTTTTTTTTTGTTTGATACATACACTCTGTTTGGATAATGGGTTTAAGAACCAAAAAGTTGCTCGCAGATTTTCTCTACCAAATTCTTTAGTTTGTAGATGAGAAAACCAAGGCCCAGAGACACAGTGAATCATCAAAGGTTATACCAGCAAATTACTGTCAGTTGAAAACCTACACATCCTAATTCATTAGCCAGGGCCCTTCCCCCATTATGTAACACCATCTCCAAATTAGGAAAAGAATGATTCCTGCTGTGTTATTCTATTCCATACCTAAGATCCCATTTAATGACTACAGTCAGTATCATGGGTGGCTATTAAATAGGTAAATTAGTTTTTCTAAGCCACACATGAATAAGTCTCTTTGTTTTGTTGTCACAATCTACACTTAGCTCCAAAGAGTCTCCCTCAAGGCTGGCAATAATAAAAACACCTGGTATTCAAGTTTGCTCCAAAGAACTCAAAGCTGTTATTTTTATTTCAGCTGCCATTTATTGAACATGTATTCTGTGCCAAGTGTTTGGCTAGGTACTTTAATAGTCACTATTGTCAGCTTACAACATGCTGTGAGCTACCATTATTTTCAACATTTAACACTCAAGGAAATCAAGGTTTCATAACTTGCTCAAGGTAACATGTTAATAAATGATAGAAGTTCTGGGTCCAAGTCTCTCTAACTCTGAGGCCCATGAGGTTTTCCCTAGTCACCCTGGCTATTGTATTTATGTGTACAGATATATCTGTGCCTTTCCTTAGGTTAGCCTGTACTCGCACCAAAGTGTATCTGTGTCTGTAATTATGTCTGTTCAGCATTCTTCTGGGTAGGTATTTTCTAGATCCATTTCATGGATGAGAAAGATGAGGCCCAGAGTGAGGAAGTGACTTTAATAAAGGATACTCAAAGAAGCACAAAAGTCTAGTTTCTACCAGTATGGGGAATAAAGCCAGGCTTGTTAAAGCAGGCTGGGAGTGGGATATGTAGCTGTTATTTTTTTTCTCTGTGTTACAGAGATCACTAATATTTATATTGAGATCAATTTTGTGAGTCTCATTTAATTAACTAATTTCCTTTGTGCAGTGACTTTCCATTTTTAAACCATCACCCCCAGGAACAAGGAAGGTAGTTTTGCTTTCCTTTAATGGTCGAGAAACTGACACTTCAGGAAGTAAGGGCATTTGCCCAAGGATATAGACCCAGAAAGGTTGGATCCAAACTCAAACCCACCTGACCCTGCCATGCTTCACTTCTGCTCATTGCCCCCTCCACATCCCACAGTGAACAATACTGCCGGTGCATGCAGCAGAGTGTCTTGACCCTGCCAGTTCCTTTGCCCAGAGCCCTGATTTTGAGCTCATCTCTGACCATCTCATCAGCCCCAGAACTTTATTATTGCTGAGGGAATTTTTACCCAGCAGGTTCCACTTATTCTCCCATGTGGCTGAGAATATGAGTTACCATTTTCCTTTGTTGAGCTTGGGAACCAAAGCAAAAACACACAATCACCCAGCCCCCGGTTCTGACATTGCCAACCACCTGTTAGGAGGACCTCCCACTCCAAGTTCAAAAGGTAGATGGCTGCTTGAAGAGTGTTTGGGGGCCCAGAGTCTAAGATTGCACTTGCGTCATAGGCTGCAAGAGTAGGATCAAGGCCACTGTTTTTCATGGCACAGAAACTCTGCACGTGGTGCTTCCCACCCATATACTATCCCTGAGTCCTACTGTTGACTTTGGGCCGCTCATTTCAGCAGCTGATGGTGAGAAAATGCACATCTCCAGTTACTGTCCCACGGCAGCAACCTCACATCAGAGCTGCTGACAGCTTCCCTATCATCTCTCTGTAGGCCTGATTCATTTTCTTGTTTTCAATTTTCTGTTAATTATTCATTCATATAAGTCATTATAAAGAGCAAAGAGAAATAATTTTTTAATTTCCCCACACTGAGCATCTTGAGGACTGCCTGAGTGCCTTCTGTAGCCAGTGTAGACATCTATAGAAGCTGAGAAGGAAATGTTGGAATATGGGGAGGCCATACTAGTCTTCAGTTGTATCATTCAACTGCATTCTCTCCTGCCTTTCCATAATGCTAATCCTCATGTATGCTCTGTATATGACCCTGATGTAAGAGTATGGCTCTCTGAAGACAATGATAATTTAAAATCTTGAGGTCACATAGCACACTTGTGAGGACACATAACTGATTTAAATTCTGGTTCTGCATCCTGTTTTCTGCTCCTTGGGAACTCACCTGACATTCCATGTCTCACTTACCCCACCTGTGAAATAGGAATAAAAATAACACCTACTTCGTGGAGCTGATTGAAGAACAAATGAATGACAAGTATTATAAACAGTGCCTGGCAAAGCTATTCTGTATGTTCAGCTGTGATTGAGGTAATCTCAATAGAAGTACACTGTGAATGATGCTAGTGGACAAAAGAAACTCAGATTTATTCCTCTATGTGATGCCCTCTTCCTATGTGTCAGGCATTGTTTTAGGTGGATTAGATACAGTGATAAACAAAGACAGCTTTCTACTTATAGAGCTTCTAGCCTTCTGGGGGAGTTCATAAACTCTTATATAAGCATATATATGTACATTTATTGTATTGGTGTATGTATGTGTTTGTGCATACATGCCATTCACATATCCATGTGTTTATATGCAATATACACTTGTGTTTATGTGTGCATGCACGTGGTCTTCATGCCATGTGTACTGCATGTGTATGTACTTGTGCTTGTGTATAACATGTGTGCATGTGTATATGAATATATATATGTGTATATAGTATATACATGCACCTATGTGTATGTGTGTTTGTATTTAAGTGTGTATTTATGTGTCTGATGTATATATGCATATATTTGATGTCTCTTTATATATTCTGTATATGTGTACATATGTATCTATGAATATGTGTATGAACATCTCTGTTCATGTAAAAACACACATATGCATGTGTATGTGTATGTATATATATATATATATATATATATATATATATATATATATATATATACA